>NC_054481.1:131930354-132300002 GCF_017639515.1 Carcharodon carcharias
GGATTTCCAGCATCGCAGTTTTTTTGTTTTTATTTAAGTTATAAATGCTCCTGTGCTTGCCAGATCTGGTGAGACAGTTTTCACTTAAATTGAAAAGCCTTCGACCCCCTTGACTTTCAGCATCTGTGGTGATCACGTTGACTGCTTGTACAGGAGAATACGTTGGCTTGCGTCATGGCTGTTGCCATGGTCACAATCAATGATGGATTGGGCGTGGTGCAGGTCACCATTTAACCAAGATTATCAGATAGCAAGAGAACACACCATCACACCACCAACATCCTGTTATTTCATTTGCATATTGGAATTCAAATTTGGATGATGCCTTATCAGAATAGATTTCTTCATGTATGCAACCTTCTACCTATTTAAATTTAACTCTGTCCACTCAAAGTAAATTTTTGAAATGGTGTAAATACCATTGGTTTTTATCGTTCTACATATCAGTAGGCAATATTGATAAAATTGAACACCGCTTTGAATATGGAACCGAGGGTTTGTGATTTATTATAAATGTAAATGTGTCTTACTATTGAGGATTATATAACCATAGCGCATAATGTGGAGGAAGAGCTCCAGCAAATGCGTCAGCCCCAGACCACCTCAAATGAAGATGCCAAACACCCATCTGTTGAAGACCCATCACTGTGTTCATCTGTACCCTCTACCAGCGCCAATACACGCATCTCGGTGGGTCCTAGTTCTAGGATAGGCTCGAGTTCACAGTCTGGTGGTCACCACGTTGGCACCTGTGCACAGCAGGCAGTGATTGCTGAGGCCCCTAGCACTCGGAGGACTGCTGAAGACCAGGCCCCTGCAGAGCCTGAGTCCGAGTCCAATGATGAGTCTCTGCAATCGGCCCTAAGACAAATGTTGGAGATGCAGAGACAGGCAGAGGAACATCAGGCAGGGTTGTCAGTGGCCGTCAATAGAATGGAATGAAGGATGGTGGAGTCAGTCTACATTCTGTCTGATGTTGTGGCTCTGGCATGCGAACACATCGAAGTCTCCGTGAGAAGGGTGGTGGCTGCCTTAGAGACCCAGGTCTAACAGAACACACAGTCTCTGCTGGATTTGTGTTTCAACATGCTCACCATTGTTTTAGCCGAGGGTGTGTTCCAGCAGTGACTAGGCGAGAGGGGGATGGGCCACCTCAACCTCCCTCCAGGTGTCCGTTCTCCTCAAGCAGTCGAGGGGGACCGTCAGGCACCGAAAGTGAGGAGCAACGTCAGCCAGACACCACGGGGCCATCCATCAGGGGTGTCCAAGAGTGTCCCGCTGCTCCCAAACCCCTCTGCCTGTGACCCCATAAACTCCAGCAAGTCAGGCTGAGGAGGGCGCCTCTGCCCCAGAGCAGGAGGCCCTTAGCAGGCTGGGGCCCTGTAGGCCTCGGGCCTCCAGAGGATACCCGCCAAAGTCATCTCAGACAAAAGGGTATAGGGGTCAGCTGGCTATCTCCACCTCTGTTGCGAGTGTCGGGGCTGCACCTAGACATAACGGTAGAGTAAAGAAAATTAAGAACCTTTGATTGCACAATGGTGGCACAGTTGTTCAATTACTGTATATACTTTTCATTTTTGTTGCCTTTGTCTCCCTTCAAGTCTTAGGTATTGAATGGATCCTGGATGTGAAGTGTTCCAAAGGCACCCCCACCTCCCAATTGTCTCACATCCTGCCCCTCAGTTCTATGAGGTCTCAGTCAATCTCATCACAGTCAATCCCCTTTAGTTCCACATCTGTGACATGAATTGAGGTACTTCCTCTATGAAAATGATGGCTGAACAAGACACATGTAACGTTTGTATCTGAGGTTCACATTACGTGACCTCATGAGAATTGTTCATTAAGGTTAGTGATTATCCTGATGCCTCACTGAAGTCTGTTCTTTGTGGATGGTAAATATTTAATGCGACCCATCCAAGTGCACCTTGCAATGACCTTTATTTTATGAATTGAGATTTAGATAAAAGTATTGATCATCGTCGAGCACCATGGCCTTTCATGCCTCCCTAAAGTGTTATTTTGTCTCTGCTTTTCAAGCTGAACATTATTCCTTTATTAGTTCCCACTCTCTCCATGCATGACACTGAGCAATGGAAGTTGGCTCCACTCTGTGGCATTTGAAGAGTCTGCTAGAGTGTGTGATGTAAGTGGTGGGTGGTCATCCTGATGAAGCTGTCCAATTCCTGTAAGGATGTTACTTTGCTCCTGAATGACTGTCTAGCTTTGCTTGACGGAATCTTTGAGGTAACAGAATGGAAATCAGTCTGAGATTTCACTACATGACAGTGCAGAGTCTTAGGGTTCATGGCAATGGTTAACCTTTGTGAGGTGGACAATGTTGGGGAGTGTAATGGTGGGAAAGTGATGCTCCAGCACATCTCCTGATGCTCATCAGTATCTATGAAGGGGAAGAAGTTATCATTGATGCTGTGTCAAAACTGACCAGGCCACATCTCTCCCAGTTACCAAGGCAATGCAGGATGTAAACTTGGCAGGCTTCCAATGAACGCAGGATTATGAGTGACTGTCAATAATCACACGATGATCCTGCTGAAACGTTCTCTGCGGGGACAACACTAACATAACTCACAGCTTTGGGTGCATGCTGTCGTGTTATTGATCACGGCGTCCTGATGTCCGATAGCATCTTGGGCCTTAGTATCAAGAGGAGGCCTCTGCATCAATAATGCATGAGAGCTGGCGTTTGGAGGGATTGTGCTGCCCTGATGTAGCCTGATCTACAGATGGTCAACCGATAGCCATTGATGGATGTTTTTCCTCTTTGAGCTGCCTTGTTACACTTGCAGGGAATTAGCCCTCCTGGTCCATGTCACCGGTCACAATTATTGTGAACAGCAGGGACACAGGACGATTCCAATACTCTTTCTTAGGTAAAGCATTTCCACTTATCAGAAATCTCTGTCAATAAACCTGGTCTCGTTGCAGTGCAATCTGAATTCAATGTGCTGACCTGCAACCTGATGGAATGGCAGAGCCAGGACTGTAGCTATGTCATGGGTTCCTAGCTGCTGGTCAGCCGCAAGGGAAAGGCTGCACAAACAGGCAAAATGTCCCCAAGAAGGATTGGGGAAAATGGAAGGGAGTAATTCACCGGTTACAAAACGTCACCAGCAAAGGCCTGGTACCAGCTTCCCTGGCTGATCGCCGGCTTTGAGAATGTGCATGAAACAGGGAGAAAAATGAGCAAGAGCGAAAGGATCGGAAGCTGGAGATGATTAAATCTAAAGCCAAATTTCAATTCTCACAACTACGCACAAAGTCAGCCTATCCGAAGGTGAATGGAGAAACCATTAATTGTAGCATAATTACCACTAGTGCAACAGCATACTAATCAGCTCTGATGTTGGACAGAATTTAATATTCTTTCCTTAACTGAGTCACCAGGATAGTTTTTGGAATCGGGCTTTTTCAGGTTACACTCAATGATCCGGGCAGGGGGTTATGCTGGAAACTGGTAACTGGACATTTTTCTTGCTAAGCAACCAGAGCTTTGAATGAGAGCAGGCAGGCAACCCGTTTTCATGACCCATTTAGCTTCAGTCTTCAGGAAAAAGTACCATTTGTGCTACATTCATATGGTATTTAATACTATCTCTCTGGTAACTATTTTTCCTATCAAAGGTACAGCTACTTCACAATCCTTGATGCTCAGCACAAAAGGCATGTCATTGACTAGCAGATGACAGGAGCTGGCAAACTGCTGAAGAAGATGGACAGACACTCGGGGCTCCTGCATCATCAAGCTAAAATTTGTCATGACTTGTGACATTTCGCCGTGAATATGAATAGAAGGAATTGTGAGAAAGATGCCATTGTGATAATAGCCCACAATATATTGGGCAGAAGTTTTCCCTTGGCGGGTGGGAGGGAGGGAGGGAGGGAGGGAAGGGAGGGACCGGTCGGGAAGCCGCAATCGGAGACAGACCGCGATCTCACACCGCGCAACACGCAAGCGGCAGCGCTGCCTGTGCGGGGCGATGAGGGGGGGAGGAGGGTGAGTGGGCCCACCATGACCTTCACGCATGTGCGCGAGCGAGCACCTGAAAACCTCCCTGAGGCACGGAGCTGCCTCGGGGAGATGAGCATTTTTAAAAGTGAAAATAAAGAAAATAAAAATGTCATGAATCCTGTCCCCTCAGGTGTCTCTGCAGGGACAGGTTGTTAGTTACATTTTAAAACTTTTATTTCCCTTTTGATGTTCTTTTGGAAAGCTCATCCTGCCCGCGGATGAGGTTTCCAAAAAAATGCAAAGGCTGCTTGGCCTTTTCGCCCGCCCGTTAACCGTTAACTGACCTATCGCTCAACTGCACGTTAATGTCGGCAAGTTAGGCCCACGTGTCATTTCACACTAGAGCAGGTCAGGCCTGTGCCCACCCACCGAGCAAAAGATTCTGCCCATTATATATCAAAATCATCACTGGATTCATGACTACCTTTTATACTGATAGAGGCAGCCCAACATATGCCTTGTCCTAACCAAAAACAGGAAATGCTGTAAATACTTAGCAAGTCAGGCAGCACCCGTGGAGAGAGAAGCTGAGTTAATGGGCTGCATTTCCCGAGGGGCATTGGGACGCTGACATTGGGGTTAAAAAGTGGGTCCTGAGGCTTGTCCTTTCTGACATCGGACCTGCTCGACAGTTTTACCACGGGCATCTCCTAACTGGCCTCGTGTGGGCCTGTCGTTCGGTAAAGGATGGTGATGCTTGACCCAATCGGAGAGCCAGCAGGTCTGAAGCCTCAGCAGCGTCCCCTGTGAGAGGAAGATGTGGCTGAAGAAATGAAGTAGGCCTTGGGCCTACAGCAGGTAAGTTATAAAAAAAATGTTATTAAAAGTCACAGAGCCAAGGATCGGAAGGGAAACATCTCTGGAGAATTTTTTGGTGGTCACACTCTGCCTTCCTTGACCTTGGCCCATGAGCCCCTCCATGTGGGACTGCCACTGGCAGTTCACCTCCATTTAGATGGCAGCCTCCCCACACGGTGACAAACCACCCTGCCCTCAGCAAAATGCCAACGGCAACGCAGTATGGCCCCAACCTGGGCCTTTACATACGTAAATCGGCTGCCCGTCTCCTTAGGGAGATGGTTAGATTCTCTCCTTTTGAAGGTGGTCATTGTCTGGCACTGAATGTTGTCCAGATCTTTCTGTATTTTGGACGTGGACTACTTCAGTATCTGTGGAGTCGTGAATGGTGCTGAGTATTGTGCAACCATCAGCGAACATCTCCACTTCTGACCTTACGATGGAAGGAAGCTCATTGATGAAGCAGCTGAAGATGGTTGGGCCATAGGACACTACCCTGAGGAACTCCTGCAGTGATGTCCTGGAGCTGAGATGACTGACCTCCAACAACCACAACCATCTTCCTTTGTGCTAGGTATGACTCCAACCAGCGGTGGGACCATGCTTGGGAGCTGAACTGATGTGACTCCTCGTGATTTTACCAGCCCCACCTGCCCCAGTCTGCCTCCCTGGGGCCAGTAAAATCCTGGCCACTGGTCCAGGTTGATGACCTTTTGCCTTTGTAAGTGTCTTGTTCTGTTGAACATGGAACTGCACCAGCGCCAGACTATGGGTAGAAATTTCCGCTGGGCGGGCGGGTGCGTGTCTGACCGGCTCGAGTGTGAAGTGACGCGCGTTGATGTCGGCCGAGCGTGCTGACATCAGCATGGAGTCACGCGATAGCTCGGTCAGCGTGCGCACACCGGAGACTGCAGTGCACCGGCCGACAATTAAAAGGCCTGTGAAGGCCATTAAATAACATTTAAATTAAAATTCTCCCTGGTGGTTGATGGGCAGGCGAGAAAGCCAAACAGCCTTTGCATTTTTTGGAAGCCTCATGCACAGGCGGGATGAGACAGAGCCACATGAGGAGACATGTTTTTTAATGCCTTAAAATTCTTTATTTTTTTATTTCCAAAACTGCTGATCTCCCTGAGGCACGCACCTGCTCAAACAGGCAAAACACGTGCTCCCCCTCCTCCCACGCCCCACTGCCCACCACACCCACCCCCCCACTCAGGCAGCGCTGGGCCCACCTTCATTGGCCCACCAGCGTGAAATCACAGTCCAGCCCCGATTGCGGGCAGCGGTCAGGGTCAGCTCCCTGACCACTCCCGCCCACCTCCGCCAAGCCCGCCCAACGAGGGCAAAATTCTGCCCATTGGTCTTTAGCCATTGGGTTGGTAATATTGCCAGAGTACCTAACTCTGAAAATTCTGGGTAAATGTTGCCAAGTTAACCATCCTGAGAATATCTGTGCTCCGGCAGATGTTAACTACTGCAATATGGTTTTCATCTTTGGCAATGCTAGCTAGCTATCATAATCTTTATCCAGCGACTGATCCCCTTTAATGCTGATAATATTAATTTAGCTGGACAAGGGCTGGAAACAGGAAGGTGTATGGAGCAACTGATTGAGAGGCAGAGAATGTGATTCAGCAAGGCACAGAGTGTGTTGAAAGATATTGGAGTCTGGCCTCAGCAACATTAGCTGTTTTCTTTCTTTAAAGTCACTGAAGTTGTCTCAGAGCCAGACCAGAAGTTTCCCAGCTCTTGATCAGCAACCAGTACTGGAAATAATGCCAAGAGATGCCAATCAGTGTTTTTCTGTGTGAAGCCAATTGTTGAACACATTTTTTGTTACCGTCAGCTGAATGGCGTCTCGCTGAATGCGTGGCCTGGAATGGGGAAGGAAATTAAAATTTAATTCTATATGTTCTCTGGTCCATGGCCCGTCACTGTTGAGCTGTCAGTTATGGTTCAGTGCTTCGCACTTTTGCCTCAGAGTCTGAAGTCTGTGGGTTCAGGTGCCACTCCACTACTAGAACACAAAAACCAAGGCTGACACTTCAGTGCAGTGCTGCACTGTCCCAAGTGCCATCTTTTGGATGAGGTGTTAAAGTGAGGCAGCGTCTGCCCTTTCGGGTGGGTGTGAAAGATCCCATGGCACTATTTCCAAGAAGAGCAGGGGAGTTCTCCTCAGTATCCTGGCCAATATTTATCCCTCAATCAACGTCACTAAGGACAACTTATCTGGTTGTTATCACATTGTTGTTTTGTGAGCTCTTGCTGTGCGCAAGTTGGCTGCCACATTCCCTACATTACAACAGTGACTACCTTTCAGAAGTTTGGCTTTGGATTTCCTGAAGTCTGAAAGGTGCTATATAAAAGCAAATATGTCTTCCATACATGCAATGAGTTTTGTTGATAGAATTAGTGTTTTAACTTGGCAATCATATTTAATACTTTAGTAAAAATACCATGCATTCAGCTTTGCATGTGAACCTATTAATAATATCACTGTAAAAAAAAAGTTCTTTTCAATTTTTTCCCAGGTCCTGTGCAAGTGAGTTGAAAATATATTTGCAAATATATAAAACTTGCACTGTGGGTGTACCTGCACCACATGGACTGCAGCGGTTCAAGAAGGCAGCTCACCACCACCTTCTCAAGGGCAACTAGGGATGGGCGATAAATGTTGGCTTTGCCAGTGATGCCCACATCCTGAAAATGTATAATTTTTAAAAAATTGACTGTTTTCAGATTGAAACCTTTGACAAGAAACAGGTCAGTGAGTCTGCGATGAGTTCATGGAATATAATGCTCGCTTGTCTGGTTTGAAGAGGTTTTGTGTTTTTAATGAGCATTCCTCTGTGAGTTGCATTGGCAGACACTGGCTGGTTTTTCTGCTAATTGCTTTCATTTACTGTCTGGCCATTTAACTGATCTGAAATGGCTTATGTTTAATGAACATTGACTGATTCCATAGCTACAGCTAAAATTCATGCTTTATATATACAGCCAAAATGGAAGAGAGTGACATTTTGCTAATTAATGATAATTTCCTGATTCCTGGATTTATTCCAAATTTGCCAACTACTTAATCCAAATTTTACAAAGTATATTGCATAACCCACGCAAAGATATAAAAGTTGTATTTTTTATCAAACTAGTGATTTCTCTCTGAGCATTCCTCTTTACTATCTCCTTCTCACTCCATTTTCTTGCACAGGCCAGTGAGAAAGCAATGTTGAGATGGTTCAATGATTTGCGAGTAGGTGTATTAATATTGTAACCAAAAAATCAGAACTGAAATCCTAACACTGGCATTAACTCGGACTTATAGAAGGGCAAACCTGCTATCTCCATTCAGGAGTACAAAGCCTTCCAGGAAGCCTTCTGCTGCTGGACTCCCTTACCACATCCAATCAATTGACCTTGTTTGTACACGCAGCAGGGCTGGGTTTATCTTCTTTTGTATCCAGTTATTGCTGTAATATACCTTCAGTAGATGATTAACTTCATAAATCTGTTGTGAAGGATTGTCTTTCATTTTATTAGCTTTTTATATGCTGCTGATTAGTTCCATCACTTAGTTAATATACATTGAAGGAATCCTCATCATTTTGGTAGGTATGTTCATAGCAATCCCTTTCTCTACCGTGTCTGCTTGAGGTCCAGTTTAAAAGCAAACCTTTTCCTTTAGTGACTCTAGCTCCAACTGAAATCACATTCTTGCTTAATGTTATTTCATCACCTGCACATCCTGGTCTATGTCCCTACACGCTTTTCCAATCACTGAATTCCTGCAATACTCTGGCATACCTGTGAGCTTTGAGCTAGGTTGTACCTCCCTCTAGCATGCCTGTCATCATCCAGTACCCATGGGCTATTTTATTCTGTAAAATGTTTCCTGAACCATACTCCAATTTCTTCACCTTTGCTGGACTTCATTCCTTTCCCCTTCTTTCAATTCACTTCTGCTTCAGTGTTACAATGGATTTGCTCAACTTCAGGCATTCAATGGTTGTAAAATCTTGTTATTTCTTGCAGTCCATTGCAACAATTCACTGTCAATGACATGGTTGAAACTCATTTCAGTTCCATATAGAATGCACCTTATTTACAAAGAACCAGAGAACTGACAAGTAGAAAATCTGTGTACATTTAGGAATTCTTGTTTTAAGTGGCTAATGAAGATGAATGTAAAGCTATTAGTGAGGGTTTTTATTTTAAGGTTCAGCTGGGTGAGAAAGGAAGGCCGTTCTTAACTGATGTTTGATTTGATTGGTTTCAGGCTTATTTCACAACTACAGAATGACAAGCTGCCAGCTCAGGTCATTTTTTTAACTAAGTTCTAATTATGAAAAGTATTCATCAATATTTTTCTGTTGCTGCCAACCTTTTTGCCTTTTGTGTGGACTTATCAGTTTAGCAATAAAGCATATGAGGTCTGGTTGGATGCCAGATATAGTGAGATGGGTTGACATGTATATCTGGCTTCCTGCCAACTTTCAGACTGTTTCATCAGGGGAAAAAAAATCCTTTACTTTCAGAGCTCTCCAAACCTTGGACAATAGCAATGGGTCATGGGAAAGGACATGATTAAGCACCAAAATGAAACACTGTTGACTTACTTTTTTTAATTACCGAAGATTTAGCAAATTCTTGGCAGAATAAAGAAGCCTAAACCATTGCCGTGCTGATATTATTGATGTGCCCAAGGTTTTGTCTGAATATCAACCTAGAAAAAGTCGAATGTTTGTGCCAGTATAATTTCCTTGACCTTCTGTTTGTGAAGTTGGTCTTTCAGTAACTGCATGCTGTGCTGTAAATAAACTTGCATTGTCAGTACACACTGCAGTTACTGTTCTAGAAAATACACACTATAAAGTATAAAGTTCTATACTGTTCTATAAAATACACTCTATAAATTATAAAATTCTATATTGTCCTATAAAGTACATACGATAAAGTATAAAATTCTACACTGTTCTATAAAATACACACTATAAAGTATAAAGTTCTATACTGTTCTATAAAATACACACTATAAATTATAAAATTCTATATTGTCCTATAAAGTACATACTATAAAGTATAAAATTCTATACTGTTCCATAAAATACACACTATAAAGTATAAAGTTCTACACTGTTCTATAAAATACGCACTATAAAGTATAAAGTTCTATACTGTTCTATAAAATACACGCTATTAAGTACAAAATTCTATACTGTTCTATAAAATACACACTATGAAGTATAACATTCTATACTGTTCTATAAAATACACGCTATAAAGTATAAAATTCTACACAGTTCTATAAAATACACACTATAAAGTATAAAATTCTATACTGTTCTATAAAATACACACTATAAAGTATGAAGTTCTTTACTGTTCTACAAAATACACGCTATAAAGTATAAAATTCTACACCGTTCTATAAAATACACACTATAAAGTATAAAATTCTATACTGTTCTATAAAATACATACTATAAAGTATGAAGTTCTTTACTGTTCTACAAAATACACGCTATAAAGTATAAAATTCTACACAGTTCTATAAAATACACACTATAAAGTATAAAATTCTATACTGTTCTATAAAATACAGACTATAAAGTATGAAGTTCTTTACTGTTCTACAAAATACACTCTATAAAGTATAAAATTCTATACTGTTCTACAAAATGCACACCATAAAGTATAAACTTCTATACTGTTCTATAAAATACACTCTATAAAGTATAAAATTCTATATTGTTCCATAAAATACACACTCTAAAGTATAAAGTTCTATACTGTTTTATAAAGTATACATTGCAGTTACTGTTCTCTAAAATAAGTGTGGGTATTTTATTAATCACCAAATCCTAAATTGCATCCATTTTCATAGCAGAACGAATCAAAACATTCTAACACAATCACATAAAACATTCACAGACTGTAATTCTCTGAATTTTCAGCAGGTTCCTGGCCTTTCACTCTTTTTAAGTCACTGCGAGGCTAACCCTATAAAAACCTGTGAGCTGAAATCCAACAGACAGTAACTGACTCTGAAACGAAACAGTACTTTCTTCAGTCACATAATACATTAAAGCACAAATAACACTTCAACTCTCAAACTTTCACTGAAAATAACGTTTGATCCAGTAATTTTGAAGTGCAACTCTTTTTAATGATGTTTTGTGCAAAGCACGAAGTATGGAATCCATACTCGGGAAAGACAAAAGGAAACTAACTTAAACAGTCATTTGGTGGCATGTCTGACGCCTTCCTATTGTTGAAGTGCTATTTCTCCTAAAGCAAGCTGAAGCAGGTTTCTGCTCATAATGCAGCCTAGACACTTCAGACTTGATGTCCCTGCCTGGTTGCTTAGATATCTGGATTAAAAGCAAAGGATCAGGAGAATGACCAGCATAAGAATGACTTTCAGAATCCTTGAATTAGGAATTAAATAAATGTCACAAATGCTCAAAGATCATTTATATACGGCATGGTTCCTTATTGTGGTCTAAGCTTTTCATCGCTGACTCTTTTTTTTTAGTAAAAACAGATCCAGTTAAATCTCACTCTGATTTCAGTACTTTAATGGAAGGTGTGAGCTGGGTCTATTTACTGAACTTTGGCTTCAGAACTGAAGCTCAGTTTTGTCGATTATGGGCAGCAGTTTTGGGTCGTTGGGTGGGCACGGTGGATGGGCAGGCCCTGGGGGGGGGGGGTCTGGCCAATTAACGGGCAGCCAGCATGAAAGGCGCGCTTAGGAGTTTAGCGCCATCAGGGTGGGGGGGGTGGGGAGGAGGGTGAGCGTGGAAGTCAGCGCTTGGCGGGGGGTGGGGGGGGGGTGGAGTGCGCACTGAAAAATCCCCTGAAGGCAGGGAGTTGTCTCGGGGAGCTGAAGGATTTTAACATCAGAAATAAAGCTTTTGAAAATCGGAACAAAATGTCCCCTACCTAGGGCTCACTCACCTGAACGTAAATATAACAAAAATTATGTCAAAACATTTTAATTTAAAAAAAAAATTAATGTCGGAAACCTCATCCCATCTGTGGATGAGGCTTCCTAAGAAATCCAAAGGCCGCCTGGTCGATTTTCCCACCCGCCAACCGTAAAGTTAGACGGGCAGCGTAAAGATGGCAGTTAATGGAAGCTTTAATGTCCTTAACAGGCCTCTTAAACATCGGCGGGCATGCTGGCGACTCTCTCCCGTGCCCACCGACCAAAATACCTGTTGAGTGCGCGATGACATCGGGACGCTCGCCCAACGTTGTCGCCCGCTGTTTTATGCCCAACCAGGGCAGGTGTGCGCCCGCCAGCTGGATGTAGAATTCTGCCCCGGGTCTATAAAATTTCCCAGCTCCACTCCTAGCTCAGTGCATCCGCCACAGCAATTCCCAGCCAGCATTGCACCTCTGCACTCCAGCGCTCTCCGTATGGACATTCCATTCTCCAAACCAGCGACCCCAACTTGTGCGCCTGTTTCATATCCGGCACTGCTCCCCGATTAGCCCCAATCCTTGCTGACCCACATTGGATTCTGAGCTTTACACAACACCTTAGTCCCTGAATCCCTCCGAGACCCTGTTTTTCTCTGTAATCTCTTCCAGCCTTACCGCTAATGCTCAAATTCTCCATTCCTCTCTCCCCTTCCTTCAGTCCACAATGGGTGGCCAGACCTTCATGTGTTGAGATTTCACTCTCTGAAATTTTCATCCCAAACCATTACACTTGTTTTTATGCCTTGGGTAAATGAGTTCGTTGGCCAACTGAACTCTTAACTGCACGCTTTCCTGTGTTTTCATCAATTGCTGCTTGCAATCAATAATGGGGAAAGACTGATGTAAGAATAAACAGTGATGGGTTGTTGGGACATAGGGCAGGTCATACATGCTCACTCAGAAACCTCTAGAACTAGAGTTACAGTTCCCAGTTGCCCATGTTGTACAGTGATTGGTCAGTGCTGTCACATGATCAATACACTTGAATTCTCTTAAAGAGACAGGGCACCTCACTTTAGCACATCCCTGTCCCTTTACTTAAACGTACAGCTAACAAGCTTAAAACACATTAACTATTTACACTAACTATTTACAGGTCAAGTCACTCAGGAGGCCCTTCTTTGATGGGTTGAACGTTGCAGCCCAACAACCTCGGCTGGTGTTTCTGATCCTCCTTTTCAGGGGACAGTTGTCCACTCGGTTCCTCGGTGGAAATTGGCAGGTTTGTCTCCCCGACCCCCTCGGGTCCCACAGACCCCACCCAATCATGTGACCCTCCCTCAACATGTAGAACAGACTCAGGCCTAGGTGAAGACTGCGTTTCTTCTTGTGGGACTGGTGTTCTTTTGCAGAGACGATCCACATGTCGTCTAATTATTCGGCCGTTTACCGATACATTATAGGAGAGGGGTCCAGTTCAATTTCAACTTTGTCCCATAGAGCATAAGGGACTGGGCTGTTTTTTTATAAACTTGAGGGTTGCGTTTGGGTTGACATGGATTCTGGCCTGTAGCCCTCAACTCCTTCCTAACTTGTTATTGAAAGCGGAAGCATACTTTTGCATCAATTCCTGTAAGCCTTTTGTTGTAACTAGAAAATATTTTGGCCCATTTCAATTTAACCTTTTCGAGCCAGTTGCAGCCTATTAAGCTGGGTCCTGTCCAGCTTCCACTAACAAGAGCAACTTTTCAGATTGATCTCCATATGTCGCTGAGACTCGATTTAACCCTTTCAGTCTTATTCCTTCGCCCATGTATGTCCTCAGCTTTGTGTCCAAAACTTCTAACTTCAAAGGATGGGTTCCTTTACTCAGATACCTAAGTGTATGCTCCCCAGTGACAAACATTGACACTCCCATGTCAGCTTCCATCTTAATGAGTTGTCTGTTAACTGTAATGACTATTTGGATCGGCTCGGTTCTACCCACTTTGAGGTTATATAATGAATAAATGTCTGATTCTATTTCTTCTGGCTCTTCCATGAGGCATATTTCATGATTTTCCTTCTGCCTTTACAGTGTTGTTTTAGCCTTTCTCTGCAGTGCCCATTATGGGGCCATAGCGCTGGCAGGAAAAGCATCTCGACTTGTTTGAGTTGTCATTCACGCACTGGAGGCCTGGATGTATTTCTCTTATTCGTTTGGTGGGTTTTCACTGCAGTGCCGTTGTTTCTCAATGGTCTGGAACTAGAGAGCGTTTCCCACCTTTCCCTGGAGTCTGAAGATTTCGTGCCTATTGTTGCCGATTGTCCCACTTGACCAGATGGACGGCGCCATTTTGTGTCTTTTTTATAACTTCTGAATTTCTAACAGTACTTTCCATCATGGGAGCTAATTCTAATGCCTTATTGAAGTCTAGATTAGGCTCGGCTAGCAAATGCCTTTGGATAGTATCATCTCCAATCCCGCATATCAGCCAGTATCTCAACTAATGGACACTCCGAATTTGCAATGCTTAGTTAATGCCTTTAAAACGGCCACATAGTCAGCTATTGTCTCCTCCGGTAGCCCGTTCCTTGAATTGAACTTGAAGTGCTGCATAGTGACTGAGGGCTTTGGTCTCAGGTGGTTCTGTACAACTTTGATTAATGCGTTGAAAGTCTTTGAGTCTGGGACACTAAGGGCTATGGATAGTTCCGTACGTTTTGCTCCCGCATGTGGGACAAAAGAATGGCCCTCTTCTCCTCCTCCCCCATGATGTCGTTAGCAGTAAAAAAAAACGTGAGGCGTTAGGCATACTGAGACCCGCCATCTGCAATGGGCTTGAATGGATCAGCGCGCCGGAACTACAGCATTGTGAATGACTGCAAGGGGACTGCATTTCAGCTTGGCTTTCCAGGTAATGATGAATTTAAGTGTTTGGTTTACCGTGGAGTTGCCCTCTCTCTGGGGTCTCTCATAATTTTCTGTCCATAGCCATTTTTCATGTATTTACCCTTTTAAAATGTATTGCCGCTTTAAGAGCAGTCGCCTTTTTTTTAACTCTGCCTCTGCAGCTGCCGACTTTTCTCTGTTGGGTTTTGCGCTCTTTTTGCGTTTTGGTGGGATCTCTGTGATTGCAATTGTGCAGGGTTTTTTTTCACTTTAAATTGCAGCACTGCTTTCTGCTGTCACCTATTTTACAAGCTACGTGTGGATCCTCTTTCCAAATCTTTGCTCACCCGTCTTGAAATTTATTTTCTTTTGTTCCTTATCCTCGTCGCCACTATTATGCCTTGGGTAAGTGAATTCGTTGGCCAACCGAATTCTAATTGCATACCTTCCTGTGTTCTCATCAATTGCTGCTTGCAATTAATAAGGGGGAGAGACTGACGTCAGGATTAACAGTGATGGTTTATTGAGACATAGGGCAGAGCACCAGGTCATACATGCTCACTCAGAAACCTCCAGAACTAGACTTACAGTTTCCAGTTGCCTGCGCTGTACAGTGATTCGTCAGTGCCGTCACATGATCAGTATACTTGCATTCTCTTAAAGGGACAGGGTATCTCACTTTACCATACTTCTCAACATCCTTTTCCTCTTTTAAGTCACTCCGGAAAGCCCACCTCTTTGAGCAAGCTTTCCGATCAGCCTTTTTGGTCTTAGTTGTCCATTTTTCTCAGACCGCAGAGGCTCAGGCATACAAAGAACTGTCAGGCTATCACCTCCACTTTGAGCACGCAGCTGGTGCCCAGAAGAATTTCACACTTGCTGAGGGATCAGAAAGATACAAAGGGAAAGATTGAGGAATGTCTATGGGGCGAGACACTTAAAAAAATTCTTTGGTGGGATGTGGGCGTCGCTGATGAGGCCAGGATTTGTTGCCCATCCCTAATTGCCCTTGAACTGAGAGGCTTGCTGGGTCATTTCAGAGGGCAGTTAAGGGTCAGCCACATTATTGTGTGTCTGGGGTCACATGTGGGCCAGACCAGGAAGGACAGCAGATTTCCTTCCCTAAACAAAGGAAAGGGCATTAGTGAACCAGATGGGTTTTTTTTTCTCAAACAACACTCAACGATAATTTTACAGTCACTGTTCCTGAGACTAACTTTCAATTCCAGATTTATTCATTGAATTTAAATCCACCAGCTGCCTAGAGCACTAGTCTGGGCCTCTGGATGACTAGTTCAGTGACATTCCCAGCATCTTCCCCACATGGTCTCCTGGTCCCTTACAGCCCCCTTCACAGTTAACCGCACTCCCTCCTTTCTGTCACCCACTGACTTTAGTGTTGTGTTCCTTATAACCAAGGTTTGGTTATTTATATAGGGATATAAATAAAATTAAATATACAAGGACATAGGTAGGTTAAGTGAGTGGAAAAAAATATGGCAGATGGAGTATAAGATGGGAAAATGTGAGGTTGTCCACTTTGGCAGAATAGGAAAGCAAGGTATTACTTAAATGGAGAGAGAGACAGCAGAATGCTGCAATACACAGGGATCTGGCTGATCTTGTACATGAATCACAAAAAGCAAACATGTAGATACATCAAATAATTAAGAAGGCAAATAGAATATTGGCCTTTATTGCAAGGGAGATAGAATATAAAAATCAGTAAGTTTTGCTACAACTGTAAAGGTGAGACCACACGTACAGTGCTGTTTGCAGTCACCCTACTTAAGGAGGGATATACTTGCATTGGAGCCAGTTCAGAGAAGATTCACTAGGCTGACTCCTGGATGAAGGAATTGGCTTATGAGGAATGGTTGAGTAGGTTGGGCTGATACTCATTGGAGTTTAGGAGAATGAGAGGTGATCTTATTGAGACTTAGAACATTCTGAGGGGACTTGACAGAGTGGATGCTGAGAGGATGTTTGTCCTTGTGGGGGAATCTATAACTAGGGGCAGTTAACTATGATTAGTTTAAAAATAAGGGATCTCCCATTTGGGACAGAGATGAGGAGTAATTTCTTCTCTCAGAGGCTGGTTGTTGTTTGGAATTCTCCCCCCTCCCAGAGAACAATGAAGGCCGGGTCATGGAACATATTCAAGGCTAATAAAAGCAAAGAACTACGGATGCTGGAAATCCAAAACCAAAACAAAAACATTCCACCGATGCTGCCAGACCTGCTGAGATTTTCCAGATATTTTCGTTTATATTCAAGGCTGAATCAAGCCAAACTTTGATTGACAAGAATGTCAAGGGCTGTGGGGGTGGGCAGGACAGTGGAGATATGCCACAATCATATCAGCCATGGCCTCATTGCATGGCAGAGCAGGCTTGATGGGCTGAATGGCCTACCCCCTGCTCCTACTTCTTATGTTCTTATGTATATATTGGGGAACGCAATGACTCCTCTGGATAATGGGAGTCTCTTTACACCTGTCTTTAGTGAGAAGGAGGAGGATTTTCCAGAACAATGGTGGTGAATCCACACATTTCACAAAGAAGGATTTATATAATGACTACCTGCCCTTAATGCAAAGAACTGTCTGAAAAAACGAGACTTAAAGAAAAGGGGCCTAAAATTATTGATGCTTTAACTGATACTTTTGAAAGTTTGTTAACTTCAGGAGATCTTTCAGAGGAGCAGGCACCAACTGGGATAATTGCATTGTGTAAGAAAGGACTAGAGGAATGTTTGCAAACTATAGTAAGTACACACATAATGCAGCAAATCCCTCATTTGCAACAGTTGAGAGCTGCAGTAGGTAAATAACTGAAAATGTTTTGCCACATTCCAGGCAGTTTGCCAATTCTTCTGCTGTGTGTTTGTGACTAAAAGGCAGTTTCCAGAAATAGGCCAGGGGCTTTGGAGTCAAAGTGCGATGGTGGGTGGGAAAGTTGGCGTGATTCCCACTGGGTGGTGGGATGGCTGAACGCACACCATCTTGCACCTCTTAGCTCATTAATTATGCATCTGCGAGGAACACGGAGAATCTTGTGGTGGGGGTAGGGGGGGAGGAAGTGACCCACCCTGCTGTTACTTCACGGGGTCGAAGGTCCTGGCATCACATTTAAAGGGCATCCGGACAGTCATTGACTTAATGCAGGCCAGGAGATCCACCTTACCCCTCCAGAGTCCTTGCAGCACGTTCTGGAGAAGCTGCAGACTTGAGCAACAACATCCAGGGACGTATGAAGGAGCCTCTGGCATCGCCTTTCGATCATCTTTAGATAAGAGCACTGCCGGCAATACACCCATGGTCAGGCCAATGCTCGCTGCTGCAGTGGACCCTGTTCATCAGCAACTTGACCTCCTGGAGGCCTTGCTGTCTTTTGCTCCTCCTGGCCCTGTGCAAACCTGCAGTGGGCCCTCCGTCTCCTCATCTGGATGTGGCCATTACCAAGGCAGGCTGCCTGAAGCCTGCATCATCGACGCTTCAGCGGACCTGTGAACAAATTGAAGTGATTAGTTTAGTGAGCATGTCCTTTACAGGTTTCCCTCCACCGCAGAGCCACCAAGCCAGCGCTAAGCCCTGTGTCTGGCCTCCGTCTAGACATGGTATCCCCACCCCACCCCTTCCAGGTGAAGGACATTCTGGAGGACCAGAGATGGGTGTTCCTGCTGTTCATACATGACTGCGCACGGAGACGTTGCTCTTTGACCGGGGTGATGAGAGTCGGGTGTGAGAAGACTCCCTCAGTCACTATTCCACTTGCCTCCATTACCTTTGAAACTCTATAGAGAGACCATTGCCTTGGCAACATAGAAACGTTAACTGCATGATCCCTTGTCAGCCATGATCATTCACCTGGGAGGATAGGGGTTTGGAGTCGCGAGTTTGCTGATCTCCACCAGCCCCTTGGAGGCATCCACCTCCCTCCCTCCCTTCACCCCTGCCTCTGACTGCAGGAGATGCCAAAATGGCACGGAATAACTGCGTGGTCAAAGTCAGATTTGAAAAATGGTGCGTGTCACCTTCCAGACTCGCTTCACCACCCTCTATGCTCCCCTGTCCCTCACCAATATCCTCCCATCACCTTTGACCCACCCAATATCACCATTCCTCTCCCTCCCGTCACCCTTAAACCTCTCCCCATTACCCTGGACCTTGTTATAATCCACCTCCATATGCCTGCCGTCCCCTCAGAACCAACACCTGTCACCTTCCCCATGCCCACCCTGACCCTGCCCCTTGCCGATGTTTGAGCCACCTCTCCAGCCCCCCTCCGTGACCATGCCTGTGCACCAGACCTTCACCTACCAAATTCTCAGCCTGGACTTGCCACCCTTCTGCAGCCCACTATCCCCTCTGACTGTGACTGTTCCCTCCTGTTACCAGTAGCCTTTTTGCCACCTGGACCCCAATGTTGGCACCACCAGATCCTGCCCTCTAACACTCTCTCTCCCCCCAGCTAGCTGGGACATTATACGTCCCCTTTCCCTGGACATTCTCCCTCCTTCACCAGATAGCCTGCTACCCGTGTCCAGCCTTGGCGCAGCTTCTGATACCGGCACTTGATCCGAGCGAAGTTATGCGCAGCCCCCAAGAAGCCAAAAGCAGCAGCTACTGAGCTCAAAGTGATGGAGGAGATAAAGCTCTGCAGGTGTATGTGGCTTAGATGCAGTCATAAAACTGAATGTGCTCTTAGTGGTGGGGAGCTCAGTTTGGAGGGCGAACGTAATTCTGGCGAGGTGTCCTTGTAATGAGTATGCATGAGGTGCTGATGTATGAAATGCACCCGCCATGATTCCCGCTGCCGGCAAGACCGGAAGAGTCCGCCCCGGGATTACTGTTATCGGAAATCAGCAGCAGTGCATGAAGTCAGCGAACTAATGCATCCAGGATGAACAGCATTCTCGTTTGTGGAGATCATGGGGAAAGCACAACTCCTGTCTCAGATGTAACATGTTAACTAATACACAGAAGCGTTAAGGCACAGCAATAACTAACCGCACAACATGCAAGAAAATAAAAACATTGGAATCATTGAAATATAACGGGTGGAATCACCAGTGCCACTGGTCTCAGACAGGCCCAGCAGTGTGACCAGATTGTATGGTGAAAAGGCCAAAAATTGGTTTCACAACGTCTCTCACTTTCATCCTGCAGGAGGAATACATCAGGATCATGGAGCCTGGCGAACTAGCTGTATGCCTCGTCGTGTACATAGAGCAGAGGCGATAGAGAAGAGAGTGACGGAGGTGCCTGGCTGTGCAGAGGAAGGAGCAGCACCCTCAGGAGGAAGGGTCACCTGGGGACTCGTGTGCATGCCGCTAAAGAACCACAGTGAGCTGTCATTGGTCAGTGCCTAGCTAGACCCAGGGTCTATAGACGCCGCCTTTTATTCCTGCAGATGACCACTGTCGCCGAAGACTGTGCATGTCGAGGGAACTGGTCGGTCACATCTGCCAGATACTGCAGGATTTGGCACCACAGGGACATGGAGGGCATCCACTGCCAGTGGCTGTGAAAGTGACCACGGCGCTCAATTTCTACGCCAGTGGCTCCTTTCATGGCTCCACAGATGGCCTCTGTGGGATTTCACAAGCCTCCACCCACAAATGCATCCATGAGGTGAAGGATGCCATCTTCGCAAGGGCACACAGCTTTGTGCATTTCACCCACGACCAAGAGCGCCAGGATGCGATTGGATTTTCCCAGATCTCAGGCGGCGTCTATAGAGGTTATAAAGGGTACAGCAGACGATGATGATGTGTGACACCCTCTGTGGACTGTATTGCAGGCTCCACCAGACCGGTCCAAGCACTGGAACCTCATCTTCAACATCTCGATGGTCACCTCCACCAAGCTGTGAGCTGCTGCATGAGCCTCATTATAGCGTCACTCTGCTGCAGTCTGAGGCCCCCACACGGGTGTCATCAGTCACGGCCTCTGTGGGTGGCCCTTGTCCCCAAGGTCCTTGTCCTTGCAGCTTCTGTGGACCCTGGGAAACTCCAGGGACCTGTGACCGACTGAGAATGTAGGAGTCGTGGACACTCCCTGGGAGTTCAGTGCAGACCTGCAGGATGTGTTTGTGTTGGTCACACACCAGCTGCACATTCAGCAAACGGAATCCCTTGTGGTTGATGTAGTTGACCGTGTGTTGCGATGGAGACCTGAGCGCCAGGTGAGTGCAGTCAATGGTCCCCTGCCACAGATGGTGTCACGCAGTGTCATCGTCTGCTGCGCCCTTTACAACCTGGCGCTGCAATGGGGGGAGGAGCTGGCTGAGGAGAAGATGCAGGAGCTGGAGGTCTCCTCCAATGAGGAGGACGCAACTGGGGCTGAGGGTGAGGGGGTCCTCGAAGATGACAATGATGGTAAGAGGTCATAGCGCTGGCTAGGTGAGGCAGGCCTGCTTGGGAGGCCTCATAGCTGCTAGATTTGTGGAGGATGATGATAACATGCAGTGAGGAGACACCATAGATCCTCACATCACAACTGTGAACGTTTGACTCCAGTCTGGCTTATGGCAGCGCACATACCCTCTGTGAGAATGCTCCTGTCAGAGAGACACAGTGGAGGCCCTAACAGATGGTTGATTGCAGGAGGATGATGATGACATGCAGTGAGGACACTCCATAATCTTCACATAGCCCCTGAGAATATCTGTCTCCTGTCTGGCTGAGAGCAGCTCATTTGTGTTCTATGATCAGGGTCATATCCTAGAGACACAGCCATGAACCTTTAAAAGCACCTGATCCTTTGTCAGCCTTCAACATCTGACCCCTTCAGGAGCTGGTGCACAGTGTCACTGGTCACAGATGCTGAAGAGATGGGGGCCAGCCCCACCTTAAAGGTGCTGAGAGATACACAGAGAGAATGAGGGAACTCTGTGACACCTGCCCACTACATTCTGGCAGCAATGACCAGCACCGCCGAGGTACAGGCATCAGTAATGTGTCCAGGGAGTGTGAGGCTGGACCATCTCTGTGGTCTGAAGGCTGCACAGACACAGGGAAGAGGCCCTGGACTGAGACATCTGCCTTTATCTTGTGCAGAAAGGTTTCACATCTGAGTGACACAAACACTGCTCATCAGAACAAGGAGCCACAGGCAGGGAGACATTCTTGGGAGTTTATTCACAATAGTGAACATTATGTACAAGTGATTAACACCTGTGCCCAGGCTGTGCAACTACATCTTGTTAACATTCCTAACCCTGCCGCTATGTCTTGGTTCTCCCCCGACGTCCACAGGGGAGGAGGAGGCGGTTTGCTGACTGTGAGACCCTGTCTGTGATGACCTTGGTGGGCGTCACCTGGAGGGCCGAGACCTGCTTTCAGGGTCCTGCTGTGTGTCGGTGGCTCCCTCCTCGGCCTGTGGAGCTGGAGCTGCTGGGGTCACAGGAAGAGGGGATTTGGATGGGCCGGACACTCCCAGAGTCCCCTGGATGGATGGCCCTGGGGGTACTCCTGCTGATCCTCCAGCCTATGGGTGCCTGAGGGCCCCAGGCTAACTCCTTGAGGAGCAGGGGTAGCTACAGTGAGATTGTTGTCCTGCACCCTTCTCGTGTACACACTGTTGGAGGCCAACTATGGCACCAGCGATGGAGTTGAGCCTACGCAGCAGGGCAGGAGCGATGTCCTGGACCAAGGTCTCCAAGGCGGCTGCCATCCTACCAGTGTTGACCTCGGTGCGTTGGCGTGACAACACTATCACCTCAGCCTGAAGACGGGTGCACTCCTCCATCGTGCCTTGCAACCTGAGGAGTGCAGCGGACATCCCTTCCTGATGTTCCCGAGTTTGCCTTTGCAGCTCCAGCAACTGTGACATGACCGAGTCCAGAGGCTCATCATCTGACTCAGACTCAGCCACGTTCTGGTCTCCAGCAGCTTCTCCGAGTGCCGGGGACCTGGGAAGTCCCTGCCTCCACCTGCTGTGGATCAGAACGTGTGATGTGCTCACCAGATTGTGACCCTGAGGCTACTCTAAAGCTGGGTCCCACCGAGGTGTGTGTCTCTGCGCTGGTGGAGGGTGTGGGTGAGGCTGTGATGGGACTTCAGGGAGGGTGTCTCCAGATTCCTCTTCAGAGGTTTCTTTGGGGTTTGATTGGAGGCCCTGGGTCATGGACTCTGTCGGCTGTTTCCTGTCGGCTCTGCCTGGGAACGCAAGGGGAGATAATTAGTGCCTGGCAGTGGCCTGTGAAAGAGGAAGCATCACTCACAGCATGGGTGTCTGATGGATGTTGCACTGCTGGACCCTCACTTGGTAGAGCAGCGCTGACCTCACTGTCAGCACAGGACCAGTCCAGACCCTCACCGGCCAGCTGGATGGCTCTGTTTTCAAAGTCCGTGAGGACCTTGATTTCAGGCATTCCTCCACCAGTCTGCGACCTTTCCCTGTTGTTGTGTGCCAGCTTGTCCTTCATGGGTACAGATGGAGAGAGTGTAAACAGGATGCCTGCCAGGCCAGATGGTAAGGATAAAAACAAAAAACTGCGGATGCTGGAAATCCAAAACAAAAACAAAATTACCTGGAAAAACTCAGCAGGTCTGGCAGCATCGGCGGAGAAGTAAAGAGTTGACGTTTCGAGTCCTCATGACCCTTCAGCAGAACTGAGTGAATCTAAGGAGAGGGGTGAAATATAAGCTGGTTTAAGGTGGGGGTTGGGTGGGGGGCGTTGGGTGGGGGGAGAGAAGTGGCGGGGGGTGGTGTGGTTGTTGGGACAAATAAGCAGTGATAGGAGCAGATAATCAAAAGATGTCACAGACAAAAGAACAAAAGAACACAGAGGTGTTAAAGTTGGTGATATAATCTAAACAAATGTGCTAATTAAGAAAGGATGGTAGGGCACTCAAGGTATAGCTCTAGTTGGGGTGGGGGGCATAAAAGATTTAAAAATAATGGAAATAGGTGGGAAAAGAAAAATCTATATAAATTATTGGAAAAAACAGAAGGAAGGGGGAAGAAACAGAAAGGGGATGGGGATGGAGGAGGGAGGTCAAGATCTAAAGTTGTTGAATTCAATATTCAGTCCGGAGGGCTGTAAAGTGCCTAGTCAGAAGATGAGGTGCTGTTCCTCCAGTTTGCGTTGGGCTTCACTGGAACAATGCAGCAAGCCAAGGACAGACATGTGGGCAAGAGAGCAGGGTGGAGTGTTGAAATGGCAAGCGACAGGGAGGTTTGGGTCATTCTTGCAGACAGACCGCAAGGTGTTCTGCAAAGCGGTCGCCCAGTTTACGTTTGGTCTCTCCAATGTAGAGGAGACCACATTGGGAGCAACGAATGCAGTAGACTAAGTTGGGGGAAATGCAAGTGAAATGCTGCTTCACTTGAAAGGAGTGTTTGGGCCCTTGGACGGTGAGGAGAGAGGAAGTGAAGGGGCAGGTGTTGCATCTTTTGCGTGGGCATGGGGTGGTGCCATAGGTGGGGGTTGAGGAGTAGGGGGTGATGGAGGAGTGGACCAGGATGTCCCGGAGGGAACGATCCCTACGGAATGCCGCCGGGGGTGGGGGGGGGGTGAAGGGAAGATGTGTTTGGTGGTGGTATCATGCTGGAGTTGGCGGAAATGGCGGAGGATGATCCTTTGAATGCGGAGACTGGTGGGGTGATAAGTGAGGACAAGGGGGACACTATCATGTTTCTGGGAGGGAGGAGAAGGCATGAGGGCGGATGTGCGGGAGATGGGCCGGACACGGTTGAGGGCCCTGTCAACGACCGTGGGTGGAAAACCTCGGTTAAGGAAGAAGGAGGACATGTCAGAGGAACTGTTTTTGAAGGTAGCATCATCGGAACAGATGCGATGGGGGCGAAGGAACTGAGAGAATGGGATGGAGTCCTTACAGGAAGGGGGGTGTGAGGAGCTGTAGTCGAGGTAGCTGTGGGAGTTTACTAAAACTCGCTTTCACAGCCATATCTCCTTTCTCAGTGACTGTCTCCATCTCCAACTTACCCCACATGGATTTCAACTGAAATTCCACCCCTCATGTTTCGAACCCGCCCAGGATTACAGGTATCTCCGGGACATAAAACATTTCTCGGACTGCTGTTCCTGTCACATTCTGAAATCCACTCTCAGTGCCATGCGCCGCCATATGAACACACTCGACCTCTCCCTCCAGCAGCACCGCCGTACCCTTTTTCAAAGCTGCGCGTGCCCCCGGTTTCATTTTATCCTTTGGCTCATCCGACGCCTCAACAAGAAACTTTTTCTCTTTCTCTCAAGTGCTAAGGAACGCAAGCTCCAACAACTCATCGATACCAATACCCATCTAGGACCCTCCACCCCTGCCTGTCCCTCCGTCCCCACCCCTTCTTCCAATCCCAGCCCCAGCCGTGTATTCACTATACCCCCTGACCTTCCCCTCTCCGATGCTGAACGTTCAGTGCTCAGCAAAGGACTTAGTTTCATACCCTTACGCCCTCACCTCAATGAATTTCGGGCTCGGCACGATGCTGAACTCTTCTTCCACTGTCTTCGTCTCTGGGCTCACTTCTTTGGGCAGGAGTCCTCCCCCGTTCAACAGATCCTTTTACCACCTCCAATATTCTCCCTACACCTGGACCCCTCCCTCTGGATTCTTACCTTCTCTTGATCTTTTCATTGAGAACTGTCGGCGCGACATTAGTCGTCTCAATTTCTCTGCTCCTCTCACCCATTCTAATCTCTCTCTCTCTGAACTTACTGCACTCCGTTCTCTCAGGTCCAACCCCAACATTGTCATCAAACCCACTGATAAGGGTGGCGCTGTTGTCTGGCGCACTGACCTCTACCTCGCGGAGGCTGAGCGTCAACTCGCAGACACTTCCTCCTACCTCTCCCTGGACCATGACCCCACCACTGAACATCAAGCCATTGTTTCCAGGACTGCCACTGACCTCATCTCCTCTGGAGATCTTCCTCCCACAGCTTCCAACCTGATAGTCGCCCAACCTTGGATAGCCCACTTCTACCTCCTACCCAAAATCCACAAACAGAACTGTCCCGGTAGACCGATAGTGTCAGCTTGCTCCTGCCCCGTGGAACTCATTTCTCGTTATCTTGACTCCCTTCTCTCTCCCCTTGTCCAGTCCCTTCCCACCTAAATCCGTGATTCCTCTGACACCTTACGTCACATCAACAATTTCCAGTTCCCTGGCCCCAACTGCTTCCTCTTCACCATGGACGTCCAATCCCTCTGCACCTCAATCCCCCACCAGGATGGTATGAGCACCCTTAGCTTCTTCCTCGAACAGAGGCCCGAACAATTCCCATCCACCACTACTCTCCTCCGTCTGGCTGAACTTGTTCTCGCACTGAACAATTTCTCCTTCAACTCCTCTCACTTCCTCCAAATAAAAGGTGTGGCTATGGGTACCCGCATGGGCCCCAGCTATGCCTGTCTCTTTATGGGGTATGTGGAACATTCCTTGTTCCAGTCCTACTCTGGCCCCCTTCCACAACTCTTTCTCCGGTACATCGATGATTACTTCGGTGCTGCTTCATGCTCTCATCGGGACTTGAAAAAATTTATTAATTTTGCTTCCAATCTCCACCCCTCCATCATTTTCATGTAGTCCATCTCTGACACTTCCCTTCCCTTCCTTGACCTCTCAGTCTCAATCTCTGGTGATAGACTGTCCACCAATATCCATTTCAAGCCTACCGACTCCCACAGCTACCTCGACTACAGCTCCTCACACCCCCCTTCCTGTAAGGACTCCATCCCATTCTCTCAGTTCCTTCGCCTCCGTCGCATTTGTTCTGATGATGCTACCGTCAAAAACAGTTCCTCTGACATGTCCTCCTTCTTCCTTAACTGAGGTTTTCCACCCACGGTGGTTGACAGGGCCCTCAACCGTGTCCAGCCCATCTCCCGCACATCTGCCCTCATGCCTTCTCCTCCTTCCCAGAACCATGATAGGGTCCTCCTTGTCCTCATTTATCACCCCACCAGTCTCCGCATTCAAAGGATCATCCTCCGCCATTTCCGCCAACTCCAGCATGATGCCACCACCAAACACATCTTCCCTTCACCCCACCCCCGGCGGCATTCCGTAGGGATTGTTCCCTCCTGGACACCCTGGTCCACTCCTCCATCACCCCCTATTCCTCAACCCCCACCTATGGCACCTCCCCATGCCCACGCAAAAGTTGCAACACCTGCCCCTTCACTTCCTCTCTCCTCACTGTCCAAGGACCCAAACACTCCTTTCAAGTGAAGCAGCATTTCACTTGCATTTCCCCCAACTTAGTCTACTGCATTCATTGCTCCCAATGTGGTCTCCTCTACATTGGAGAGACCAAACGTAAACTGGGCGACCGCTTTGCAGAACACCTGCGGTCTGTCCGCAAGAATGACCCAAACCTCCCTGTCGCTTGCCATTTCAACACTCCACCCTGCTCTCTTGCCCACATGTCTGTCCTTGGCTTGCTGCATTGTTCCAGTGAAGCCCAACGCAAACTGGAGGAACAGCACCTCATCTTCCGACTAGGCACTTTACAGCCTTCCGGACTGAATATTGAATTCAACAACTTTAGATCTTGACCTCCCTCCTCCATCCCCACCCCCTTTCTGTTTCTTCCACCTTCCTTTTGTTTTTTCCAATAATTTATATAGATTTTTCTTTTCCCACCTATTTCCATTATTTTTAAATATTTTTAAATCTTTTATGCCCCCCACCCCAACTAGAGCTATACCTTGAGTGCCCTACCATCCTTTCTTAATTAGCACATTCATTTAGATAATATCACCAACTTTAACACCTCTGTGTTCTTTTGTTCTTTTGTCTGTGACATCTTTTGATGATCTGCTTCTATCACTGCTTGTTTGTCCCTACAACCACACCAACCCCCCCTCCACTTCTCTCCCCCCACCCAACCCTCCCCACCCCCCCCAACCTTAAACCAGCTTATATTTCACCCCTCTCCTTAGATTCACTCAGTTCTGCTGAAGGGTCATGAGGACTCGAAACGTCAACTCTTTTCTTCTCCGCCGATGCTGCCAGACCTGCTGAGTTTTTCCAGGTAATTCTGTTTTCAGCTGGTAAGGCTGCCTGGCATGTGTGGGTGGTGAGTGGTCTCATGGACCGGATGAGGACAATGAAGGTGAGTGTGAGAGAGTGAATGGTGATGTCCCTTGAACCAGCAGTGAGTGAGGGCCCTGTGAGTGTGAGATTGATGAGAAGAGTGACTTACCCTGGCAGAACAAAGGAGACCATTCATCCTCTCACGGCACTGGGCGGCTGCCCTCTTTTGTAGGGCATCGGCACTGACCACTGCTGCCACCACCTCCCAAGCCAGATTAATGAGGCTGCTGTCCCTCCTGCGGCCAGAGCGGGGGTAGAGGACATCATGGCGGGGCCTCCATTACATCCAAAAGGCACTCGAGGGACCCGCCGTTGAACTGGGGCCTGCAGTCTTCTTGCCTTTGGGGGCCATGTCTTCTGTGCAGCAGGTTGTGGGCTGGAATCACTGAGAGGTTTGCACAGGGGGCTGCGCTTTTTAAATATGGCGTCCGGCGTGATGAAGCGTTGAGATGACAGCGTGGCAGGCGAATGAGACCCCACCCGCCGTGGAAATGGCATGTTTCCCAGGAGCGCATAATTAACGCGGTGGGTTTGGGACGATATGGCGCGAGAAGCCGCCATTGCAGCCTACATTTTACCCGCCTGCTACCGCACTTGGTAAAAATCTGGGACCTCTCTGCCCAACGTTTCAGAATGTGTTTCTCAAATAAGCAACAGGCTTTTAAATGAAATAGCTTCTATAGACTTTCATAGTGCAATATACACAATGATGATGCAAACAATACATCCATGTGTTTGAATCTATAAACAGAACTAAAGCCTTGTGTAAACTTCTCTGGTATTTAACAGGTGCAAAAGTGTCTGGAGTCAGAGGTGCCAATTAGCAGTAATTGAAGGTAGAATGGTGCAAACTATAGAATGATAATGAACAGGCACTTGTATATCATCTGCTTTTAGGGAAGCTGCCATTGTCTTGACCAGATACAATTTAATTAGCACATGGACAAACCACCCTCCTTACCACACCGCCCCCCACCCCGCCCCCCCACCCCCAGCCGACAACAGATTCTGGTTTAGCTGTGCATGTCTTCAGACATCCAAGCTAAACTTGGGTGAAGTGAAACAGCTTCCATTTTAACTCTGGTTATTTCAAAATGGTCTGAATCTCATTCGTGTCACACGCAAAGTTTGTCAAAATGCAGAGGGGAGAAAGATCATTCTGAAAACATTCCTGACACAGTTGACGATAGAAATGCAGTCTGTGACCTTTTCTCTTTCTAATTAATATTAATTATATTAACAGCTAATTGTAAACAAACTCTCTAAGCGTGTTCTGGATAATGTAAAATATAAGGCAGAGGAAATGATAAGAAATGAGGCAGATCAATGGATTTATCATACTGCCAATACATATTCAATATAGATAAGTGTAAAGTAATTAAAATGAGAACAAAGAATCAAAAGAAGAGGCATATGTGACATGGAATGTGGCTACAAGGTGTGGATCTGGAAAGAGTCCAGGGTAGATTAGATAAACATATAACATTGGCAGCACGGTTCTTAACGACAGTAATGAAGTAATAAACAGGCCTAAGCAGAAGGATACAGCACAGGTTATGAGCTTGTTTTGTTGCTGTATTGTCCCACTGAGGCCAGTTCAGAAGTCAACTGATCAAACGAAGGACCTTATTGTTTTTGAGAGGGTAAGAAGCAATAATGAAAATAATGATGAATTTAAATCACGAGAGAAGATTAAGGAACTTGAAATATAGAAAGCTTCAAGGTGATCTCATTAATGTTTTCAGGGTTATAAAGAAAACAAACAAGATGCAGACAATTTATTGAACAAAGTTCAAACTCTGTGCAATAAGTTTTGAAATCGAGAATGTTAGAGGCAATGACTCACAGAATCAAAGGTAACTGAATCATGTAAGGAGTTATCAGGCCAGGCAGTTACAGTGAACAATGTAACTTGGTTAAAGATGCATTTCTGGTGAATGAGATGATTGAGCAAAAGGTTATCTTTTCCTGATTGTGTAAGTGATTTTTTTATGTGTCATTCTCATGTTGTTTCCTGCACCTGACACACTAAACCCTCTACTCAGCATCTTTATTCATTGGGGGTTGCTGGCTGCAGTACTTCCGAGTTTGGATACCTTATCTAGGATATGATCACGTTCACTTTTACAAACTGACCTTTTGATTTGAAGAAAATACTTTTTAAAGTTGCTTCCAGCTGTAAAAGTGAACAACATAAGCACAGAGGCGAGAATTTCCTGAAACATTTTTTTTATTCATTCACGAGATGTGGGCTTCGCTGGCTGGACCAGCATTTATTGCCCAACCCTAATTGCCCTTGAGAAGGTGGTGGTGAACTGCCTTCTTGAACCGCTGCAGTCCACGTAGTGTAGGTACACCCACAGCGCTGTTAGGGAGGGAGTCCCAGGATTTTGACCCAACGACAGTGAAGGAACGGCCGATATATTTCCAAGTCAGCATGGTGAGTGGCTTGGAGGGGAACTTCCAGGTGGTGGTGTATCTGCTGCCCTTGTCCTTCTAGGTGGTAGTGGTCGTGGTCATATCAGCTCACTAAGTGTTAAACTCTTCAGGGCAGTATTTTAAATCGTTGCAAGAATATAAAACCGGCACAAGAGTGCTTGGCAAACAGTTGTATTTGACAACGCACATTTCTAAAAAGGAGTGTCCATTGGAAACTAAAGATTACACAGAGATTAACAGTGAGACATGACTGTAATCACAATGGAGCAAAGTTTGACTAATCAGCATCATTCATTCATTTCTAACTGGCTAATGGATTCTGACCAGAAACTGAACTGGACTAGACATATAAATACTGTGGCTACAAGAGCAGGTCAGATGCTAGGAATTCTGTAGCGAATGACTCACCTCCTGACTCCGCACACTCTGTCCACGTTCGACAAGACCCAAGTTAGGAGTGTGATGGAATACTGTCCACTTGCCTGCATGTGCACAGCTCCAACAACACTCAAGAAGCTGAAATGTATGCTGGAAGCCACATGCATTAATGCACTGGGCCCTGTTCTTTGCAGACAGTAAGAACATGTACATACATTGCACCTGCTTCAGCTAAACAAAATAAGTTACAGCCATTCCCTGACTCATTCCTCAGGGCAATGCCTTGACCAATCAGGGTCAAACAATGCTTGGAAGTTAAATTTCCAACATGCTTGGCAATTAACTGTCAGTCAGCATCAATGGTGCATTTTCCATGTCAACTCCACTTGCCAACCAATCAGCACTCTATTCACATACAGTATAAATTGTTGTTTTCCCTTATATTGGTATTCATGTGAGCGTCCTGATGAGTGCAAGGTAAAAAGCTTAGATATGTCTCTCTTTTCAGCAATCCTCAAGTTGTATACTACCAAACTGATTTATCTCTTAACCTAATTTCCCTGTTTCAAATTAGCCATCTCTGTTGTCATGCCCTCATAATTGCCCTTATTTAAGTTCAAAACACTAGTGTTAGCTCCAATTCTCTCACCCTCAATCTGAGTGTGAAATTCAAACATATTATGATCACTCTTACCTAGGGGGTACCTTAACTCTGAGGTCATTAATTAACCCTGTCACATTGCACATTACCAGATCTAGTATAGCCTGCTGTCTAGTTGGTGCTAGAATCTGCTGCTCTAAGAAGGGAATTGGCAAAAGAAGCAATGAAGATATCAGGAGAAACTTTTTCACACAGCGAGCAGTTAGGATCTGGAATGCACTGCCTGAGAGTGAGGTGGAGGCAGGGCTAATCAAGGCGTTCAGGAGGGAATTGGATTATTAACTGAAAAGGAAGAATGTGCAGGGTTACTGGGCGAAGGTGGGGGAGGGGCTGTAGGTTAGTTGCTCCTTCTGGGAGCCAGCATGGACACAACGGGTGGAATGGCATTCGTCAGTGCTGTAACCATTCTGATTAAATGAAATACCAGTTCCTAAGTGGTTCAGGTGCTTGGATTAATGGGAGGGAAATGGTCAGGAAAGCACCTTTGGTCTGTCCGCAAGCATGACCCAGACTTTCCTGTTTCTTGCCATTTTAACACCCCACCCTGCTCTCATGCCCACATGTCCGTCCTTGGCTTGCTGCAATGTTCCAGTGAAGCTCAACGCAAACTGGAGGAACAGCACCTCATCTTCTGACTTCCAGACTTAATATTGAGTTCAACAACTTCAGTTCATGAACTCTGTCCTCCATCCCCACCCCCTTTCCGATCCCCCTTTTTCCAATAATTTATCTTTTTTTTTAACAACTATATTTTCTCTTCCCTCCTATTTTTAAATTTATTTCGATCCATTGTTTCATCTCCACCTTATAGCCCATTTCGATCCCTTCCCCCCCACCCCACCCCCCACTAGGGCCATCTGCCACTAGCTTGTCCTGCTTGCTACCCTTAATGTCCCCAATGGCACATTCCTTAGATACTATCACCACCATCAACACCCCTTTGTCCTTTTGTCTATGACATCTTTGGCAATCTCTTCTTGGCCTCCACTTATCACTGGCCCCCTACTGAGCTCTCCTGTCCCACCCCCTTCTACCAGCTTGTATTTCATCTCATTTCCATATGTCTTAGCTCTGATGAAGAGTCACACGGACTCAAAGCGTCAACTATGTTCCTCTCCGCAGATGCTGTCAGACCTGCTGAGTTTTTCCAGGTATTTTTGTTTTTGTTCAGGAAAACATCAAATAGTGGTTAATTAATATCTATCCCTGCAGGATATAGTCACCACTACTCTGCAATATCTGGATAGTTACTGGCACAGGATCTTCTATATGTCCAAACTAGAAGACCAAGCCTCCAAAGAAGATCAATGCATTTTGTAAGGGACAGATATAGCAGGGTAAACTTTTGTGGTGTTACTTAACCTCCAAAAAAGGATCCACATGGATGAAATCAGAGATCCTAGTGCTAACATCAGACCCACAAACAGCCAGAGCTCATGCTGGCAGGTATCCCAGCAACACAATTCATGTGAAGGAGAACGATGGATTCTAGCATTGTTTAATAAGCCTGGCTCACGCAGGGCTGGGGGTGGGGGTTGCACCTCACATAGTCCACCTGCTATTCAAGAACTGTTGCTCAGTTGACTTCAGTTGTGGGGAGATCCACTCAGGGAGTGTGTTAGTTTGGTATGGAGATTTTTAGAATGCGAAGGTCACAAGGAGAAACAATTCGTTTGTACAAAACTTAATAATTACCCCAATAAAAACCAGATACAAAAAATGTGGCCTTTGCCATTATGGAGTGAAGCAATTAGTATAAAACAGCAGCTAAGAACATAAGAACATAAGAAATAGGACCAGGAATAGGCCATTTGGCCCCTCAAGCTTGTCCTGCTTTCAATAAGATTAGGGCTGATCTGCCCCAGGCCTCACCTCCGTTTTTGTGCCAGTTCCTCATAACCCTTAACTCTCCAGTTAGTCACAAATATACAAATCACTAAAAGCAGCAATGCAGGTTAATAAAACATATTTATTATTTAATATTTTATGATTAATAAAAAAACAAATCAAGCCCTGTGGTTCATTGCTAGAGAGATAGAATTGAAAAGCAGAGAAGTTAGGTTCAACCAGTGTTGGGTTAGGCCACATGGAGTAACATGGATAGTCATGGGGCTAGAAATTCATCTTGGGCAGTGGCACAAAATGGACTACATCGGACTGGGCAGGGACTGATATTCAGTCCCATTGTTTGTTGGAGGTACCACTTTTTGGATGAGATTTTAAACCCAGGTCCCATCTGCCTTCCCACGTGATGTGAAAGATCCCAAAGCCACTATTTCGAAGGAGAACAGGGGAGTTATCCCTGGTGACCTGTCAATGTTTATCCCTCAACCAACATTTATGAGAAAAACCAGATTATCTGGTCTTTATGACACCGTTGTTTATGGGAGCTTGCTGTGCACAAATTGGCAGCTACATTTCTTATTTTACAATAACGACAACACTTCAACAATACTTCATTGGCTCGAAAACATTTTGGGAGGCCATGAGATCATAGAAGGTGCTATAGAAATGCAAGTCTTTCTTTCTTCTTTTACTATTTGGACTCTGGATCCAACTTCTGAGTGATTCCAGATCCCAGATCCCAGATCCCAGAGTCACTCCGGGTGCTGATAGAACTGTAAATTTTTGTCAATCAGTATGATTCAATTTTCCATCGTTATGGAGTAGATATGATTTTTAACACACCTTTTTAGACGTAACCAAGTATTTTAATTACTGCGTATTTTAAAATAACTGTAACTCCTCAGGTTTAATATTGGTTGAAATAGAGCTACAACCAGTATGAAATGGACTTAAAGCTCTGCAGATGTTTGGTTGGCATTCCATCAAATTCTACATTTTCTGTGGTGATCTTTTTATTGGTGTTATTGGTGTCTATTCTGTCAGCTTTGTGTGAACATAAAAATGTAACCTGTGTTGGGACACAGGTAGCACAAAATCACAAAGTTCTGCTCAGCTTTGGCAAAAAGTAAGACGGATAACAGCTACCAGCGTACTTTAGTACCACTGACTTCACATAGCTTTACACTGGTGCCACTGCGAAGCAGTACTGGTGCCACCACTAACAAGCACTTGTAGCACTACAAAGCAACACTGGTACTGGCACTAACAGCACTGCTGTGTTAACAGCACCACCATTTTCTTGATGAGTATCAAGTTCCTCACTGTCCACTGAGGCTCGGCCTTAGATTTTCAAGTGAAAAACGTTCGTAAAGAGAAGACTGTTTTCCTGTAATTTTACCTCCTGAGAATCTGTATTTACTGTCAGTGAACAAGAACATTCATACCTCTTTGTACACGTGGCATCCACACCCATATGTCTCATTTCTAAGACCAATTGTAGTCAAGGATTCAATGGGTGACAATGTTGTAATGCAGTCTCCACCTTACAAGACATGATCCATCAGTGATGCTGAGCAAACTGCCTCGATTCACCTGCTCAATGTAAGGTTTGCTCACAAATAAGAATTTCAAATCTTGCATTTTTGCCTAGCTCAGTTATGGAAACCCTGTTTGAGTGGCTGAATCACATCATGTTGCTTTCAGCAGAATGATTTTGCAGGTTACATCGCACAATAACTTACAAATAAAATGTCTCCTTAAAGAAATGATCAATGGTTTAATCGTACTGAAAAACCTCTTACTTCTAAACTACAGAGAACTTAAACACATTAAATTATGTATGCAATGTGGTTGACCCGGAACTGCCCTCTGAAGTGCCCAGCAAAGCCACTCAAGGGCAATTAGGGATGGGCAACAAATGTTGACCTTGCCAGCGATGCCCACATGTCACTAAAGAATAAAAATAAATGCCATAACATTTAATATTGTTCCCCGTTGCCATTTGATAGGGTCATGGGTTAATAAACAAATGTAATGGTAATGGTTCCATTAGATTTTGTTTCCACTGGTCAGCAACGTGTTGAACAATCTGAAGTTTCTACACACACCAGCCGTCCATTGACTCTGAATTTGCCCTCCCATTCTGTGCCCATCTACTTTCCCAGGCCTCGATTACAGACCCCAATTCTTATACACATCTGCATTATTACCACATCTGAGTCAATGTTTAAAACAAAATGTATCAATAAAATAATAAATAATGCTCCAAAATTCTCCTATTGGTTTCCGTGCTGCTAAAGAGACCCCTTGGAGATAAATTTTGTAGATTTGTAAATCACGGACACCCTCCATGCCAGTTTAATGGATTTATGTGCAGAAATATGAGGGGGAATCGTCCCAGATTTGCACTAAGTGCGGTAGCGGGTGGGAAAAGTGATGTTTTACCCACCGGCCGCAAGGGCAGCTTTTCACACTGTAACGTTAATTATGCATTCCCGGGAAACACAGCATTTCCATGGTGGTGGGCTCTCATTCTCCCTCCACGCCATCACCTCACTGCTTCATCACGCTGGGCACCTTATTTAAAGTCCAGCCAAGCGCACACATCTCAGTGTTTCCAGCCGGCAACCACTGCAGAGAAGACATGGCCCTGACAGGCAAAAAGGCTGCAGCCCCCAGGTTTTAATGGCATGTCCCTCGAGTACCTTTTGGATGTAGTGGAGACCCTCCGTGATGTCCTCTACCCCTGCTCTGGCAGCAACCTCACCAAAGTAGCTTGGCAGACGGTGCCAGTGGGGGAGGGGGGTCAGAGTCAATGGGATGAGTCCGGTGGGCTGGTCTTATAGTGAGATGCCGATGTATTTCAGTGAGGATCCCGGCGTCTGATGGTGGAGAACGCGGTCCACCGTTGGCGGGCGGAGCGGATGAACGCAAACTGGTTTCACGATGGCGTGAAGTGGATTTTTGGCCTTCCTGCCACATTGTCCACTCACGCCACCCAAACACTCGGAAAATCCCGGCCTTGGTGTTTCAGTTCTTCTATTTCAACAGCTTCTGACATTAATTGGCCTAAAAGTTGGCCTTGTGGTTGTGCTAGCTATGCTTCAGCTGTCTCGGCCCTGGAATGCTTATCCTAAACCTCTCCGCCTCTCCACCTCGCTGTGCCCCTTTGAGATGCTCCACAAAACCTACCTCTTTGACCAAGCCTTTGATCATCGGCCCAGCCACCTCTGTATGTGGCTCGGTGTTGTACTTTGTTTTATAATGTTCCCGTGAAGCACCTTGGCACATTTTATTATGTTAAAGGCGCTTATAAAAGCTGTACGTTGTAAGGCATTGAACTAAGTTGTGATATAATGAGCAGATGGGTCCTGAACATCACCACAGTATTAGGAGAGGCTGTAACATCACAAATATCAAAATATTATCATGTTTGCGCTGGTCACAGTTATACTGCAGCCAGTGCACTGCTGAACAGCTGTGAGATTATACAGTCTCACACTGACAACCTAAATTTTATTAGGCGTGCCCACCCAAGAGTTCCGACACAATTTACACCGATGTGAAAGTGCTTTTTACGCTCTTAGAAAATGTTTCACTGAAGCAAAGCCAAATAAAAAGAGAAAGTTGTCTATCAGGCCTTGCTGCATTTCCAGTGATTTTCACTGAGTGGAATCATCCCAGATTTGCATAAAGTGTGGTGGTGGTTTACCCGCTGGCTGCAATGGAGGGATTTCATGCTGGATTGTCCCATTCCCTCATTAATAATGCATTCCCAGGAAACACGCCGGATCATTGGCAGGGCAGCCTATGATTCACTCGCCCCGCCTTCGCCTCAGGTCTACAGTAATCCAGGCGCCATAAAGGCCGTCCCTGCACAGAGCTGGCTCTCTCTAAGGGATCAGAAGCTGCTGTAAAGTCATGTCTGCTAAAGGGAGCAAACATGTTGCTCCCAAATTTAGTGACGCCTCGCTTGGGCACCTACTAGACACAGTAGAGGGCCACTCTGAAGTCCTCTACACCTACTCTGGGCGAAGGCCAGCAAACAAGGTCAAGCATGGGAGTGGTGGTCAGCGCCAACGCCCTGCAAAAGAGGACAGCCACCCAGTGCCACAAGAGGATGAATGGTCTCCTCCATTCCGCCAGGGTAAGTCACTCCTCTCATCACCCTCACCTCACACACTCACAAACCCACCACACACCCACAGGGCCCTCACTCACTGTCAGTTCAAGGGACATCACCATTCACTCTTTCTCACACACCTTCATCTGCCCTGAAGATCGTGTCCTCATCCCATCCATGGTTCCACTCGCCAATCAGACACAGGCCAGGCATCTTCCTCACCTGGCCAGGTCTGGCAGCATCTGTGGAGAGAGAAACAGAGTTAACGTTTTGAGTCTGTATGACCCTGCTTCAGACCTGCTCGTGTGGATTCGAAACGTTAACTCTGTCTCTCTCGCCACAGATGCTGTCAGACCTGCTGAGTTTTTCCAGCAATTTCTGTTTTTGTTTCAGATTTTGAGCATCTGCAGTATTTTGCTTTTATCCGCATCTGGCCTGGCAGGCATCCTGCTTACACACTTTCCATCTGTCTTCATGTAGGACAAGCTGGCACACAACAAAAAGGGAGAGGTCGCAGACTGGTGGAGAAATGCTAGACATTAAGATCTTCATGGACTTTGAAAACAGAGCCATCCAGCTGGCCGGTGATGACCGGGACCGGTTCCTGTGCTGACAGTGAGGTCAACGCTGCTCTACCAAGTGAGGTTCCAGCTGTGCAACATCCATCAGACAACCACGCTGTGAGAGATGTGTCCTGTTTCACAGGCCACTGCCATGTATTAATTATCTCTCCTTGCCTTCGCAGGCACATCTGGGAAGCAGCCGAGGGGTCCATAACCCAGGGCCTTGGCTCAAGTTCCAAAGACACCCTGGAAGAAGAATCTGATGACACCTTAATTGAAGCCACAGCCTCACCCACACCCTCCACAAGACACACACACCTCGGTGGGATCTAGTTCTAGAGTAGCCTCAGGATCACAATCTGGTGAGTATATTGCACTGTCTGATCCACAGCAGGTAGCAGCAGAGACTTACCAGGTCCCCGGCACTCAGAGGAGCTGCTGGAGGCCAGAACGTTGCTGAGTCCGAGTCAGATGATGAGCCTCTGGACTCGGTCATGTCACAGTAGCTGGAGCTGCAAAGGCAAACTCGGGAACATCAGGAAGGGATGTCCGCTGCACTCCTCATATTGCAAGGCACGATGGAGGAGTCCATCCACCTTCAGTCTGAGGTGATAGCGTTGTCACGCCAAAGCACCGAGGTCAACACTGGTAGGATGGCTGCTGCCATGGAGACCCTAGTCCAGGATGTTGCTCCTGCCCTGCTGCACAGGCTGAATTCCATCGCTGATGTCATATTTGACCTCCAGCAGTGTCAGTGCGAGAGGGGTGTGGGGCAGCTCGATCTCACCCCAGCTTCCCCTTCTCCTCAAGGAGTCAGCCAGGGGCCGTCAGGCCCCCATAGGGAGGGGGATCAGCAGGTGCACACCCCGGGCCATCCACCCAGGGGACTCTGGGAGTGTCAGAGCCATCTGAATCATTGCCACAGAAGGCTGCGGAGGCCAGGTCATTGAGTGTATTTAAGACCTAGATAGAAAGGTTCTTGATTGGTAAGGGGATCAAAGGTTACGGGGAGAAGGCGGGAGAATGGGGTTGAGAAACTTATCAGCCATGATTGAATGGCGGAGCAGACTCGATGGGCCGATTGGCCTAATTTCTGCTCCTATGTCTTATGGTCTTATGAATCTTCTCTTCCGGTGGTCTCAACAATTCCAGCTTCACAGGCCGAGGAGAGTGCCACTGCCACACAGCAGGACCCGAAAACAGGCCGGTGCCCTCCAGAGGACGTCCGCCAAGGTCATCACAGAGAGGGTGTCGCAGTCAGCAGGCTGCCTCCTCCTCCACTGTGGGTGGCCGGGGAGAACCAAGATGTAGCAGCAGAGTTAGAAAAGCTAAGAAGATGTAGTTGCACAGCCTGGGCATGGGTGTTAATCACTTGTACATAATGTTCACTATTGTAAATAACTCCCAAGAATGTCTCCCTGCCTGTGGCTCCTTGATCTGATGAGCAGTGTTTGTGTCTCTCAGATGTGAAACCTTTCTGCACAAGATAAAGGCAGGTGTCTCAGTCCAGGGCCCCTTCCCTGTGTCTGTGCAGCCTTCAGACCACAGTGATGGTCCAGCCTCACACTGCCTGGACACATTACTGATGTCTGTACCTCGGCGGTGCTGGTCATTGCTGCCAGAATGTAGTGGGCAGGCGTCACAGAGTTCCCTCATTCTCTCTGTGTGTCTCTCAACACTTTTAAGGTGGGGCTGGCCCCCATCCCTTCAGCATCTGTGCCCAGTGACGCTGTGCACCAGCTCCTGAAGGGCTGAGGTGCTGAAGGCTGACAAAGGATCAGGTGCTTTTAAAGTTTCACAGCTGCATCAGTATGATATGACCCTGATCACCGAGTGCAAGAGAGCTGCCCTCATCCAGACAGGAGCCTGATAATCTCAGGGGCTGTGTGAGGATCTATGGAGTGTCCTCACTGCACGTTGTCATCATCTTCCTCGAATCGAGCGACTATTGGGGCCTCCACTGCGTCTCCCACACAGGAGCCTGAGCACTGGGGGGGATGTGTGCTGCCACCAGCCACACAGGAGTCAAACGTTCACAGGTGCAAGGTGAGGATGTCAGGACTGTCCTCACTGCATCTCCTCCAAGAATCTTGCGGCTATGAGGGCCTCCTGAGCGGGCCTACCTCGTCTGGCCATTGCAGTTAACTCATCACCAGTATCCTCGCCATCGAGGCCCTCATCATCGTCATCCCCTTTGACGTCCTCCTCATCGGGGGAGACATGCAGCACCTCCATCTCCTCCTCAGTCAGGTCCTCCCCCATGTTGCAGCACCAGGTTGTGTTAGTGCACAGCCAGCGGCGATGATGTGCAAAACCCCTGGGGACTGTATTGCTGTGTCCCACTGGACCTGTCGAGGCACCAGAACTTCATTTTAAAAACACCTATCGTTTGCTCCACCAAAGTCCGGATCGCATCACGAGCCTTGTTGTACCATCACTCTGCTGTAGTCTGAGGCTGCCACACGGGTGTCATCAGCCACATCCCCTGTGGGTGGCCCTTGCCCCCAACGGGCCGACTTTGCAGCCTCTGAGGACCCTGGAGGATGTCAGGGATCTGATATCTGCTAAGGATATGGATGCTCCTTGGGAATCGTGTGCAGACCTGTAGGGTGTGTTTGCGGTGGTCACACACCAGCTGAACGTTCAGCGAGTGGAAGCCCTTCCGGCTGATGTAGTTGGCTGCTTGTTGCCGTGGAAATCTATGCACCACATGAGTGCAGTCGATGGCTCCCTGCACCTGTGGAAAACCTGAGATCTGTGTAAATCCCAGCGCTCTTGCTTCTTGGCTTTCCGGATCCTGGGCGAAATGCACAAAGTTCTCTGACTTCCTGGTGACCTCCTGGGTACGCTTGTGCTTGGAGGCCTGTGAGATCCTGAAGAGGTCACCAGTGGAGCTCTGGGAGGAGCCACTGGCGTAAAAATTGAGTGCTGCGATCACTTTCTCGGCCACTGGCAGTGGATGCCCTTCATGGCCTCGTGGTGCCAACTCCTGCAGCAGGCGGTATATGTGACGACCAGTTCCCTAGACATGCACAGTCTCCAGTGACTCTAGTTATCAGTCAGCTGCAGGAATGACAGGTGCTGCCTGAAGACCCTGGGTCTAGCGAGGTGCCTCTGAGCGATGGCTCTCTGTGGGTCTTCAGCTGCCTGTGCTGCAGGTCCTGCCACACCTTCATCTTGAGGGAGGTGCTGCTCCCTTTGCCAAGCCAGGCACCTCCACCACTCTCTTTTTCTTCTCTGCTCCCTGTCAGCCATGAGGCTTACCGCTAAATCACCAGGCCCCACGATCCTGATGTTCTCCTCCTGCAGGATTGAAGAGAGAGACACATGGGTTAGTATGGGTATAGTAAGAACCTCTCTTGGTTATGCCTGAAGGCCCCTTCACCCATGCCAGAGAGTGCTGGCACCACTTGGATGGCCAGTGTGTAGTGTACTCATTGGCTGTCTGAAACCCTTCCCTCCTCCGACCCACTCCACCTGACCGATTGGCAGCAGCTTTTCCCATTGGACTGCAGGCTGTGCTCTCAGCTCAGACACAGACATTCTCCTAACCCACACTGCAAGGCTGCACTGTCAGCTTGAACCATGGGGGAGACTGGTCCAAACCCGAACAAAGACATTGCAAGGGGCTCTGAACGTCTCCACCACTGACTGAACGGGGATTGTACCAACTTGACCAATCGGCCAATTGTTCTGCTGCCCCCCGAAACTCACATTAATTTGCAGTCTGTGCCCGAGGGTTGAAATGTTCTGGAGCATTTGGTGGCTCTTTCATGCTTTTGCATTGCTTGAATGGGCAGAAAAGCTTCAGAGGCCCGACTCCCAGCAGGTCAATGGAGCTGCAGCTGAACGGTCTCAGCTGGGGAAGAATACTCACTCCTGACAAGATTTTCCAAGTGTGTGGCCGCCTCCCTCATTACCACATTCCCCTCCCACGCCAACACCCCCACCCCCACCCCCACCTTCTGCCCCACCCCCGCCTCCTCCCCCACCCCCACCCACACCCCCACACCCCCACCCCCACCCCCACACCCCCAACCCCACCTCCTCCCCCACCCCTACCCCCTCCCCCACCTGACCCGCACTGAAGCTCTTGCCCTGGCAGCACACTGAAAGCATCTTTCCTGTGCCCCCCACCCCCCCAGTGAATGCGCGGCGCCGCTTCCTTGATGTCCTACGGGCGATGCCCGCAAGCGCTGGGGAAGGTCGTGTGCACTCACCTCCGAGGTCCCCTCGAAGTTCAGGTCTCCAGGTGCGGGCCTTTTAAAGAGAGTCGTGAAGCACAACATTCTGAAGTCAGGCCAACGCGAGCGGTAAATTTGACATGGTGCGGGGGGGGACGATTCCAGCGAGCAAGGTTTATCATTAGATCTTCTTCTTATGGTGCCCACGGACAGTCTGTACATGGCCCAGCCAGAACTGGACACGTTTTTGCGCCTTGTAGTTGAATTCGGCAAGATCTGCAACAGTGCAGGGTTCCTCTAGCGATAGGCATTGCAGGAGATGTTGCATAGTCTGTGACTCAGTTCCACAAGTTGTCGGGCTGGTTGTATATCCCCATTTGCTTAGTGACACCTTTGAACGACCTACACCAGCCCTAGAAAATGGATTAAAATGACGTTCCTGATGAGCGGTGGTGGGAGATGGAGCCTGGCATTGATGGGTGGAGCAGATGATCGCAAACTGGATTAACAACGGCGTAAAAGCGAATTTTAGCCTTCTCGCCATATTGTCCTCCACTCACCCACCCACTCGCCATAACACCCAACATCAACTGGGCTGGAAAATTCTGGCCACTGACTTCAATAGGAAACAAATGAATGGAGTGTTGTTCCCTTGTTTTACACTATTGTTGGAAGTTTAAATTACACTCAATCAGTTTTAGATAACGAAGGATAATGTACAGTTTAGAGTGACCGTATTGGGATACTGAGTTTAGATCAAAAGGGCATATCCACAGGCGTTATTGTGTTAGTGCAGAAACAGTCCTGTCTAACAGAAACTACCTGAGCTGAAGAATTCACAGAGACTTCACTGATATGAAAATACGATTCAATAAATGCTTTAAAAAATAGTGACCGGAACCAAGCAGATTAAATATTTTAGAGTTTAGAAGATTGAGAGGTGACCTTATTGGATCATATAAGATGGGACTTGACGGGGCGGATGCTGAGAAGATGTTTCCCCCTGTGGGAGAGACTAGAACTAGGAGACACTGTGTAAAAATAAGGGGTCACCCATTTACGACAGAGATGAAGAGAATTTTATTTCTCTCAGAGGGTAGTCGGCTTGTGGAATTCTCTTCCTCGGAGAGCAGTGGAAACAGGGTCATTGAATATTTTTAAGGCTGAGTTGTACAGATTCTGATAGACGAGGGAGTCAAAGGTTTTTGGGGGCAGATAGGAAAGTGGAGCTGAGGCCACAATCGGATCAACTATGATCTTGTCAAATGGCAGAGCAAGCTTGAGGGGCCAATACTCCAGCTCCTAATTCATATGTTTGTCTGCATGTATATCGCAAAAGCAAAATACTGTGGATGCTGGAAAAGTGGAATAAAAACAGAAAATGCTGGGAATCCACAGCAGGACAGGCAGCATCTGTGGAGAGAGAAACAGAGTTAACATTTCATTGGGACTTTCATCTACCTGCAATGTTATTGTATCACCTTCTGGACTTGAAGGTTGGTTCCTCTCATGCACTGTGACAGAATAAAGAAGTCAACTCTGTGTGAAACCTTAGATAAAAGTGATTCCTTTTTATCACAGTACAATATCGTTTTCATATTCACCCAGCTGCAGTCATCACATTACAAATGATATTGATCCTGTGGGTAAGTGTGGTGCTATATAAATGTAATTACCTCCTTTGAGTTGATGGAGAGTCCCTTAGTTGCTATGGTCAGTTGTAATCATGCAGCAAGGGACGGTACACCTCTAGTTCAGGCACAGACACTCAATATTTGTTAATAATGTAAAATTAATGGTTCCTCAGGAGCGGTCAAAGGGTAGTAAGGTCATCTCAAAGTTCTGGAAACTTGCTCTTGAGGTTTCTAACATCATTTCAATTTCCAGGATGAAACTCTTGATGAGTATCTCTCTGATGCCTGGGACCTCAGGTGGTCAGTGTGGGAGATGGATGGGGCACCCAGTACCCCAGCTTGGTGCCCGTCCATCAATGGTGAGCAGGGAGGTCCAGAGTGACCTCGCGTTGGTACACGAGCTGCCTGTCGTCACTGCGGACTCCTCTCAGGGCGCCCTGGATGAGGGCAGCAGCTCCTCTGCCCCTCTGCCAGTGACCGTGACATCTGATGAGGCTGCAGTGACTGGGGAGATGCCCGCCATGGCACTGGCCTCTCCCTCCCAGGCTCCCAGCACAGGCTCCACTGGCCAGAGGATGACTACCAAGGTCATCAAGGCCAACAGGACAGCAGAGTCAGCAGGATGTCTCCAAGCTGGATGCAGGGGAACCCAGCAATTGCAAAGCCTCTGGCTCACTCAGCCTGGCTGGCCTCGTCCATATGGAAATGAATAAATGTCATTATCCACCTGAACAGAGCTTCTGTCACCAGCTCGATGCACCTGTGGACAGCTGATTGGGACACTCCACACAGATTCCCCACTGACCCCTGGAAAGAGCCAGAGGCATAGAAGTTGAGGGTCACTGTGACCTGCAGAGCCACTGGCATGGGGTGTCCACCCACACAGTCAGAGCTGATCTCAGGGCCAATTACCTGACAAATGGGCCTGACAATTTAACCCTGAAAAGTGTGAGGTGATACACTTTGGAAGGAGTAATTTGACAAGGAAGTATTCAATGAACGACATGACACTAGGAAGTTCTTAGGAACAAAGAGACCCTGACAAGTGTGCCCATAGATCTCTGAAGGCGGAGGGGCATGTTAGTGGGGTGGTGAAAAAGGCATATGGGACAATTGCCTTTACCAATCGTGGCATTAATTTCGAGAGGACTAGAATATAAAAGCAGGGATGTGCTGCTGAGGCTTTATAAGGCTCTGGTCAGACCACATTTAGAATATTGTGAGCAATTTTGGGCCCCGTATCTATGGAAGGATGTTCTGGCCCTGGAGAGGGTCCAGAGGAGGTTCACAAGAACCATCCCAGGAATGAAAGGCTTAACATATGAGGAACGTTTGAGGACTCTGTGTCTATACTCGATGGAGTTTAGAAGGATGAGGGGGGATCTGATTGGAACTTACAGAATACTGAAAGGCCTGGATAGAGTGGACGTGGGGAAGATGTTTCCATTAGTAGGAGAGACTAGGACCCGAGGGCACAGCCTCAGTGTAGAGGGAAGACCTTTTAGAACAGAGATGAGGAGAAAGTTCTTTAGCCAGAGAATGGTGAATCTATGGAATTCATTGCCACAGAAGGCTGCGGAGGCCAGGTCATTGAGTGTATTTAAGACCGAGATAGGTTCTTGATTGGTAAGGGGATCAAAGGTTACGGGGAGAAGGCGGGAGAATGGGGTTGAGAAACTTATCAGCCATGATTGAATGGCGGAGCAGACTCGATGGGCTGAATGGCCTAATTTCTGCTCCTATGTCTTATGGTCTTATGGTCTTATAGATTACAAAAGTAAGAAGGTCATGTTGGAGTTGTATAGAACCTTGGTGAGGCCACAGCTGGAGTACTGTGTGCAGTTCTGGTCGCCACATTATAGGATTATGTGATTGCACTGGAGGGGGTGCAGAGGAGATTCACCAGGATGTTGCCTGGGCTGAAACATTTAAGTTATGAAGAAAGGTTGGATAGACTTGGGTTGTTTTAGTTGGAGCAGAGAAGACTGAGGGGCGACCTGATGGGGGTGCAGAAGATTATGAGGGGCATGGACAGGGTGGATAGGGAGCAGCTGTTCCCCTTAGTTGAAGGGTCAGTCACGAGGGGGCATAAGTTCAAGGTGAGGGGCAGGAGGTTTAGGGGATGTGAGGAAAAACTTTTTTACCCAGAGGGTGGTGACGGTCTGGAGAGATGGAGCCTCCTTCGGCATTGCACAGTAGACATAGGGAGGTAGCTGCATCGCCGCCCGTGATGGGGTTTGCACCACGATTTCACGCTGATGGGCCAATTAATCCCACCCAGTGTGAAACACGAGCGGCTGTGTTCAGTGCCCCCTGTGAGTGGGCGGAGCAGTGCGAGCGCAAACTTCACGTGTGTGTCCTTACAATACTCCCAGAGGCACGGAGCTGCTTCAGGGACATGAATAGTTTTCAGAAACATAAATAAAGGCTTATAAAATGTTATGAAACATGTCCCCTCATGTGACATATTTTTATTTTATTTTTATTTGCTTTTGGAAAGTTCATCCCGCACATGGGTGTGGTTTCCTAAAAAGTGCAAAGGCTGCTTGGCCTTTTCGTCTGCCCCGCCCACCATAAAGCTGGGCAGGCAGCGAAGATGTAAGTTAATTAAGATTTGAATGGCCTTCGCAGGTCTTTCAATTGTCGGCAGGCGCACTGCCCGATTCCCTTGTGCGCCCACTGACCGAAATATTGCGTGACTGCAAGTTGACGTCAGGACACTCGCCCGATGTCAACCCGCATCACTTTACGCTGGAGCAGATCGGGCTGCTGAGATAAAAGTTTTGCCCATGGTGAAACAATGGGTATTTGCATTCAAAGAGGGAAATATGTAAAAAGGAGAGAAGACTGTTTATAAGGGTGGGCATTTTAAGATCTTACAAGTGTGAAAAAGCCTTCAGCATCTACGCCTCAAGCTGCTGTCTCCAAAGGACTGAAGTTAAGAAAACTCGCTTGGAATTCGATTTGTTCAGGGTATCATGTTTCTTTGTCTGGGACTTTTAAAATCTGTGTGACTCACTGTTGCCTTAACAAAAGTGTAACTGGGAGTCAGATTGATTAGGGGATTTAGAAGTTATCATAGTAGTAATTTGTATATCTATGTATGTGTTTAAAATTATTTCTCTTATTAATAAATGTTTAATTTAGTTTTATAAAAACCTTTTAAGACTTGGTGGTCTTATTACTACTGAATGCAAGTCACGCATCTCAAAATTTATACAAACTGCAAAACAAGTTGTGGCAGTTGTTTCAGGTTTCCCTCTGGGATTTGAACAGCTCAGCGTTGACCATCAGCTGTGCCATAAAACTGCTAACTCAACCACAGCACCTTCCCAATGAGGGTTTCCTTATAGAATCTTTTTAGAAGCAAAATCAATAAATCAGACGGAAAGTCAAAGTTGGGGGGGGTGGGGGGGGTGGTGGTGATGGGGATGGTGACAGCCCCTAGTGGGGCATTGTAACTAAAACCAAGTTGTGAAAGGAAACATACAAAATTAAATCAAAATGTCATTTCCTGGGGCAATGATGTCCCCTCAGTGCCCGCTGGTTATGGAAGGCCAATGTTTCTTTAAATGTGCTCAAATGAAACCTATTAATGCTCTCCACCAGCATGCAATTAAACACGATTAGTATACACTTAACAAACTGATGGTTTTTCTTCATCAGTGAAGTATACATTTACCTTACACCTCATTAATTATACTCAGGTTATAAGAACCAGAACATTTCCTGGTCTACTGTCATGGCTATAGATATATTAATAAAAACACACACCTCTCTTACTGCTAAGATGTTATGCTACATTTCAGCTTTGATCGCAGACTCTTGTTCTTTAACTGAAATGCAGTGACAGACTCATTTCCAGAGTATTCTTTCACCTCTGGAAGGTTTTATAACCTGTTTTGTTGTTAGTTGCTGCTGCTAGTTGTGCAAAGGTCAGTAGTGTTTTTATTAACTTCTGCCAGGAGGTGTTAACAATAGAATTGGAATGATGAAAATGGAAGTTCTTGAAACTCAAAGCAAATTCTATGTGGCTTTTTCTCAAGCAAGCCAGAAATGTAATTTTCGATTGAACAAAGGCCTTTTTGTCACTGAGGTATACTGCTGTGTGTTATATTAAAGTGCTGCAACAACAAACAGTTGTAAAATGGTCTCACTCAGAGCTGGTTAATTGGGTTTCTTGTTTACTGAGAGCTTTGGCCAACAAATATCTCACTAATTACTGAAAAGCACGGCCACAGCTTTCCAAACAAAGTGGCTGCTCTTCCCAATGGCTCAGCTGGTGGGTGCACTGCTGACCTGGTTCTGAGGCCCACAAAGCAGGAATGCCCCTGCTCAGTCTGCCCTGCCCTCTGTCTAGAGCTAGCTGAGCTTAGCTGAAGTGATTGTTGAGTGAGGTTAAAAAACAATTAAAAGTTATCCATGGCTTCCACTCTTGATCACAATGGTGGAAGTGCTATCTTTGGGATGAGACATGAAACAAAGTCTCTCCCGGTCCTCTCTAGTGAATGGAAAAGATGCCAATGGTGTTATTTTATTGAAGAGTAGTGGAGCTCTCCTGAGTGTCCTGGTCATTATTTATCCTTCGCCATCAAGTACTCTCCACTTGCCTGGATGAGTGCAGCTCCAACAACACTCAAGAAGCTCAACACCATCCAGGACAAAGCAGCTCACTTGATTGGCACCACATCCACAAACATTCACTCCCTCCACCACTGACGCACTGTAGCAGCAGTGTGTGTACCATCTACAAGATGCGCTGCAGGAACTCACCAAGGCTCCTTACACAGCACCTATCAAACCCATGACCACTACCATCTAGAAGGACAAGGGCAGCAGACACATGGGAACACCACTACCTGCAAGTTCCACTCCAAGCCACTCACCATCCTGACTTGGAAATATATCACTGTTCCTTTTCTGTCACTGGATCAAAATCCTGGAACTCCCTCCCTAACAGGGCCTGCAGTGGTTCAAGAAGGCAGCTCACCACCACCTTCTCAAGGCCAATTAGGGATGGGAAATAAATGCTGGGCCCAGCCAGCGATGCACACATCCTGTGAATGAATTAAAAAAGAACAAAAACTATCTAACCATTTATCTCATTGTTGTCTGTGTGTAATTTGGCTGCTCCATTTCTACCTCCTTCCTCTCTGCTGACATAAACTAGATTACTTTGTTTATACAATGGATTAAACAGCTATCACTCATTCTCTCAACTCATAATGGTGCAAGTGACTAAAGAACCATTCTCCATTAAAGGTCACTGGGTTAAATCTTCTGTTGACTGTTCTCCAAGTGTAAGTTGCCCGACTTTGGCAATAAATGCTGACCTAGCCGGTGATGCCCACATCTCATGAACGAATAAAAAAAAAGCTTGGATTGGAAAGCGAGCTGGAGTTCTATTCCACTGGAACTCACCCATTTTAGTACCTTTCCTGTTTTACAGTTTCAGTAGCTGGAAGAAGCTGTTGCCCATTTTGAGGGGGGTACATGGAATTGGAGCAGTGTGGTGTTGTCCCATTTCTTATTATTTTTGCTTGACTTGCATTTTCATTGTGCTGTCACCCATAGAAAATGGGTCTCCAAGGCTGCTGCGCTCTGTACAAAAGGTGCAATTTAACTTTTAAAAGTTCAGCAGCTATGGAAGCAAAGGGCCCGGATCTTCCAAGCAGAAGTGATGGTGGCTGCTGGATCGTCACTGCGCTTGAAAGTTCCACCGACTTGACGCCGTTGTGCATCTGTTCACGGCCCTTCCGAGCCCAGCTTTTACAGAAATGCGCAGTGCAGCTTCATTCGGGGAACTCCATTGGAGCGAAGCAGGATCGGAGGAAGACTTTTTAGGCACCAGCCGCCGTATGGTGGGTTTAAAGGTCCAGTGTGAATGTTCGTGAATGGATGATTGAATGAGCGAGTGGCTGAACGGGTGAGTGGGTGAGTGAGAGGACTCTGGGTCTATACTCGATGGAGTTTAGAAGGATGAGGGGGGATCTGATTGAAACTTACAGAATACTGAAAAGTCTGGATAGAGTGGACGTGGGGAAGATGTTTCCATTAGTAGGAGAGACTAGGACCCGAGGGCAAGCCTCAGAGTAAAAGGAAGACCTTTTAGAACAGAGATGAAGAGAAACTTCTTTAGCCAGAGAGTGGTGAACCTATGGAATTCATTGCCACAGTAGGCTGTGGAGGCCAGGTCATTGAGTGTATTTAAGACTGAGATAGATAGGTTCTTGATTGGTAAGGGGATCAAAGGTTACAGAGAGAAGGCGGGAGAATGGGGTTGAGAAATTTATCAGCCATGATTGAATGGTGGAGCAGACTCGATGGGCCAAATGGCCTAATTTCTGCTCCTATGTCTTATGGTCTTATAGTCTTATGGATGGGTAGGGGGTGGGTAGGGTGGGTAACTGGGTAGATAGACAAGTGGGTGAAGTGGCAGACAGGTCGGGGGGGCGGTAGTTGGGTCAGGTTGGGGGGGTGTTGGGGATAGTCAGGTGGTCGGTGTTAATCAAGTCAGGTTGGGGGTGTTGGATGAGGGGGATAGTTGGGTTTGGTCAAGTCTAGTAGTAGTTGCTGGTGGTCAAGGTTTGTCGGGGTGGGGTGGGTTAGTTGGGTCGGGTTGGGGTAGTCGGGTCAGGCCAGGTTGGGTGAAGGGGCAGTCGGCTGGTTGGGGGCAGTCACCTCAGGGGGTGGTTGGAGGATTGAGCAGGGAGCTGGGAGGTTGGTTGTGGTGTTATCCATGTGTTATATCAGGTTTTAATCGGTCTAACATTTCTTGGGTAACTATCCAGGTAAGTGCATTGGAACTATCCGAAGTCTTCAACTCTAACTCAGGGTCAGAAACATTCCTGGAGGCTCCAGGGGAGCAGGGGAATTGCCCATCGAAGGTTTAAACTTCTGGGGCAGCTCTTACATAAGCCAGGAGTTCCATTTGGTCCTGATACACACCTCCACTCACACATCCGGTCTCCGACGATCCTGAGTCTGGAAGGTTTGGCCCGAGACTTCCAGAAGCCATATTTTTGAACTCTACTGAATTCAGCCCAACCCTGAAGATTACAACTGGCAGGATATCATTATGAAAGGACAACTAAATTGGTATTACTCTGGTCAAACTGAAAAATAGCTTGCCATAATAATGTCTTTTTGCTGATAGGTTGATGAAATACTGATAATTTGGTGTAAACAAGGTTCAACTGACTGTCCTTCAAGATCAAATGAAAAAGGAATGTGTAACCATTCAGCAACATGTGTGGGATCGTGGAATCATCTCACACGTGCTCCAATGAGAGGTGATTGCATCACTGGGTGCTCACTGGCCCCACATTGGCGCCTGGTCCAACCACAGAGTGAATTTAAAATTTTCATCCTTGGGTTCCAATCCTTCCAGGTCTCACCCCACAAGCCTCCAAGACCATAAGACCATAAGACATAGGAGCAGAAATTAGGCCATTTGGCCCATCGAGTCTGCTCTGCCATTCAATCATGGCTGATAAGTTTCTCAACCCCATTCTCCCGCCTGCTCCTCGTAACCTTTGATCCCCTTACCAATCAAGAACCTATCTATCTCGGTCTTAAATACACTCAATGACCTGGCCTCCACAACCTTCTGTGGCAATGAATTCCATAGATTCACCACTCTCTGGCTAAAGAAGTTTCTCCTCATCTCTGTTCTAAAAGGTCTTCCCTTTACTCTGAGGCTGTGCCCTCGGGTCCTAGTCTCTCCTACTAATGGGAACATCTTCCCCATGTCCACTCTATCCAGGCCTTTCAGTATTCTGTCAGTTTCAATCAGATCCCCCCTCATCCTTCTAAACTCCATCGAGTATAGACCCAGAGTCCTCAAACGTTTCTCATATGTTAAGCCTTTCATTCCTGGGATGGTTCTCGTGAACCTCCTCTGGACCCTCTCCAGGGCTAGAACATCCTTCCTGAGATACGGGTCCCAAAATTGCTCACAATATTCTAAATGTGGTCTGACCAGAGCCTTATAAAGCCTCAGCAGCACATCCCTGCTTTTATATTCTAGTCCTCTCGAAATAAATGCCAACATTGCATTTGCCTTCCTAACTACCGACTCAACCTGCAAGTTAACCTTAAGAGAATCCTGGACTAGGACTCCCAAGTCCCTTTGCACTCCAGATTTCTGAATTCTCTCCCCATTTAGAAAATAGTCTATGCCTCTATTCTTCCTTCCAAAGTGCATGACCTCACAAGATGCCCTGCACTGTAGCAATCCTGGACTCTTATGTATACCAGGTTTAAATCACACTGCCATTGGTGGTCCTGCCTCCATCAGTCTGGTCTCTAAGCTCTGGGTTTCCCTCGTTGGTCTCCTGTGCCTCTCCACCTTTAAGGCACTCCTCAAAACCTACCTCTTTAACTAAGTTTTTGGTCATTTGCCCTAATGCCTCCTTCTTTATTTCAGTGTCAGTTTTTTTCTCGAGATTGTGCAGCTGTGAAGCACTTTGAGGTGTTTTACTTCATTAAAGTGCTACATAAATTGAAGTTGTTGCAGTAAATTAAAGGGGCCATTTTTGCGAAGTCAGAGCTCAGGCACATTGTCAATATCGCATAGGGACAATTATATATGCATTGTGATTCATCAACATATAATCATAATGTCCGTAGAGCAGACATACCCCATTGTCCAGGACTCTGTCCGCTCTGATATGCTTAGAAAAAGAAACAAAGAACAAAAAGAAACACAAGAGAAGTCCATGTAGTGCTGGATTCAGAGAATTGTTGTCTTCAGAATTTTACTTCATTAGAGATTTATTTTACAGAATCTCAAACAATGCCAACAGGTCAACTGGGCGATCCCTCATCTTCAATTCAAGTCTAAGAATTCAAAGTGAGTTTATTCAGTTGCTGTTTTGATTGCTTAGGCCAGCACTTCAAACTAAATTGCAATTCTCTATTTACTTACATTGCTAAATCTTTTATGTTTCCCAATGTGTTTAACAATTGACTCACTGTACTAAATTTTAAATCCCATTTTTTTTTATCGTACCATTTCAACCTAATCTGCAGAAGACGTTTGTACACAGGATTGAACATTTTTCTGGGAATCAGCTTTATTATTGCTGAAAATCTCACCGTGAAGCAATGCGAAAGATGGATTTTTAATCAGGTTGAACAGTAATTTCATAAACCCATCCTTAATTAACTCTTGCTTAACTCTACAAGGTTTACTTTACTTATTGCTAAGAGGGTTCATGTTGTGATTGATTTTACTTCTGCAAAAAGTAAAAATCTAATTAGTGAGAGTCACAGTGTGGAGACTTTACATGGCTGGTAGGGAGCTGGATAGAAAATTGTGTAGCGCACAGACCCGAATTTTGAATAAGCATTGCTACCAGATGACCCTCTCCACCAGCAATAACAAATAGCATTAATATGGGGTCTTTAACAAAGTACAACATCTCAAAGTGCTTCACGGGAGTGTTATTGAATAAAATCCAACAGCAAGACATGTAAGGAGCTATTCTGACAGGTGAGCAAAAGCTTGGTCAAAGAATTAAATTTACAGCGACCTAAAAGAGAAAAATGTAGAGATTTAGCAAAAAACACTTACTCTGTTTAAAGACAATATACCGGTGATCAATGAATCAGTAACAGTTGTACTAAATTTGAAGTAGTTTAAAACTGTGTACTCTTCCACTGAGCAACATGGTGAATCTGGGCAAACTCATTTCAATTTAGAATCATCAGAGCCAGCTTTCATGCTATCTATCTGGTCAGATTGGAGTCAACTCCAAGCTGAAAGAGTCAATTTGTCTTATCCTCCACACTCTTTACAAATTGACTATCTTTTTAAAAATTAATTATGGGATGCGGGCATTGCTGTCTGGGCCAGCATTTATTGCCCATCCCTAGTTCCCCTTGAGAAGGTGGTGGTGAGCTGCCTTCTTGAACCTGCTGCAGTCCATGTGGTGTAGGTACACCCACAGTGCTGTTAGGGAGGGAGTTCCAGGATTTGGCCCAGCGACAGTAAAGGAACGGCGATATATTTCCAAGTCAGGATAGTGAGTGGCTTGGAGGGGAACTTCCAGGTGATGGTGTTCCCATGTATCTGCTGCCCTTGTCCTTCTAGATGGTAGTGGTTGTGGGTTTGGATGGTGCTGTCTAAGGAGCCTCGGTAAGTTCCTGCAGTGCGTCTTTCAGATGGTACACACTGCTGCCACTGTGCGTTGGTGGCGGAGGGAGTGAATGTTTGTGATTGGGGTGCCAATTAAGCGGGCTGCTTTGCCCTGGTTGTTGTTGGAAATGCTCTCATCCAGGCAAGTGGGGAGTATTCCATCACACTCCTGACTTGTGCCTTGTAGATGGTGGGCAGGCTTTGGGGAGTCAGGAGGTGAGTTACTCATCGCATGATTCCTAGCCTCTCACCTGCTCTTGTAGCCACAGTATTTATATGGCTATAGATATTTATATATCTATCCAAAGAAATTTCATTAGAAATCTGGGTATAATCACAGAAAAACATAACCAAATAATACCCATTACATCCATTTGTCTTGCATATTTGGTCTTATCATGAATTCTGCCTCAGGAGTTTAATGTTCTGGGGCAGGTTATTAACCTTTCATGAAGATAATGCTGTGTGAAATGTCTCCCTCTTCCCTCTGAGATGAAGTTCAAGATGTTAGTTACTGTTAAAGTCCAAATTCTTCAACCTAACCAGCTGCTTTCCAAGTTTATATTGTCATCTGCACAAGAATTGTCATGTTTCACAGGTGATCTGATCATATATCCACATCTTCAATCCTTAACCACTATTGTAATGAACAACATTGTTCTTTATTTGTCTTTTTTTGGAAGGTGGCTGTTATTTATTATAATTACCCTTTATACTGATACAGGGAGCTCTTGGCTCACCGGACTGACCAACTGTCTGAGCTGATGCTGAAATTCAAATGTACTGTTCATTTGATTTGTGGCAGGAATAAAATAGTGCACTACATTCCATTAAACCTTTCAGAATACAGTTGATTGGGAAATTATAATTTAGTGGCATTTCTGAGTATTACTCCAGCAATACTGCTCATTAATTGCAAAGACATTAGCTCTTGTTTGAAGTTAACATTCAGGAATCCTGCACCAGTGAGTGATGGAACATAGCCTTCTCATTCCCCATTTGGTGATTTCCTGTTTTTAAACCTTATGGATAGTTACTAAATGGAGGCCCAGGCGTCGCTGGCAAGGACAGCATTTATTGCCCATCCCTAATTGCCCTTGAGTCTGTTGGGAAATGTCCAGGGGAAAATTGAGCCAAATATGACCCTCCCCCTCTGGCCCCCTGTGCCCCCCCACCCCCTGCTAATGCTAGCTCCCAGATTGTGTTGAGTCAACTGATCAGTGATAAGCGGGGTATTGCCTAGATTTCTTCAAACTGGGCAATAGAAAAATGAGCCAGGGCTCTCAGCCCTGTTGGTTTTCCATGACTCCAGTTGATTAGTACAACTGTGTCTGCACTAGTTTGTGAGCAGGTATGGCTTTGGCTATGACCCTCCATAGTGATTGGCCTGTCAGCGCTCAACGTCTAGGCTAGAGTGTGAAGTATGGCCACTTGGTCAAGGTACTGTAAGTGACTGTTATCCAGAGAAATCATAGAATCATACAGCATGGAGGGATAGGGTGGCATAGTGGTTTTGTTACTGGACTAGTAATCCAGACGCCTGGATTAATGATGTGCAGATATGAGATCAAATCCCACCATGGTGACTGGGGAATTTGCATTCAGTTTATTAAATAAATCTGGATTAAAAAGGTAATCATCAGTGATGGTGGCCATGAAACTATCAGATTGTTGTAAAAATTCATCCAGGTCAGTAATGTTTATAGGGAAGGAAATCTGCAGTCCTTACATGGTCTGGCCAAATGTGCCTCCAGACCCACAGCAATGCAGTTGTCTCTCAAGTGTCCTCTCAAATGGCCTGGCAAGCCAACTGGTTGTCTCAAGGACAATTAGTGATGGGCAACAACTAATGGTCTTGCTAGTGATGCTCACACCCTGAGAATGGATAAAAAAGGGGCCCACGTTAGCTCATTGAAGGAACGATCCATTTCCTTCCCCATTGGCCTTGTAATTGTTCCAAGTCCCTTTTCGAAGTTACTGTTAAAATCTGCTTCCACCCAACAGCATGTTCCAGATCATGAGAGGATAACAGAAATCTTCAGAAGATGGAGAAAGAAAGAGAGACAATGGAGGAGAAATCTTGCTTGGATGAATGGCTTTTATGCTTTATGACTCAAGCAGCATTCAGCAGCAGTTAAATCACTAGTTACACCAGTAATATGCTACAAAGCCACATGAAAAAAACAGAATATAAACTGCCTCACACCAGTATGGATATTCAGGATCAAATTCCACAATAAACCCTTTATCACATGGTCCCTTTCACTGGGAAACGATGGCGACTGAACAGTCTCAAGAAACATTTGTAATAATAGAAATGAATTAGGAGAATCTCACACAGTGTTGGTCAAAACAGAAGCATAATTATATTACGACATTATTATCATTCACTGAATTCCTGCCACACCAGTGCCTTTTCTGAAATGTTGCAGCCTTATCCAGCTAAACCATTGTGTTTACATTACTGCTGGGTCAGCTGGCAATTTTGAAAATGCCATTACGTGTAAACACTGATTTGTAGTCAAGCAAACATTCAGCAATTGTGCATCCAGCTGAGGTGGTGTACTGAATGTAACCCAGTACAAGCAGGCTCAGAGATAAGCAGATTCCTGGTGCAGCTCAGACTGGCTCAAATTCAGTTTATGCTTCTCAATCTATTGAGCAAAGCTGTGCCGAACTTGGCAAACATAACAGCCTCACCTACTGTGAATACACGGCATTGGTCTCCTCTCATTTCTGATCATTTTGATAAACATTCCTTCCCCTCACTCCCAATAAAATTACTTACTTATACAAATATCTGTACAACAGCCCGTAGCCTATTTTCTTGAAATATACAACTGTACATTGTGGGTAAAATCTCCTCCTGACATTCTCAAGCAAAATTGGCATGGTGCTCAATGTAACAGTTGAGGCCATGGAGAGATGTTAGTGTTCCCAGGCTTCTCTTGAGCTGACTGCTGTAATGTGCTGAGGGTGCCTTACTGTCAAAGTTACTTTCCTGACGGAAAGTGCCTGGTTTCTACTGTGCATTTTTAGTAAATGTCACATTTGATCCTGAGGTAAGCTTCCAACCTCACACCTGCACCATCTCTAAGACGGCCTATTTCCACCTCCGCAACATCGCCCGATTTCACCAGCTTCAGCTTATCTGCTGCTAACACGCTCATTCGTGCCTCCATTACCTCTGGCCTTGACTATTCCAATACGCTCCCGGCTAACTATCCACATTCTGCCGTCTGTAAACTTGAGGTCACCCCAAACTCTTCTGCCTGTGTCTTAACTCACTGCAAGTTCCGTTCCCCTAATACTCCTGTGCTCACTCCTTAGCTCCTGATTTTAGAATTCTCGTCCTTGTTTTTGAATTCCTCTGTGGCCTCACCCCTCATACAAACATATGAAAGCAGGAATTAGGAGCAGGAGCAGGCCCCTCGAGCCTGCTGTGCCGTTCAATAAGAACATGGCTGATCTGACTGTAACTTCCCAGCTACCCCTGATAACCTTTCACCCCTTGTTCATCAAGAATCTATCTAGCTCTGCCTTAAAAATATTCAATGACCCTGCTTCCGCTGCCTTTTGAGTCCAAAGATTCATGAGCCTCTGAGAGAAAAATTTCCCCTCATCTCTGTCTTAAATGCAGCCCCTTATTTTTAAACCGTGACCCCTAGTTCTAGATTCTCCCACAAGAGGAAACATCTTCTCCATACCCACCCTGTCAACACCCCTCAGGATCTTAAAGGTTTCAATCAAGTTGCTTCTTACTCTTCTACCTGTACTGCACACAATACTCCAGACGTGGTCTCACCAATCCCTTACATAACTGAAGCATAACCTGCCTAGTTTTATTTTCAATTCCCTTTGCAATAAATGATAACTTTCTTTTAGCTCTCCTAATCACTTGCTGTGCCTATATAATAACCTTTTGTGATTCATATACTAGGACACCCAGATCCCTCTGCTTCTCAGAGCTCTGCAGTCTCTCATCATTTAGATAATATACTTCTTTTTTATTCTCCCTGCCAAAATGGACAATTTCATATTTTCCCACATTATATTCCATTTTCCAGATCTTTGCCCATTCACTTAACTTATCTATGTCCCTTTGTAGCCTCCTTCCATCCTATTCACAAATTACTTTCCTACCTCTCTTTGTGTCATCAGTAAATTTAGCAACCATACCTTCAGTCCCTCCCCCCAAGTCATTTATATAAATTGTAAAAAGTTGTGACCCCAGCACTGATCCCTGTGGAAAAACACCACTCGTTACATCCTGCCAACCAGAAAAGACCCATTTATGCCAAACCTTTAAGATCCTGAGGGATCTTGACAGGGTGGAGGTGGAGAGGATGTTTCCTCTTGTGGGAGAATCTAGAACTAGGGGGTCACGGTTTAAAAATAAGGGGCTGCATTTAAGACAGAGATGAGGGGAAATTTTTCTCTCAGAGGCTCATGAATCTTTGGACTCAAAAGGCAGCGGAAGCAGGGTCATTGAATATTTTTAAGGCAGAGCTAGATAGATTCTTGTTGAACAAAGGGTGAAAGGTTATCAGGGGTAGCTGGGAAGTTACAGTCAGATCAGCCATGTTCTTATTGAACGGCGCAGCAGGCTCGAGGGGCCTGCTCCTGCTCCTAATTCCTGCTTTCATATGTTTGTATCAGGGGTGAGGCCACAGAGGAATTCAAAAACAAGGACGAGAATTCTAAAATCAGGAGCTAAGGAGTGAGCACAGGAGTATTAGGGGAACGGAACTTGCTGTGAGTTAAGACACAGGCAGAAGAGTTTGGGGTGACCTCAAGTTTACAGACGGCAGAATGTGGATAATTAGCCAGGAGTGTATTGGAATAGTCAAGGCCAGAGGTAATGGAGGTACGAATGAGCGTTTTAGCAGCAGATAAGCTGAAGCTGGTGAAATCGGGCGATGTTACGGAGATGGAAATAGGCTGTTAGCCAGTTAATCTTCTATCCATGTCAATGTGTTGCCCCCTACACCAGGAGCTTTTATTTTCCACAATAACCTTTGATTTGGCACCTTATCAAATGCCTTCTGGAAATCTAAGTACAGTATATCCCACTGGTTCCCCTTTATCCACAGCACATGTGACTCCTTCAAAGAACTTCAATAATTGGTTAAACAGGATTTCCCTTTCACAGAACCTGTAGACTCTGCCCGATATGATAATGACAGGAGAGAAAAAGATTTGAAGGAGTATGAATGCATCAGCTTTGTAGTTCCCATATGCAGATTCACAAAGCATTAGAAATGAAGAAGGGGAACCAGTCAAACAACTAGAAGAGTGGAGCTTGATGTTGTAACTTTGACAGAAATCTGGCTACAATAAGAATGAGATTGAGGATTGTTACTGGTCTAGTTTCCCTGTGACACAAGCCCAGAGCACAGTGACTCTTAACGTCCTCTGAAATAGGTTCACAAACAAGTCAGCAGCTACAACGCATCATTATGGCCGTTCTGCCATGAGTTTGAAGATGAAGACTCACACCTTCTCAATGCAAGTAGCAATGGGCAGTGCCACTGGCTTAGCCAACATTACCACATTTCAAGAATAAAAGATAATATTTGTCAGTTTAATATTAGAAAGGCAGTCTCACCTTCTTAAAGCCAAAGTTCTTTTCAAACATTCGAGGCATGCCTTGGCCACCATCTTTTCAGGAAAAGACTTCCAAAGACTCATGACCCTCTGAGTGAAAATATTTCGCCTCATCTCCATTTTAAATGGGCCACCCCTTATTTTTAAACAGTGGTCCCCCAGTTCTAGCTTCTCTCACAAGTGGAGACTCCTCAGGATCTTATATGTTTCAGTCAAGTCGCCTCTCACTCTTCTAGTCTGTCCAACCTTTCCCCATAAGACAACCCGCCCATTCCAGATATTAGGCTGGTAAACCTTCTCTGAATTACTTCCAATGCACTTACATCCTTCCTTAAATAAGCAGACCAATACTGTATACAGTACAGACCAGATATGGTCTCACTAGTGCCCTGTATAACTGAAGCATAACCTCCTTACTTTCATAGTTCTCGCAATCAGCATTCTCATTTGAAGTAAAATATTTAAAAGAAATGATAGAAACCCAAAGGCCATGAATGGTGGTCATTCCTTTGGAGTTTGAAGTACATTTCAGGGGACGCTGATTGCTTGTTTGTCAAATAGATTCTACAGCACAAAGCTGGTTCAGTACGAGCTGGTTTTATTACATTTATGGAACTGAAATCTGGAGAAGTGGGCAGTTGATTTGTTATCACCCACTTTGTATTGTTAGTGAAAGTCACTGTGCCCCCGCTGCTTCAGAACAGTTTTGCTTTTAGCATAGAAAGAAAGATTGCATTTATACTGTAAGTTATTACATTTCTAATAATGTCTCAAAAGTACCTTACATATAAAGAGTTATTCTGAAGGGCTGTGACTGTTATTTGGGGCAAAAGCAGCAGGCATTTTGTGCACAGCATGATCCCGATGAGAATGAACAGTATTAGTTGCGGAGAAGAACATAGCTATGTTTTTAAATAATGTAACTGAGTTTTCTAACATCCAATTGAACAAGCTGTGTTCTCATCCAAAGGTTGGCACCTTTATCAGTCAATAAATGGTTGGCACCATTCACTCAATAGTGCATAGCAGTGCCAGCCTAGATTGTATGCCGATGTTCTGGAATAGGGCTCAAACTCTGCTCAAACCTTTGACTCAAGAGCCAACCTGACATTTGAAAACAGATGTTGTTGCAAAATGGGACCTCTGTTGTCCCATCGTGTTTCACATGATAGTTTAAACCTGATACAAGTTATTATTGTAATCACTGGAGTTGGCAATGAAAGAATTATAGTCCAAAGTTCATTTTGATCAACCATTAATTCTGGATTATAGGATTAAGCACATTACTCCCAATGTCTGTAAAACTGTAATCCTATTGAAGCACAAATCAGTAACAGAGGGGCAAATGCTCCAGATTTTTAGAATTGAGCTCTTTTTGCTTTCTCCTTATTCTGATCGAGTTCTTTTTTTTTGGAAAGTAATCTTTTGTGAAGGAATTTCAGGTCTGAATCTCACAGGGTCACTCAATAGTACAGTAAGATATGCTACAGCGTGGATATTGCTAACTCCTGAGCATGTGTTTTGGTTTTGTTTATCTTTGTAACAATGAAAAAAATCTTGCGTTCCGATGTTGTCATCTAGATTGTTGTTGCTGTGTTTGGCAGACTGCTTTTGGTCTCAAATATCAGCTTCTGATCATCGGGAACAGTATCTGACAGTAGACTGGGTGAAGTTGACCTTAAGTCATAAAAATTATAGCACAGTTGGACATCATTTGGTCCACTGTATCAATACCGGTGTACTTTTCAACTGGAATGATCTGTGAACGCTTTGCCACAAGCTTTTCCAATACCCTTTTATTATTCTCCTTTTCAAACACATCTTCAACTCTCACTTAAAGTCTCTGCCCCATTAACCACTCATGATGAAACGACCTCTTAACACTCCATGCAATAATCCATCTTCTATTTTTGTACTCTGGACAGCTTCAAAGAAAAAGCTTGTTGTCCATCAGGTGATCTCCTTCTCACCAATAACCTTTCTCCATCTTAACCTTTTCCTTCCTTTCCTTTTAATATTACCAAGGTCAGAGCTTCCCTGCATAATATTTCTTATTCTTTCTAAATTGCAAATATGCCATTCTACATAATCTTCTTCCTTGTTGTTGAAATCAAAGGATCATCATGTTCCCTCCTTTTCTAACTCAGGTCTCACACTGTGGGATAGTCTGGCAACTCTGATTGTTGTCACACCCAGGCTTCCACCAAACCTTGATGTAACCAAGCCACTAATTCCTCATTTATTCTATCCTAACCCTTTACTCCTTGTTAGTAGGCCTTGGGATCCCCCTGTATTACAGGTTTTGTCTTTTCATCTGGGCTTTCCAAATTAAAAAAAACATGGGCTGTATCATCCTTTACTGCAGATGGCACTCTGCATCCCATTTCGATAACTTGTGCAAGAACATTCTGCTTCTGAACTGCTGCAGGGTTCTCCTGATCTCCTGCAGTAAGTTCAGCAGAACTCCCTGACCGCACTGTTTCCCTGAGGGTCCCATTGGTTTCCCAGCCCACAGCCAGTGAGTGCCTGTGATCCATCATCCTTTCCTTTACTCTGTTCCTTTATGTGCCTTTCGTGTGTTTTGTCCTCCAGTTCTGACAAGGGTTAACTCATCTGTTTTCTCTCTGCCAATACAACCTGATCAGTTGACTGGCATTTACTTTACCTCAAATTACCACCAGCTGCAGCCTCTTGTGTTTTTCTTTACACCACTGCAATGGTCATTTTGTGCAAAGGGTCAAGTCAGAGCACTTTCACTGAGCAGTGAACAGGAAGAAATATGGCCAGAGGAGAGCAAAAAAACAGTCCAGGGGGTTTGGGGGGTTGTTGCAGGGAGGGGGGTGGCTGCTGAAAGAACTGTGAGGTCACAATGGCTTAAGGATAGGTAGGCGGTGACGATGCCGAGGTACAGAGGGAGAGAGAATGCCAGACAGCTGGGCGAGGACCCTGAAGGAGCGGCTGTTGATGGTGGACTAGAAGGACAAGGGAGCAACCAATAGGCCTGTGTTGGAAGAGTGGATGATGTATGTAGCGATGTAAGGCAGAAGGACTGGAGGTCACAAAATCACTGAAACTTGAGCAATATGAAGGTGATGGGGTCATGGGCCTCAGTATGGTTAAGGGCATGGGCTGTGACATCGTGGATAACTTGGAGTTAATGAGTGATTGAATGGGGAGGCAGTGAGGAGAACGTTGAGAAATTCGGCTGCAAGATGACTTTCAACCAGACATTTTTCAAAACTGACCTGGTTGTTGAATTCTATGTTACACCCTGTGCACTTGTATGGAAATTTACCAGAATGTAAGGCAGCAAATCCCTGGCTTCATCAAAAGACTGATTTTTCACACTATAAAGGTTATTGAGAGAAAACATTATTGTTGTTATCACTTTGACAATGTAGAAGAGATGTGGAAAATTCAGGCGTGACCCTGCCAGTCTGTTACTAAGCTCAGCAAGATGAGGAAACAACACCTATTTTTAGTTGCCAGACACATTTGTGATCAGTACTTTTCCACATTGTTTCATTTCAGGAGTATCTGCTGTTCAAGCATGAAATCATCTCAAGGTGTGGTAATTCAGTGGAACAGGGCATCAATCACTGGCATAGCCTCAAAAATGCTGTAGGCAGCTGTAACATGAAGCCACCCTCCACTGCCTTAGCTGTGGAAAGCTGCCCTGTTACTGCAGCTATGAAGAAGAAAGTGCATTTTATCAGTTATCCGACAGGCAGTGCGCAAAAATGAATAAATAAATTAATTATTAAATGATTTTCAGCACAAGCTTGCGTGACAGTGACAGGAGTGGTGAAGGTTGCAAAGAATTTCATCTCTATAGATTGAAACCGCATAGCCCTGTAGACGTTACACAAATGGATGTCACAACCTCATCTTCCGACTAGGCACTTTACAGCCTTCCGGACTGAATAGTGAATTCAACAACTTTAGATCTTGAACTCCCTCCTCCATCCCCACCCCTTTTCTGTTTCTTCCCCCTTCCTTTTGTTTTTTGCAATAATTTATATAGATTTTTCTTTTCCCACCTATTTCCATTACTTTTAAATCTTTTATGCTCCCCCCACCCCCACTAGAGCTATACCTTGAGTGCCCTACCATCCATTCTTAATTAGCACATTCGTTTAGATAATATCACCAACTTCAACAGCCCTGTGTTCTTTTGTTCTTTTTTCTGTGACATATTTTGATTATCTGCTCCTATCATTGCCTGCTTGTCCCTACAACCACACCACCCCCCTCCACTTCTCTCCTCCCACTCAACCCCCCCCCCCCACCGCCCCCCCACCTTAAACCAGCTTATATTTCACCCCTCTCCTTAGATTCACCCAGTTCTGTCGAAGGGTCATGAGGACTCGAAACGTCAACTCTTTTCTTCTCTGCTGATGCTGCCAGACCTGCTGAGTTTTTCCAAGTAATTCTGTGTTTGTTTTGGATTTCCGGATACTCCATAGCAGCTCATTGTGAACAAGTTAGCTTACCAGCTGCCACCAGCTTCTAGAGGCTATGATATGGAACCAGATTGTCACTAGAAAGCCATGGGTTAGATGGGACAATTGACATGAATTTGTTGAAGGTAATTAATTTAACATGCTTTTTTTTGAGAGACCAGCGGAGCATATTGATGAAGGAAATGAGATGGATGTTATGGGTATGGATTTTGAATGGCCTGTGATAAGGTGCTGCACGGGGAGCTGGTTGAATAACTTATAAAGTATTCAATATTAAAGGGAGTGTGGTAACATGGATTGGGGCTTGGTTAAAGGACAGAAAAAGCAAAGTATTAGTTGCTGGGTGATTTTTCAGAATGCTTTGATCCACCTCCCTGGTTACTGTCTCAGATTAAATGAGACTGTTTGCAACCTAGGTATCCTATTTGACTCCCAATCAGTACTTTTGATCCCCCATTCTTTCTAACACAAAGACTGCCTACTTCCATGACCATAACATAGTCCAACTCTGTCCCTGCCTCAATTCAGCTGCTGCTGAATGTGGTGTCAGGAAACTGGCTCAATGCTAGCACTCTTGCCTCCGAGCAAGTTATAAATTCAAGCCCCACTCCAGGACTTGAGTGTGGAATTATGGCTGACACCAAGCCACTGTGGGTATGCTATCTTTCAGACGAGGGGCTAAGCTACCTTATCTCTGAAGTGGGCAAAAGAAAATCCCATGGCACTATTCAAAAAGGACCAGGAGAGTTCTCCTGATGTCCCGGCCAATTTTTATCCCTCAACCATTGTCATTAAAACCATTCATTGCTGTTTGCAGAACCCTGCTATGAGCAACTTGACAACAGGCTACAAAGCACGCTGACATTATGAAAGGAGCTATAAAAATGAAAACTCTTTCTTCTATTTTTCTGTCGTTTCCACTTCCAGACCAGAGTGTTCCAATGCCTTCTTGGCCAACCTCCCATAATCTGTCTTCCATAAACTTCATCTGAAATTTTGTCATTAGTGTTCTAACCTGCACCAAAACCTATTCACATCACTCCTGTCCTGGTGCATGTACCTTTCTCACAGAGCACCTGGTCACTGGGAAGGAAGGAGAGAGAAATCTGAGACATGGGGCTGTTTACACAGTAGATTTGGCAGAGAGTTTGTAACAGGTTTACAGGTTGCCTTTCAGCACTCTTAACCAGTCCAGCTGTATGCTTGTGTAAAAGGAATCTAAAAGCATAGAAGAATGTAGGTGAAAAAATGGGAACAGTATTCATAAGCTGTGAACTGAATAAGCATGAAATAAATATAATTTATTTTGTTAAACTCAATAATATCGTATTAACTAACAGATGATGAAGGTCCTTTTGTACAGAATATGGGTTAGTCCTCTCACTGGAAACATACAGGGTACAGTACTGGAGAAATCCTGCTTACTTGCTCGTATTTCTTAACCCAGATAGCACAATGATTAATTTTGGCACTTCTATTGTTGCCTTGTCGAGTTTAACATAACACAGATTGGGATCTAACCCATTTGGCATGGGTCATTCTAACTAGTTATGTTTAACTAGTAAGCCTTCAGGAAACCAACTCAGGATCCCTTACTTGGATCTCCCTTTCTTTCTCTATTGGCGTTCTTGGGCTTTCCTGCACTGTACACCCCCTATTCCTGATCCAGATAAACCAAGATTAGCCCTATTAACATAACTCCCCCAACACTCACATGTTGACTTGTTTTAGTCCTTTATTATAATGAATGATGAAGCAAACTCTGCCTTTAAATTACATTCCTGTTCCATTCAACTCTACTCTTTGGTTGAAATACTCCTCCAAGTAACTCACCATCCTGACTTGGAAATATATCACCGTTCCTTCACTGTCGCTGGGTCAAAATCCTGGAACTCCCTCCCTAACAGCACTGTGGGTGTACCTACACCACATGGACTGCAGCGGTTCAAGAAGGCAGCTTACCACCACCTTCTCAAGGGCAACTAGGGGTGGGCAATAAATGCTGGCCCAGCCAGTGATGCCCACATCATGTGAATGAATAAAAGAAGTTCTTACCCCCTTGTCTGTCTTTGTGTGGTTAGATTGGCCAACTCCAAATTAACATATTGTCCAAATATAGCAATGTTCAATGCTGCATCACATACTCTGATTCCTCATTCTGTTAGTTTTTTCATAACAATTTCTTAGTAAGAAGGGATACATTGCATTAATGACCCTCATTAGGACATTCTGTATTTACTTACTGTTATGTCCCAGCTATTTCCTTTCACGTTCGAGTATTTTATGTCTCCTTTTACTTTCTCCAAGACTCAGGAATTTCTCATTTTAATAACGTGATATGCTGTTCTTATGTCAAGGCTTAAAGCTCAACTTATGTTAGCATGTGGTAATTTTTCAAATAATTGCTATGGATAACATCTAGTACATAAGGCAAAAGAAACACTATTCAAGTGTTTACATAAATACTTTATAAAGCTAATCATTGCGAGATGCTTGCAGGAGGGTCAATATTGTACATTCTGGTTATTCTAATGGCTGACAATATTCTGGGATTGACCAAGATTTAAGAATTAAGCTAAATCTTTTTGACCTTGGTCCTTGAGCTCCAGTTGAGGTGAGAGAGGAACAAGTGAACTTGCCTAACTTTGAATCTGAAAAAGACAAATTGGAAGAGCTGTGGAGCAACAAAGGAATTTTGGCGTCCAGGTACATAGTGCGCAGGTACAAACTGTAATCAGAAAGGTGAAACGAATGTTGGTCTTAAAGCAGCTTTGAGCGCATAGGGGAGGAAGCTAATCTACAGCTGCATGGAACATTGGTCAGTCCTCATTTTATACACCAATTACAGGAAATATATAAGCAAAAAACTGCAGATGCTGGAAATCCAAGACAAAAACAAAAATAAAAATGCCTGGAAAAACACAGCAGGTCTGACAGCATCTGCGGAGAGGAACACAGTTAACGTTTCGAGTCCGTATGACTCTTCAACAGAACTAAGGAAAAATAGAAAAGAGGTGAAATATAGACTGGTTTAAGGGAGGGTTGGGACAGGTAGAGCTAGATAGAGGGCCAGTGATAGGTGGAGATAGCCAAAAGATGTCACAGACAAAAGGACAATGAGGTGTTGAAGGTGGTGATATTATCTAAGGAATGTGCTAATAGGTGACATTAAGGGTAGAAAGCAAGACGAGCAAGGTACAGATAGTCCTAGTGGGGGTGGGGTGGGGGGGAGGGATCGAAATAGGCTAAAAGGAGGAGATAAAACAATGGATGGAAATACATTTAAAAATAATGGAAATAGGTGGGAAAAGAAAAATCTATATAAATTATTGGAAAAAAGGGGGATCGGAAAGGGGTGGGGATGGAGGAGAGAGTTCATGATCTAAAGTTGTTGAACTCAATATTCAGTCCGGAAGGCTGTAAAATGCCTAGTCGGAAGATGAGGTGTTGTTCCTCCAGTTTGCGTTGAGCTTCACTGGAACAATGCAGCAGGCCAAGGACGGACATGTGGGCATGAGAGCAGGGTGGAGTGTTAAAATGGCAAGCGACAGGGAGGTCTGGGTCATGCTTGTGGACAGACCAAAGGTGTTCCGCAAAGCGGTCACCCAGTCTGCGTTTGGTCTCTCCAGTGTAGAGGAGACCGCATTGGGAGCAGTGAATACAGTAGACCAAATTGAGGGAAGTGCAAGTGAAATGCTTCTTCACTTGAAAGGAGTGTTTGGGCCTTTGGATGGTGAGGAGAGAGGAAGTAAAGGGTCAGGTGTTGCACCTTCTGCGGTTGCATGGGAAGGTGCCATGGGAGGGGGTTGAGGAGTAGGGGGTGATGAAGGAGTGGATCAGAGTGTCCCAGAGGGAACGATCCCTACGGAATGCCGCCGAGGTGGGGGTGAAGGGAAGATGTGTTTGGTGGTGGCATCATGCTGGAGTTGGCAGAAATGGCGGAGTATGATCCTTTGAATGCGAAGGCTGGTGGGGTGATAAGTGAGGACAAGGGGGACCCTATCATGTTTCTGGGAGGGGGAGGAAGGTGTGAGGGCGGATGCGCGGGAGATGGGCTTGACATGGTTGAGGGCCCTGTCAATCACCATGGGTGGAAAACCTTGGTTAAGGAAGAAGGAAGACATGTCAGAGGAACTGTTTTTGAAAATAGCATCATCAGAACAGATGCGACGGAGGTGAAGGAACTGAGAGAATGGGATGGAGTCCTTACAGGAAGCGGGGTGTGAGGAGCTGTAGTCAAGGTAGCTGTGGGAGTCGGTGGGTTTGTAATGGATATTGGTGGACAGTCTATCACCAGAGATTGAGACTGAGAGGTCAAGGAAGGGAAGGGAAGTGTCAGAGATGGACCACGTGAAAATGATGGAGGGGTGGAGATTGGAAGCAAAATTAATAAATTTTTCCAAGTCCCGACGAGAGCATGAAGCAGCACCGAAGTAATCATCGATGTACCGGAGAAAGAGTTGTGGAAGGGGGCCGGAGTAGGACTGGAACAAGGAATGTTCCACATACCCCATAAAGAGACAGGCATAGCTGGGGCCTATGCAGGTACCCATAGCCACACCTTTCATTTGGAGGAAGTGAGATGAGCTTAAGGAGAAATTGTTCAGTGAGAGAACAAGTTCAGCCAGACGGAGGACAGTAGTGGTGGATGGGGATTGTTTGGGCCTCTGTTCGAGGAAGAAGCAGCGAGCTGTACCTTGATCGTCCTGCTTTCTACCCTTAATGTCACCTATTAGCACATTTCTTAGCTAATATCACCACCGTCAACACCTCTTTGTCCTTTTGTCTGTGACATCTTTTGGCATCTCCACCTATCACTGGCCCTCTATCCAGCTCTACCTGTCCCACCCCCCATAAACCAAGTCAGGATGGTGAGTGACTTGGAGGGAAACTTCCAGTTGGTGGTGTTCCTATCTTTCTGCTGCCTTTGTCCTTCTAGATAGTAGTGGTTGTGGGTTTGGAAGGTGCTGTCGAAGGAGCCTTGGTGAATTCCTGCAATGCAACTTGTAGATGGTACACACACTGCTGCTACTGAGTGTCAGTGGTGGAGGGAGTGAACGTTTGTGGATGTGGTGCCAATCAACTGGGCTGCTTTGTTCTGGATAATGTCAAGCTTCTTGAGTGTTGTTGGAGCTGCACTCATCCAGGCAAATGGGGAATATTCCATCACACTGCTGACTTGTGCCTTGTAGGCTTTGGGGAGTCAGGAGGTGGGTTACTCATTGCACTATTCCCCGCCTCTGACCTGCTCTTGTAGCCACAGTATTTATATGGGCAGTCCAGTTCAGTTTCTGGTCAATGGTAACCCCCAGGATGCTGATATTGTGGGATTCAGTAACGGTAATGCCTTTGAATGTCAAGGGGTGATGGTTAGGTTCTCTCCTGTTGGGGGTGGTCATTGCCTGACACTTGTGTGGTGTGAATGTTTCTTGTCAGCCCAAGCCTGGATATTGTCCAGGTCTTGCTGCATTTGGACATGGACTGCTTCAGTATCTGAGGAGTCACAAATGGTGCTGAATATTGTGCAATCATCAGCAAACATCCCCACTGCTGACCTTATGATGGAAGGAAGGTCATTGATGAAGCAGCTGAAGATGGTTGGGCCGAGGACACTACCCTGAGGAACTATTGCAGTGATGTCCTGGAGCTGAGATGATTGACCTCCAACAACCCCAACCATCTTCCTTTGTGCTAGGTATGATCTGCCTAAATCTTTTCATTGATAGGAGCCTTGAACCCGGAGTCCCCATTGATCATTGAAAGATGAGGGCACCATGATGCAGATCTCCATTGTCTCACCAGGGTGCCTGGGATGCGCAGTTACAGTGTGATGGCTTTAACTAATGACATGTCCTTCTCCCTTTTAGCTTCTCCAACAGGCGTTCGACCTCTGAACCCCTAAGGGCCACCTCTGACACTGGAGGATCACCGGGTGTCATTTGCATCTGCATCATACCTGCTCTCTGAAGCAGATACCAATGCAGATACCAACATTTTGGTGGGCATTAGAACGGTGGCCAGTACCTCAGTGCATGTTGGTGAGGGCACTTCACACTTGCCTGAGGTGCAGGCTGAGGCAGAGAGTGCCCAGGGCTGTGGGCAGTTGGGGGACTGCTGGAGAGCAGGATGGTGCTGAGCCAAAGGCAGATGATGAGACTCTGGAGTCGTCCATTAGGTGGCAGATGCTGGATGTCCAGCAGGATATACGGGAGGGTCGGGCGGAGATCCATGAGGGTCTATGTGCCTTGGTCTCTGTGATAGAGGAGTCCATGTGGAGCGTGAGCACTGCATTGACCCTCATGGCCGAGCGCACTGTCTCCTCCATTGAGAGAGTGGCAGCGCTCATGGAGAGGCAGCTCCTGGGACAGAATCAGGGGTTCCTGGAGTTATGCTCGGACCTGCAGCCCTCACAGAGGCACTGACCTCAGGTGGTCAGTGTCAGTGTGGGAGATGGATGAGGCACCCAGTATCCCAGCTGGGTGCCCATCCATCAATGGTGAGCAGGGAGGTCCAGAGTGACCTCACGTTGGTGCACGAGCTGCTTGTCGTCACTGCGGACTCCTCTCAGGGCGCCCTGGATGAGGGCAGCAGCTCCTCCGCCCCTCTGCCAGTGACCGTGGCATCTGAAGAGGCTGCGGTGACTGGGGAGATGCCAGCCATGACACTGGCCGCTCCCTCCCAGGCTCCCAGCACAGGCTCCACTGGCCAGAGGACGACTACCAAGGTCATCAAGGCCAACAAGACAGCAGAGTCAGCAGGATGTCTCCAATGCCGGTGCCAGCGAGGGGGGAGCACCTAGACGTAGCACCCGTAAACGTAAGTTAAAGGCACCATGAGCACAAGAGGGACAGGTCACGGGTGATTTTATGCTAATTTTTTGTTTACTTTACATTTACTGGTCTGATGTTGAATACCTGGAATGTTTCTGTTAAGATTATTGAATTGTGTTTTTGCTGTCATGGCCTGAGTTTGCTTCACCTTCTTATTTCATTGGTGCGGAGAACGCCAGTATGTAATGCTGGACAAAGGTGGCTCTGAGCTTTATCACACAGGCACTGAGTGTTCTTTGGGTCCGAATGAAAGGCTCCTTTCACACATCCAGGATGGAGGCAGGAGCCCTGGCATATGTTTGAAGCTGATCTTTAGTAGCCTGGCTGAAGGAGGGTTGGATCAAGGCCTCTCTGGTGTCTCTGCCTCCCTGAAGATTACCGAGGTCTGGCTCCACGCCCTCAGTGTTCTCCTCACCGTGCACCTCTTCAGAATCACCACTGGAGTCATTGTCTGGGGCTTGTGCAGCTGCATCAAGATCCTCTTAATCCAGTGGGTCCCCCCTTGCCAGTGCCAGATTGTGGAGAGTGCAGAATGTAATCACTATCAGGGGCACCCACTCTGGGGGCTATTGTACTGCTCCCCCTGAATGGTGCAGGCATCAGAAGCGTATCTTGAGAAGACCTATGGTCCCCTCTACCACCGCCCTTGTGGAGGTGTGACTCGTATTGTAACACTGCTCTGTCTCAGTTCTTGGGTGGTGGAGAGACGTCATGAGCTACTTCTTCAACTGATAGTCCTTGTCACCCAGCAGCCATCCATCCAGTCAGGCTGGAGCAGTGAAGAACCTCGGCACCTGGGAGTGTCTGTGAATGGGTACCTTGTACAGACTTGTAGAATCAGCATCCTGTGATCACACACTATCTGCACGTTCATGGAGTGAAATCCCTTCCTATTGACAAAGGCTCACAGCTGACCCGCTGGCACCTTGATGGCCACATGTGTACAGTCTATAGCACCCTGGACACTGGGGAACCCAGCAATTGCTGAAAAGTCTCTGGCTCGCTCAGTCTGGCCGGCCTCGTCTGTGCAGTAAAGAATAAAGGTCAGTACCAGCCTGAACAGAGCTTCTGTCACCAAATTAATGCAACTGTGGACACCTGATTGGGAGACTCCACACAGATCCCCCACTGACCCATAGAAAGAGCCAGAAGCATAGAAGTTGAGGGTCACTGTGACCTTCAGAGCCACTGACATGAGGTGGCCACCCACACAGTCAGAGCTGATCTCAGGCCCAATCATCTGACAAATGGAGGTCATGGTCTCTCCTGAGAAGCGAAGCCACCTTTGGCATTGCACCTCGGACATATTGAGGTAGCTGCATCGCTGCCTGTAAACCCTGGCAGCAGGATAGTGGCATCTTCTGCGGCCCCTTCCGCCTTGGACTACCTGCTGGCCCTGCACCCCTTGTGCCTGCGCCTCCCCTCCCACAGGGTCCCTCCCCTGGAAGCTGCATTGGGACACCTGGTCCCCTCTCCCTTCTGCCCCTCTCTTCCTCCTCAGAGGAGGTGCCTCCAGCAGAGACCACAATCCCCATTCCCACGGTAAGGGAAGGCTGTCTGATACCAGGAAGGATCCACAGGGTCTGAATCCTCCAGGGGCCTGGTACACCAATGAGTCCTGAAGTGAGGCCTGGAAATAATAAGAATGAAACTCATGAAGCTGCCAATAAGTAACCAGCAGCAAACTATCTCCAAACTCCCCACTACTCACACTGGCAATGCTGCTGAGCCTTTTTATCCTGCCCGTGGATGAGGTTTGTGGAAAATATCAGCTGGCCACTGTTAAGGGCCTTAAGTGGCTGCTTAATTAATGGTGGGTGCTGCTCTGGCACCCGCATGTGCCTGTTGAGTGAAATATCGCGCACTATTTTACTCCCATTCAGGTCAGGCACACGCCCTCCCTTGGGACAAAATATTCTGCCCAATTATGTATATCACTTTTTCTTGAGTGATCAAGCAACAAAAAATTACACTTTGGCGGACAAAGGGACAGTGGACTATGATTATCACTTCCAATATTTTACCCATACCAGTTCTCATACATGGACCACATCAGAAAGTCCATCAAGCTGCATTTAACAACATATTAAACACAACTATCCCAGCCATCAAATATTAAATAATTCTTGAGGCAGTCTTTGCTCCGACTGTCACCTGCTTTCTATTCTGTATTTAGTTCGGAGAGCAACAATCATTGGTGGCTCTGGGCCACTTGAAATGACATACATCACTACACTACACATTCATTTTGCTCATAATTAACTTGTTTCTCTTCCTGTGCTGTTCTGCTTTCTAACAGAGCAAAGCGTGAGAGAGCCGCTATGTTTAATGTCAAGATTGTGGTGTTTTTATAATGATATAAAGGCACCAGGCACTCATAAGGAATTGTGTAAACACGTGTGCTCATTTATTTAAACTAGGCACAAGAGAACATATATACATGGTTAGAAAGCTTGAAGGCATCAGCAGCAGAGCTGTGTGTGCTGTGTTCTGCTCACCAGGTCAAAGTGAAACTAAGACTGGACCACATGACACACTTCCCTTCTAGTGATAGTTTGCTGATATCCCTTAAAGGCATATTACAACATCTCCCTTTCTTTTTAACGATACTTTCCCCCATTCCAAAGAAGTATAACTATTTATACTATATGTTCATGTTTAATTACCATTACATAAGGGCAAAGAACTGATGAATCTATAAGTCTCTAAAGTGTACAGGAAATCTTGTATTAGTAACCTTGTCTGGAGGTTTAATTGCTCACATATATGTGGGGTTTTGTTTATTTTTTTTTTGTTTGACTCTCTCTCACTCGCTATCGATCCGACCCACTCCCTGGTCACTCGCCTTTCCCGACTGAGCTAACCCGGTGCTGGTCCTCGCCACTCGCTGTCACACTCACGGAACTGACAGTCCATGTGCTGCCATCTCACCACGAGGGATCTGTCTGCTTACCAGCTGCTTACTTGAGCACTATCCTGGCCTGTGACTTCAAAGCTTTTCTGTGCAGTCAGCACTCTGCAATTGCAACACTCTCCAACACTGTCACTCCGTTGTGATCTGACCAAAACATCAAGGGTCGTCTCATGTCGTATAGCACAATCTGAGGCCATTTACCACGTTGTACCTGTATTTAATCTTGCTGCCATGCTGTTTGATCACTGCTGATCACCATGTTGTGTTCTTATAATGATATAAAGGCATCAATCGCTCATGAGGGATGGTGTAAGCATCTTATGGGTTCATTTATTTAAACTAGGTACATGAGAACATATATACACGGCTAGAAAGCTTGAAGGCATCAGCAGTAGTGTTGTGTGTGCCATGTTCTGCTCATAGGCTGAAGTGAAACTGAGGCTGGACCACATGACACACTTCCTTTCTAGTGATGGTATGCTGCTATCCCTTAAAGGAATATTATAACAAAGATAACCTCAAGTTGATCATCATTAATTAGCTGCTAAGTATTAATCAGCATGTGCAATAGAAAGCATCTTTGATCTGATGTGACATGTAAGTTGAACTCAGCTTGTGTTTCTTGGAGTTTAGAATGTTGAAAGTTGTTATAATTGAAGCATTTAATATGATTAAAAGAGTGATTTGTAGCAATGCTTGTATTCACGGGCACTTCCTTCAATTATTAAATTAGAAGATTAAAAAGAAGAAATTAGCTGAAACATCAGTCACCATTGAATTTGTTTTCCTAGAAGATTTTTGATGTGTTTTTCTGTTTTAATAAAAAAATTTAATTATTTTGAAGCATCAATTTGTTGCTGTTGAGATTTCTCCTTTAAGGTCTTGTTTATCTTTTTCTCCCCCCATTAAACAACATTTCCTTTCACTGCACGCTCCTTACTAGATGATGCATTCGGAATGCTGGATACAATTCCCATATTACAGTCAACAGAAGACTGGAGTCTAGGTACTGAGGACAAATAAGGTGATTTCCAAGCTGGGGTGCGTGCAGGGGGTGGGGGAGTTCTGGTTGGGACTCCCCAAAGTCTGGATTTCACTAAGTGCCATGGGTTTTTAAGCAGGCATTGTACCAACTGGCACCACTGGAGAAAAAGACCTGAGCAGGTCAGCCAGCTTCTGTGGAATGAGAAGTTGAGTTCATATTTTCAAGTGTCGAGCGATGGTCAAAAGTGTTCAGAGTTGACATCCTCAGACTTTTTGAAGTATAGTCACTGTTGCAATGTTGACAAACGTGGCAAACAATTTTACACCCAGCACAGTCCCTCAGACAGCAATGAGATAAATGACTGGTTAATCTGTTTCTCGTGATGTTGGGTGAGAGTTAGGTGTTGGCCAGGGCGCCAAGGGGATTCTTCTGCACATTCAATTAAAAAGTGTGGCACTGTTATTAGTTACAGGATTCCACAGGCAAATAAAAGGTTAGGAACCAATTAAAATTGATGGGGATGGTCCACAAGGATCATAATTACTAACAACGAAAAGATGAATATAATGAAATGAAAAGTGTTAAGAGTGGGATATATAACTTAAAAGGGAGCTTGAGAAAAATGTTTCCGATAGGTTGAAAGGGACAATGGGGTTTTTTGCAGTGTCAGTAAAAAGTGAATTGGTAAAAGGTGAGTCAGGACATGTGAGAGGTGAAGACTGTAGATGACGAAAAAACTAGGAGGGATACCAGAGAGCATATGAACGCTGAGGTGGGTCAGAGCAATACTGCAATAAGTAAAAAGCAATGTTTAGATACATTGATTAAACAAAACAAAAATAAAGCTCAAGGGACTGATGGGATATACCTGAGGTTCCATACTAATGATGAGGGAGGAAATTGTCCATGATTTTGTAGATGTGCTCTGGAGGAGTAGAGTGTGGCCAGTGTTAATGTGGCCAGTGTTAAAAAGGGAGACAGGGTTAACCTGGATTATTAAAGGTCAGTTATCTTAACACCTATGGTAGGGAAAATTTATGAGACTTTAATGGAAGATGAAATGTCCATGTCTGGATAAAGAGGAAATAGTTAGAGGTAGCGAGCACGGATATCAAGCATCACAATCATGCTTGAAATATCTTATAGAAGTCTTTGAGGAGGTAAAATGGTAGATGGGGGAATGCAATGGATGAAGCAAACATGGACTAAAGGAAAGTCTTTGGTGAGATTATTGGAGAAGATTAAGGGGCAGTTAGGTGGGGGGATAACAAATGTGATTAAAAATTGGTTTGAAGGGAGAAAACGGAGCTTTTTTCCAGAGTGGCTGAATGTGGGCACTGGTGTCCTATAGAGTTCAGTTCTGGGCTCACGTTAGTTTGTTGTGTATATTAATAAGTTGGATATAAATCAAGTGGGAGTGAAGCTTGGTGATGATCCAAAAATGGGAGGCTTAGTGCATTCTTTCGAAGACCAAAAAAAGCCACAAATGGATCATTATAATCTGGGTAAATGGGCTAAAAAGTAGCAGATAGAATTCAATGTCTGCAGGCCTGAGGTGATACATTTTGGTTAAAACAAAAGAAACAGCAGAAATTACATTCCGAATGGGAATAGACTCAGTGCTATGGAAAAGCAGGGGATTCAGGGCTATAGATTCACAGAAAATTAAAGGTGAGCCCTTTGTTTGATAAGGTAGTTAAATTAAAAGGTATAGAATAAAAAAGTTAAGAGGAAACAATAAGCCTTTATAAAACCTTAATAATGTCCCAGTGTTGGGTGCCACACTGTAGGAAGGACATTGAGATTTTAGGGAGATTCACCAGAATGGCTTCTGGCATGAAGAAATACAAATATGAAGATTTACAAACTTGGGACTTATATCGTTAAAGAAAAATGCAAATTACAAGGTGACAGGATATAAAAGTGTTCTGAATTATGTAAGAATGGGACAGTGCAGATAAAAGCAGACTGCTTCCACTAGTTCTTGGTGGATACAAGATTAAATGCATGGGATTTGGAATAGAAGTCAAGAGAAGTTTCTTCACACAGAGAGTGGTGAGGTTCTCGAATTCGCCCCCCTGGTTTAGTGGTTGCAGCAGAACCTGATTAGATTAGGCAAATGGACTGAGGAAAAAGGAATAATGGGATATAGAAACAGGATGGGCAAATGTGATTAGAACCATTTGCTCACACAAAGGGAAACACTGTCAGAGACTAGTTGGTACATGGGACTTAGAAGCAGCCCTTTGAGCCTGCTCCACTATTCAATAAACTCATGGCTGTGATCTCAGCTCCACTCTCCTGTCTGCCCCCTTTACCCTTTGACTGCCTTGTCAATCAAAAACTTATCTAACTTAGCTTTAAATAAATTTAAATTTAACTCCACTACTTTCTGGGGAAGGGAATTCCGCACACTAATGACCCTCTGAGAGAAAAAAAATTCTCCTCATCTCTGCCTTAAAAGGGAGACCTCTTATTCTTAAACTGTGTTCCCGAATTCTAGTTTTCCCCACAAGAGGAAATATCCTCCTGGTATGCACCCAGTCCAGTTCCCTCTGAATCTTATATATTTCAATAAGATCACCTCTCATTTCTAAACTCCAATGGGTACAGGCCCAACCTGCTCAACCTTTCCTCATAAGATAAGCCCTTCATCCTAGGAATGAGTGGAGTGAACCTTCTCTGAACTACTTCTATTGTAATTATGTCCTTTTTCAAATAAAGAGACCAAAGCTGTACACAGTGCTCCAGATGTGGCCTCATCAAGACCCTGTACAGCTGCAGTAAAACTTCCCTACTTTTATATTCCATCCCCTTGCATTAAATGCCAACATTCCTGTTGCCTTCCTAATCACTTACTGTACCTGCAGACTAACTTTGTGTGATTCATGTACCAACATGCTCAGATCCCTCTGTGCTACTGTGTTCTGCAATCTTTATCCATATAAATAGTATGCTGCTTTTCTATTCTTTCTGCCAAATTGAACAAGTTCACCTCCACCCACATTATACTCCACCCACCAAATTTTTGCCCGTTAAGTTAACCTTTGCAGACTCTGTACCTCTTATTGACAAGTTACTTTCCTGTCTATTTTGATATCATTGGCAAATTCATCTACTATACATTCGGTCCCTTCATCCAAGTCATTGATGTAGATTGTAAATAGTTGAAGACCCAACACTGGTCCCTGTGGCACTCCATTAGCTACAGCTGGCCAATCCAAAAAAGACCCATTTATCCCTATTCCCTACTTCCTATTCGGTAACCAATCCTCGATTCATGCTGATATGTTACCCCCTACACCGTGTGCTCTTATCTTGTGTAGTAACTTTTAACGTGACACCTTATCGAATGCCTTTTGGAAATCCAAGTAAACCACATCAACTGATTCCCCCTTATCCATCTCGAATGTTACTTCATCAAAAATCTCTAACAGGTTAGTTAAACACGATTTCCCTTTCGCAAAGCCATGTTGACTCTGCCTGATCATATCATGATTTTCTAAGTGTCCTGCTATAACATCCTTAATAATGGATTCTAGCATTTTCCCTATGACAGATGTTAGGCTAACTGGCCTATGGTTTCTCCTTCCCTCCTTTTCCACTCCACTAGGACCCTTCCAGAATCTAAGGGATTTTGGAAGGTTATAACCAATGTATCTGCCATCTGCCATTTCTCCTAAGACTCTAGGATGCAGGCCATCCAGTTCTGGGGACTTGTCAGAATCTAGGTCTGATAGTTTTCCTAACACCTTTTCCCTGGCGTTGGTGATTATTTTAAGTTCATCCCTCCCATTCACTTCTTGCTTTTCAAGTATCTTTGGTAAGTTTTCGAAGTCCTTTACAGTGAGGACAGAAACAAAATATCTGTTCAACGCCTCTGCCATTTCCTTGTTTTCCATTATCAATTCCCCAGGCCCACTCTCTAGGGAACCAACGCTAGTTTTAGTTACTCTTTTCCTATTTATATACTTGTAGAAACTCTTGCTATCTGTTTTTATGTCACAAGCCAGCTTTCTCTCATACTCTGCTTTCTGCCTTTTTATTATCTTTAAGTCATTCTTTGCTGGCCCAATCCTCTGACCAACCACTAACCCTTGCAGATTTGTACAGTGCTTTTTCCAGTTTAATACCCTCCTTGACTTCCTTATTTGGCCATGGATGATGTATCCTTCTCAAAGAGCCTTGCAAAGTCCCCACTTTAACCTTTCTCTCTCCCGAAGTCTAGTTGTTTTAACTTCCCTGTCCCAAAGACTGGCTGTTTTGGTCTGAATGGCCTGTTTCCATGTTGTAACTTCAATCTAAAAATGTTGTGGTGAATAAATACAAAGAACCCAGTGACCTTTACAGCTTTTATTGATATATTTATAGAGTTGGAATGCTTTAAGTGGAACACTGACATTTAATACATTCTAATTGTAGCCGTTGTAGGAGCATAAAGAGAAGCAGTGCCTGATTTCAAAATGAAAAGATGTTCAGGTTCAGAAATCTGAAAATGAAGGTATTTATATGTTATATTTTGCAATCCAAAATGTTTGTGGCATTAACTGATGCAGTAGTTTGTCACAGTTTAATCGCTTGACATATTGACAGAGACGCAGCAGAAACTCTGCACCAGCTCTCTGTATATGGGCTAACTCAAGCAAAGCACAGACAGCAGCACATGACTGGTGTAGAGGCGGCTCTATCTGATGCCAGAGGCATTTGGTCATTCTGGATAGCAAAGGTTGTCCCCTGGGACTGGTCATGTGCTGTAACTTGACAAGCAGGGGTTAGTAATGCACTGACATGCAGCTTGGAGTTTCAGTAAATGAAGGGATAGGTTTCTCTAAGTTTCCTATCCTTTTCAAGAAGTGAAATGGGAAATGACTAACTATGGTTAACTTTCGTTAATTTTGGTTAACTATCATTAACTATGGTTAACTATCATTAACTACGGTTAACTATCATTAACTGCATTCACAACATGTTTAATCGTGAACTTACAGAATCAGTAGAAAACATTAATAGCCGCCCTTTGTATTAATAGCAGGTTGGTTTATCCTCTCTAGTTAGTTATGCCTATTGCCATGAACAAAACACTGGTTTATGATGGTGGAATATATTGAATTCTTTTTCTGTAATTTCTACTTTAGCTCACGGATTAAATGATATCCTAAAAAGGGCACATTGTCCATTACATATATCCAGTGTTTGGCGTTGTAGCAATCTTAAAATACTGCCAAAGGACCCAGAGGCTAAGAACAACATTTTAATCATTTTCATCTGTTCCTACTCACTGTACACATTGTGAAATTTGTTTACAATTGTAGCGTCCCTAAGATGGTGCCAAAGAAGCACTACTGGGGCTACAGTGCAACACAAACTCTACAATACTTCCAGCAGCCAGAAACCCCAATAGACACAGATGCATTCCATCGGGTTACAGCGTGAGTCAGTCTCACAGCATCATCACCAGGTCTCAGAATATATCAATTGCAATCTCACAGATAGAAAGTTAGTTTTATCAACAGTTGCATATTCTAAGATGAATGAGAAGAAAGACAATGGGCAGAATTTCCTGCCTGTCGGGCGGGTGTGTCTGACCCAATCTCCGGCGGGCAGGGAGCTGATCCCCGCCGGAGAAGCGGGCCCTGACGCCATTTTAAGTGGGAGGGCCAACTAAGGCCCACCCAGCGTGATGTCCGGCGGGAAGCACTATCCCTATGCGGGCGGGGGGATTCCCCAAGAGCGAGAGTGCACTCTTTCACGCATGCGCATGATAGAACGCACATCCCCCTGAGGCTAAGTGCAGCCTCAGGGAGATCGCTGACAGTTTTAAAAATATTAAAAATAGAAAACAAAAATCCCTAACATGTCCCCCTCATGAGATGGGACATGTTCATAATTTGCATTATAAGTTTATTAAACTTTTTTAAACCCTGCATGAAACCTCATCCCACCAGTGGATGAGGTTTCATGTTTTCTCTATTGCCCGCCGAGGTTTCTAGCCTGCCCATCAGCCTTAAAGTTGGACGAGCAGGTCCTTTAATTGTTTAAATGATCCTGTCAATGGCCCCGCCCCCGCTCACCGATGGCAAAATTCTGCCCAATATATTTCTGTAGAATGTATTTGAACATTTGGATTGACATTATTCTTACCACCAACTCAGAACTGCAGACAGGTTTAGCCCAGGACACAAGAACACAAGAAATTGGAGCAGGTGTAGGCCATTTGGCCCATCATACCTCTTCCACTACTCAATGCAATCAATGCTGATCTCAGTGTTCAACTCCATTCCCCATATACATAAATTCCTTGAGAGACCAGAGATCTCTCTATCCCAGCTTCAAAGATATTCAAGATGGAGCATCCACAGCCCTCTAGGGTAGAGAATTCCAAAGAAGGACAATAAGCAGAACTTGCTGCAGTAAGCAAGCTCATTTCAAGTAGACCAACAGACAGAGTCCAGGCAGTGGGCAGAACAAGGGCAGAGTGTGGGGGGTGGGGCTGGAAGGCACAAGACAGGGTGGAGGGCAGAACACTGGATGACAGGCACTGCACAGGAGGCCAGTACTTACTTGTAGTTTTTACAAAAAAGGGATAGAAGCATAGAATTCAACTCCCTAAACCCCTGTAAAAATCTGAGAGTAGCATTTAATAAAAATACAATTGACTTATACATTCATCACAATCCAGTGACTTGTGTGTTGACTGGACTAACAGCTCATTGTCCAGTTAAATCATACTCGTATTGTCAAGAATGGAATTTACTTTGATTTCAAATATAGGATAGATTTCTCTCATTTAAAACTTGTTGCTAAGTGATACAAGTCATATACACATAGTGGTGGAGGCAGCGCCCAGTAGGGTACTGAACCTGCTCCTGTTTTGTGATGTGGACTATTTGAAGTTGGATATGTGTTATTGATAGCTGTTGAAGAAACTGACTTGACCTTCTCCCAAGCCATGAATAACTCTTTCTCACCATGGGGCAAAAAAACCTCCCCGTAACCACAAACTGTACCACGCCACCTTGAATCAGAAGGGTTGCCTGACACTCAAACCAGCCACCCTCCTCCAATTGCGACACTATTCCCCTTCATTTTTGCACTTGTTCTCCTTCTTCTGTTGTCTACTGCATGTTATGATGTTGCTGTCCTTTTACCAAGTCCCTCCCAAACTGAGCATAGGAGCAACCAAGCCCCACTTGGGATTACTGTTCCCATCCCAGCCAAGGCAGAGCTGTGTGCACATAATCGGAGGATGGCACATTTAATAATACTGTGCCATAATAAGGCCACATAAATGCAAATGACCACTCTTACCTGGCTCTGATGAGTTCCAACACTCTTCAAAACTTAACAGCCTGCTGGCTGTTTCCAGCAACTCGGTTCAAATCCACAAAAATTGATTTATCTCTTATATGATTTCCATTGTGCCTTGCGCTTTTAATGTGAATCCTGTCTTTAAGGTTTCGGGCTTCCTACTCCCTTCACAACTGTATCAAATAGTGAGCCCTCACATGCTCTGGTGCCTGGGTTCTCCAAATTCAACAGGGAGCTGGGTAACTGAGACCTTGAGATCCCTCTGGTGTATTCTCTGCCCATTGTAACCAGGCGGCCCTGGTACAGGGAAATGTTTCCTTAACTTTCAACTTGATAGCCTTTCATCATATCAGGGCATATGTCCCAGTAACAAACTCTGTAAAGATGTATTGCTTGTTAAAAACTTTTTCTGTTGTTAAAACCAATCTATGAAGGGGGGCAACTACCAAACCCTTCGACATACTCTAATGGGTTTAGAACATGCACAAAGAATGTGACAAGAAGCAAATGGATTGTGTGCTCAGAAATAATATTTCCGAACTTCGTGGTTCATTGGCCAATAGAATAAGATGCTGCAGCTCTTTTGCACTATTAGCGAGACATTCCTTTTTGTTAATCTGTATAAACAGGATACGAAACAGGCAAAATATTACATTCCCAAATATAAACTGTCCAAGTCACTTTCTGAAGTGTATTTATTGTGGTAAACTACCCAACCAGCTAAAGTACATCCTTTGCCTGTGCTATAGAACTAAATCTAGGAAGACATCTTTGGTCCTCTGCAGAGCAATGAAACCAAAACTAGAGAACATGCATTGTATATGGTGTCCTTAATGGCCACAGGTTTCCCCAAATTGCTTTATAGCCAGTGAAGAACTTTTAGTCACAGTTGTAATGTAGTTTGAGGGATAAATATTGGCCAGGACAGCAGGCAAAGCTCCCCTGCTCTTCTTCAAATAGTGAGATAGGGTTTCGTATCAAATGTGGTTCAATGGGTAGGATTCTTACCTCTGAGTCAGAAAGTTGTAAGTTTAAATCTGTTATGATCATGGACCAGACCCGCAAATATTTGGTATCATCTGGTTAGGGACTTTTTGTTTAAAATATACAATGTTTGTGATTCAACAAACTTGCTAAGAGAATAAAACCGCAAGATTCCACAGGTTTGGAACAAAGAAAAAATAAACTTTACTATAAAAGTTTAGAAAGATAAAGCTATTTACAATATGTCTCTTATACTCTAACATTTAGGGTTAATATGAGGTATATGTGAATTATAGGCAAACTGTGGTCGAACACAACACTTTAAACCATAAATGGCAGATGCAACCAGGACAGATTCCATGGCTTTCTCAGATCACCTACACATCGGTAAACACTGTAAGTCAACCAATCTCATTGAAGTTCTATCTCTTCTATGAGGGATCCCAATCTTCACCTTCGAAGATCTTGCCTTGAAATTCTCTCCAAAAGTCGCTCCACCTTGGACGGCCCAACAACAGCCCACCCCACAGGATTTCAGCCATGTCTCTTGAGACTCCATTCCCCTGGATTCCTGAGTCTGCACTCCAGCACCAACTCACAAGCACAACTTCAGCTCTTTAGCTGCGCCAAGCAGAATACTACTGCTCCAAAAGGGTACCTTTGCCCCAGTGACCCACAGCATGGAGTCACCATCTTTCTGCTGCTTCCTTCGATTGCCAGGTCTCCTGAGCCCCCTTGGAATGCCAGGGTTTTTCCTGGGCCCTCGCCACTTAAAGTCTACCAAACGCAGCCCTTTATCGGCATGGCGCCTCTTTCTCTGATCCTCTTTCTTCTTAACTGGGTCCTCTCCCTGTCCCCTCACCCTTTAGGAACTCTCCCTGTCCCATCTCCCTGTCCATTGCTGTCACTCTTCTCCAAAATGGTTCCCCACTTCTGGGTCACATGATTGGGCCTTTCACACTGTTTTCTTTTTAATGTAGGCCCTGTCCTCAGCCCGATTAACTACAAAATGCTGGATTGCACATTCACAAACATAAGAACATAAGAAATAGCAACAGGAGGAGACCATTCAGCCCCTCGAGCCTGCTCCGCCATTCAATAAGGTCACGGCTGATCTTCTTGTGTTTCGATCTCCACATTCCCATCTGCCCCGATAACCTTTGATTCCCTTGCCTAACAAGAATCTCTGCCTTAAAAATAATCAGTGACCCCCACCTCCACCACCTTCTGAGGCAGAGAGTTCCAAAGTCGCGCAACCCTCAAAGAGAAAAAAATTCTCTTCATCTCTGCCCTAAAAGGGCGACCCTTAATTTTAAAACAGTGCCCCCCTAGTTCAGGACTCACCCACAAGAGGAAACATCTTTTCCACATCCACCTTGTCAAGGCTGTTCAGGATCTTGTATACTTCAATACTTCACCTCTCACTCTTCTAAACTCCAGTGGAAACAAGCCCAGTCTGTCCAACCTTTCCTCATAAGACAACCCACTCATTCCAGGTATCAATCTAGTAAACCTCCTCTGAACCATCTCCAATACATTTACATGCTTCCTTAAATTAGGTGAACAAAACTGCACACAGTATTTGAGGTGCCGTCTCACCAATGTCCTGTATAACTGAAGCACAACATCCTTACTTTTATGTTCAATCCCTCCTGTAATAAAAACTCCCAAACTTAATGTTCCCGACCTCCCCGCTTGGCAAGTAGGTAAATTGGGATCTTGTAATAAATCTCAGTCAAGATACTTGAGCACAAAATCCAAGCTGACACTCCAGTGTAACGCTGAAGGAGTGTCACACTGTCAGATGTCCCATCTTTTGGATGCGACATCAAAAACTGAGGCCCCGTCTCAGAGCTGAAGAAGAGCCATACGGACTCGAAACGTTAACTCTGCTTCTCTCTCCACAGGTGCTGTCAGTCCTGTTGAGTTTTTCCAGCATTTTCTGTTTTTATTTCCGATTTCCAGCAACTGCAGTATTTTGCTTTTACCCATTTAAATGTTGTTTGAAATGGTCACCCCAGGATGTGGAATGCTGTTTGGTTGGTTGGTAGAGCAGGAAGTGGCATGAGTTAGATGGGGAGGGTTTAAAGAAAATGGGGGCTGGGATATTAACTGTGTTACCTGACCCTGATTTAACTTTATTCACAAAGCTCCCAACTGTTTCAGATGGGAGGTTTGGCCACAGGAATTATATCTCTCGGGAAATCAGATTAGCTGTAAAAGCACCAGTAAGTGGACGGGGTGAAGAGACAGTTTATTTTTCACCTGCTGCTAGCTCGATTTTGAAACTGGAGCCACAAGAAACTGAAAATCGAAAAATAGGGATTGCATGGGGGATAAGGGCTAGAGGGCTGGCTTTTGTTTTATTAACTGAAAATGGGACCTTGAATTCAGCAAAATGCAATTGAAGAAGCTCAATTCATCTCAGATATGGACTCGGAGGTAGAACTATTACATAAGAACAGAAACAGGCCAATCAGCCCAACCATTCCATGCTGGTATTTATGCTACATTCCAGCCTCCTGCCATCTTTTCTCATCTATTTCTACCATTGTAACCCTCTGTTCCTTTCTCCCTCATGTACTTATCTAGTTTCCTCTTAATGGTATCTCTGCTATTTACTTCAACCACTCCCTGTGGTAACGAGTTCCACATTCTCACCGTTCTTTGGGTGAAGAAGTTTCTTCTGAATTCCTGATTGGGTTTATCTCATATTGATCACCTCTGGTTATCCTCTTCCTTACAAGAGGAAACATAGACCTAGATTTTCACTCCTAGATTGGGAGCGTGGAATCTGGAGAATTCCCTGCTCCGTGAACACAACTCCTGAATGTTTGCCCTGGAAGTTTCAATTTTTGTTCCAGGGTGCAGGGGAGGAGGGACCGGGTTGTTATGGGAGTCAGGCTCAATGCCCCCAGAAACAGACTGGAGGCAGTACAGGGACTGCCAGCTATCGAGGTGGGCTGGGCAAAAGGCCAGCCTCCGTGATCCAGCAGTTTGTCCCAGCTGCAAAAATCCCAATAAAGCAAAAAACAACCCTTAGCCCTCGCCACCCCCCCATACACTCCTCATGCCTCAACCATGCCAACTCATGCCCCCCACCAACCCAATGTTCATTCATACCCCCAAGCCAACCTATGCCCACCACCTACCCCTATGGCACCTCATACCCTTGATGGCAAACTATGACCCTCTACCAACCACCCATGGTCCTTTATAGCCCCTATGACAACTTAGTGCCAATGCATGCCAACCCATGGCCCCCACCCACCACCCTTTGCCCTCATTCACTTAGTATCCACCATGGGCAGACCTCAGGGCCAATGCTGAGGTGAGATAAAGTTCTAAGTGTCTACTGATGAATTAACTATTAAAAAATAAACAGTCATTATTAAAAACCCATTCACGACATTTAATTTCTTCAACTACTTGACCCATTATAACGACATGCATTTGTATTCACAGCTCCATGTCAAAGATAAGCACTTTGAGCTGTCAATAAAACTTGAACTGACAGGCACCCCACTGTGATAATGATGGGTTGTGAAATCAGTCTCTCAGTGCAAATTTGATAATGTTATCCCTCAGGCTTACGTCAATGAACAGAGTGAAATAGCAAGCACTGTTTTAAAAGCTGCAGGCTTTTTTTTTATTTCAAGGCCAAGAGATTTAAATCCCTTGACAGATTGACAGTCCCGATGAGCTTTGACAGCTTCCTTGACAATTCCAATGAGGTTGACAATTCCAGTGAGTTTATCCACTTTTTATGCACATTCATGTCTAATTTTAACAATCCCAAAGGGCACCTTACCTTTCCCAAATGTGTCCCTGGACCAATCCAACAAGGACCGTACCTTTCCAAAGAACCCTGCTAATTTTAGACTTTCTCCTAATAGGTCTAAAGTGCACAAGCTGCGTTTCCCACTAGCCACAATTGGATCTGACTAAAGGCAGCTTCACTTTAACATACACAGCTGCTTCCATGAACCAAGGCTGTGCAAAGTACAGCCTGCCAACGTTCCGCCGCCTGTGAAAATGCTGGGGAGTTGGTTCAGGGGCAGGACTTCTGGGCTGGGGTCTCCGGCACTATTTTTGCTAAGACAGAGAGAACCTCTGTCAGCATGAAAATTCATGCCATTCTCTCTGTGTGAAGCTTTATTGCTTACTGTCAATAAAGGCAACTTGTTTTTGGTACTGTGGCAAAACCACATTTCTGTGGAGCAGGAAGTTTCAATACGCTGACGCTTCAGCCTGAAGAGTTTTAACTGGTGCTGGTGCACCAACACAAGCATTGCATCTCGGGGTCAAAGGTGTCCCCAAAGTTGTGAAAGCCTGCTCCTGTGTCAGACGTGGGAAAGGAAGAAGGGTGGAACCCAGTTCTAAGGAACTGAGTTTGGATAGGGGGCCGAAGATAATCGATTCTGTCTTCGCACTAATCCATTTGATATAATTTCTGCTAACTCAGTGGATGCTGATAGAGCTGCCTGATCATTTATCAGCAGGTGCAGAACTGCCAGTGAGAGGGCTGGAGCGAGAAGTTAGGGAACGGAGGTTGTAACCAGGAGACTGAATGCAATGACCCTCAAACTATCAATGCAAAACTCTCCAGGTAGCAGCAGAACGGAATACAAACTTCATTTGCTTTAATTTCTGTCTAAATGGAACTTTAATTTTTCACAGGACTTGCTATCCCTTTTCATAGAGGGATGGATTCTATTGGCCTCTGGGCTATTTAATATTTTAATAAATAATGATTTTATCCACAGGCCAAAGTGGAAATCACTTGTTTCAGTTGTTAATTGAAATGTTCCATAATTACATCTTATCCTCACTGCATCAGTGCGAACGGAACCAAAACGTGGACCAAAACTCCTCACAAATTATTCCCTTCTTCAAACATTGGGCTTTTGAATAAACGAGATAATTGCTTTACATTGCTGTGAAAGCGCGAATGAACTAAATAAATCCGGATCAGGCCTATGTCTAATGTGTGCTCAGGTCTGTGTTAATGAACTTCAGACTCCAAGACTGCAGTTCAAGGCAGCATATGTTTGTCAGAATAATCATGGTAGCCATTAAAATAAGGACACTCAATTCCAGAAACTACAGTTCACAATGTCAGGGGGGAAATGTTTAACATGTTCATTTGACATTCCTCTGCCTGCTATTTTGGTGGAGATGTAGCAAGACAGAGGAATGTCATATAAATATGTTAAGAGCTTATTTGCCAGAATTGCCAGCAGTATCAGAATCACAGAATCACAGTATCACAGTGCAGTAGTTTGTAGGTTTCTATGCCCTTGGGAACCCAGCACCATAGCAAGCTCCAGTTGTACTGGTATTCAAGAGGCACAGATATAGAGAACAGGAAATCTTCAAAGTACCCTGATCTATGTCTGGCACTCTGAACTTGGTAAGGCTGTAGACTTTTTAAAAAAAGCACTGGCAAATTGGTGGGTACATCAGGGGAATGGGAGCAGCTTTGCTAAAGTTCAGCTGAGTAAATGTCACAGAATCTCATACTCTCAAACGAGAGCATTAAAGAAAGCACTGAAGAATAAATTGTCTTTTTGGCATTGAGTCCACTCCTTCCACAGTCATTTTTCATTTTATTCTGGACTCTGTCAGACACATTTAACAAGTTGAGGGAATGTATTCCCAAACATTGGATTTTATAAATCCCTGTAAAACTTTGTAAATGTCTCTCTGAGCAAACTGTAGCGTTAGACAAACTCAACCCTCGTCGGGATAGATAAAGCTGTTAAAGAATCTTGCATCTTAGCAAATGACTTTTATTCTCTCAACATACTCTGACTGGGGCAAACTTCTTGTAACCCAGATAACCGTGGACCATCTCATGTACTGGTCATTGTGCAGTGTATGGACTCTAGCACTTTGCACTGACATATTTACAGCCTGGTGTACAGGGCACAAAAAGCTGAAAACAAAAGGCTATTTAGTTAAAAAATAAATAAATATACATCTGATAATTCAATGCAGCACCCTGAAATTACTGTCACAAAGCTATGTAAAGGTTATACTTGTACTGCTGATCATTATACCTTTCACTAACTTTTAAAACTTCTCTACTTTTTCCAAAGTGATCTAATCAGTGAAGACCAGCAGCAGCCGACTAACTGAACTGTGATGATCAGCAGAGATTTAATTTAACTGGAAGTTTTCAGAACGAGAGCTTTTTGGCTGAGTAATTGGTTTTGACGTGTTTTGGGGTCCAGGGTGATTAGTCTGTTGGGAGGACGTGTCTGTGATAGAAAACTTAGCTTGTGCTGAAATTGGGCCCTGGACTCATCAGCAGATTTGCAGCAAGTTGTGACATCAAACAGGAATCCGGAGGGAGCTTGCCGAAATCTGGAGCACCAGTGTGGGACTGACTGCTTCGCCGCCCCTCAGACAGGACACAGGAGGGGTGGGAAATTGGGGCTGGTGGGGTCGGAGCAGAATGGCAAGTGGTGATTGCAGGTTATCGGGGATACTATGAACACGGGAGAGCACTCTGACTCCTATTTGTTTCACATTAGGGGAAGCTTAAAAATACTCGGCCTGAATATCACCCAAACTAAGAAGGCGCTGGACTTATTTCAGATGTACTTAGGGTGCAGGAGGAAACAGGGAATTGGTACATTCTGTCGATGGTATCCAAACTATTGTAACGGTTTGTTGACAGCTGGTTAAAACAGCAACACACTCATTAACAATGCTATAATGTACTTAAGCAAAGACTATGGTTTGAGCTGTTTTTAGCCATTACAAGGTCTATGGTTAATTCAGGCACTTTCATGTTTAGATAAGGGTTCTTAATAAATTCCTGAATGCTGATCATCTGTAAGCCAGTACTTTAATCTTCCACGGTGTGCCTTTCTGATTGGATTGCTTGCGATGGCTGCCTTTGTGTTCACAGAATTTCACATTGTGTGTCACGTAGCCTGAGTTTTCTGTGCTGTGTCTGTTTTCCTAGTTTTAAAGCCCTGGTGCTAGGTTAGCAGATTGCAGGCTTCTCATCATTCCAGCCAGTTTCATTGCTCTTCTGGGAGTTTCCAATGCAGAAGAGGCCCTTCGGCCCATCGAGTCTGCACCGACATGTGAGAAACACCTGACCTACCTACCTAATCCCATTTACCAGCACTTGGCCCATAGCCTTGAATGTTATGATGTGCCAAGTGCTTATCCAGCTACTTTTTAAGGGATGTGCTAGTTTATTGTATCTGCTTTCAACTTAGTCTTCACATTGCTGAGCCTGTACGTCTTGTGATCTAGCTCTCTCTCCATGTTACCTGGCCTTTTCCCAATTAGTTTGGCTGCTTGCCAGGAAGTCTTGCTCGCACCCCCTCCCTGTGCCCCTTCCCCATGTAACATGATGCTCTCCCCATATCCTCACATGGGCCAGTTCCATTCTCACATGGTCTGGCTCTTACAACCAGCGCACCCCTCCCAATGCTCCCCTCCTGGCAAACAGCATCTTGCAAACAATTGCACCACGTCTCACAGGTCACAGGTCACAGGTCACAGGTGTGCTGTTTGTGAGAGCTGGACAATACATTCGGTTCCACACAGCTGTGACCTAACAGGGGCAGAGGGCAGTGGGTTTTGTCACCAATGCCATCAAGGTACTGGGTGATCGGCCAGTGAGATTCATCAAGGGAAGGGCTTCCACTCCCTCAACATTCAGCTGGTCTGCGATCACAACAAGAGCTTCCTCCATGTCTGCACTCAGTTTCCTGGCTGCTGCCATGATTCCTTCATCCTCTAGCAGTCCAAGGTAGCACTGCCCTTCATTTTCACTCCCAAAGCCATGTGGATGGATTATAGGGGACGAGGATTATCTCTGGAAGAGATGGTTATTCAGCCGTTTTCGAGAGCCAGAGATGGTGCCCACAGAAGTTCTACAGCTGAAGCCATCTGCTCACAAGCAGCTTCAACAGACCATCGGGCTTCTGAAGATGTGGTCCTGGTGCCTGAACCAGTTGGGTGGTGCCCTGCAGGACACTCCTGCAAGGGCCTCAGGCATTGTGGGGTCTGCTACACTCTCAGTAACATTGACCTCCTGGAAGGTGTGGACCTTGAAGACAGTGAGGTCCTGGAACATATTAGAGGGACAGGTGGAGGAGTTGGAGGAAGAAGGTGCAATGGCTACAACAAGGACTTATGGTGCCTTTAACGTAATGATACATCCCAAGGCACTTCAAGTTGTTCCAAAGTATCTGAAAATGCAGAACACAGATGTGCTCAGTTGCATAGGGAGATGGCCGACGTCAGCAAGGAAAGTGTGGTCTGGCATTTCACTATGAACCGACTGTCAGGACACTTCCTTAGAAGATACAACTGGGAATTGATGGAGTCTTACTGCCAATGAAGGATGAACCTTTATTCAGGGGTTCCACTGTCCCCCTTTAAGGTTCCTTGTCTTCCTTTACCATCTCTTCCGGAAATTCATACGCCTGGTGTCATGTGTCAATATTTACATTATGTTGAATAAGAGAAGTGCACAGTTACACGTGAGGCAAACCCCTCTTTGCTGACTGCCTCAGTCCTTGGCTGGCGCTCCTGATGGCTGATGGGCAGCACCAGTTGGGGTGCAACTGGCATCAGCTCATTGACTGGGTCAAGGCTACAGAGTGTGGCATACACCTTGTATATGTCAGTGCACTGCTCCTGCATTTACCCCTAATGCTGCTACGTATAGCTCCCACTGAGACAGGCCACTGCCTCACTGGAGGAGTTCATGCACTCAAACCCCTGGGCCCAGGTCACACACACGAGCTGATTGGACTTCTCCATCCTCAGTCCATGATCCCAAACCACCCCAGTGTCACCCTATCTAACTGGGTGTGAGAACCCACTCAGCTGCCTGTACCTGAGGCAATTGTAAGATGTGACGGTGCTGGCTTTGATGTCTCTTCTGGCAGCATTTGCCCTGATGCCACCATAAGGATCTGCCCCCCTTCACGTGTGGGAGACACAAGCAGGACCAAAGCAAGAGAATTTGGCAGCCTAAGCGAACCTTCAACCTGGTGCACCCACCCTCCCCCCAATTAACTTTTGAAAATAAACACAGTAAAATGGACCTACTCTCACATAAGTGCTAGATTTGCGTACTCCCATGACCTCTCATAAGACCTCAACACCCACTTCACCCTGAGATCACCCAAGAGCTTTCTGATTGGTTGAAAACACAGAATCTTAGGTAACAGGCACGAACAGTAGCACAGGGCGGGAAAGGGAGTAAACTGTGATTGGAGGATCAGCGAGTATGTGAGGGATGGGGCAAGGGAAGGGAGGGCTATGATTGGATGGTCAGAGAACATCCGGAGAGAAATGGGAGGCTGTGATTGGAGGATCAGTGAGCTGCTGGGGTGGGTGCGGAGCGGGGAAGGGGGAAGCTATCATTGGTGGATTAGTGAGCATGGAGGGTTGGGGTTTGATTGTTATCATTGGAGGTTTAATGAGATTGTGCAGGGAGTGGGTGGGGCAGGGAAAGAGCCATTTCAGAAAACTCCAGAGTTTTGGATTCATCGGTACAAACTTTGGGCACTCATGGAAAGTTGTTTATATCATTTTAAAGTTTGATGTAGCTTCAGTTCAGTTTCTCGCCCCCTCCAAACCCATTGCCGACCCCAAACTAGGCAACTGCTTAGTTTGCCTTGTGTTTACACCAGCCATGGACACAAGGAGAGATGATGAAAGCTAGTCTTGGAGAGCAGGAGCCTCTGCTGAATCTTCGCAGTATCTGCTGAGTCTTTGACATGCTGTTGGATGGGGAGGAACCCACTCCCACCCTCTTCATCTACAGAATGCAATGTCTTTTCTTCCTCACCCCTGCGAATGCCCATTTCACTTCCCTCAACTTGCTCACCCAGGCAATCTCCATGGCAGTGACAACATACAGATGAGGCACTCCCCTTCCTGTCAAAGTCTGTTCTTGGTGTACGAGCCCTTTTCCCTTCCGAGAGAAGAGATAAGACATTGTTAGCCTCTACGGCCTATGCCATTGACTCATTTCCGTAGGAAACTGCATGTATCAGTGCTGTCAGGTCCACTTTGGGTCTGAGCCTTGCTGACGGGTTGGTAAGTGAACACTCTCCTCCCATGTTCAGGAGCAGCACGTAGCCTCGGACTCTTCAGCTACAGTGCCCGCTGGAAGGTGAATATTCAGAGACCTGGAATCAGAGTCTGATGCTGCACTCACCTTGCCAGAGTGACTAAGGCTAGTGAATTTTCTCCAACTCAGTTCCTCCTCACCAATTTCCACATGCTAGTGCTCTCAGCACCCATGGCTCCTTGGTTTGGGAAGGGACCCTTTTCTTTCCACGCACTGGAAAGAGGAGCTTGCCTCCTCTCCCTCGTTATGTCAAGGTGGATCTCCAGGTTGGAATCAGAGAAGCAACAGGCTGACCGGGCCCAGCCCTTTGCCTTTCCTTTCCCATAGTTGCTGCTTCAATTCCCCAGGGAGAGCAGCAGCCTGTTTAAACTGAGTCCACACTTGCTCAGTCCCGCCTCTATTCTCACCTCTGCGGCCACTGATTAGCTGCCCCCTCCAGCCAGTTAGCAGGCTGCCTCCATGAAAATTGACAGTTGTGACTGCTTCCGTCTGGGAACAGTCCCAGTGCCCACTTTCTGACCCTGGGTGGAAAATCAGGCCCCCCGTGTCACAGATTACTGGCTGCTCTGGGAGATTGTAGAATTGTTCCAGTTTGAAGTGATACCTAAATTTAAAAGCCATGTTAATGCATGTGCAACTTTAAAACCACTGCTAAATATAACCCTGACTTTTAGTCAGCTTCTTCATGTGTTTTGATTTGTGAAGTGTTGACTCTACCATCTGGGACAGCATCATTGAGAAAAATGCTGATCTCTGCTCCCACAATACCTTGGCCAAAGCCAAGGCTGACACCTCTTTGCAAGATCTGGATCTGACCTGAAGTCTTAGTTTCATCTGAGAACAACTTCTGTAAAATTCAAAGATAAAAACAAAAAAACTGCGGATGCTGGAAATCCAAAACAAAAACAGAATTACCTGGAAAAACTCAGCAGGTCTAGTTCAGACCTGCTGAGTATTTCCAGGTATTTCTGTAAAATTCACTCTTCCCCCGGCAGGTTTGTTTAAACTATAGATGGTGTCCTTCTATTTATAGATTCCGAGCTGAAATTTGAAAAGATAGTGAAACTAAAAATGAATCCTGGATTAATGTTAGACTGGGAAAGGAATCAGTACATGTACTTTGAGCCATTAACATGTTTTGATCTCCGCACTACTTTGAAAGCAGTGCTGCTATTGGTCCCTTGCCGTCTAGTCTCAGTGTTGGGGGAAGCAACAGGCCCAATCAAAGTTATTTTACTTTTGCATCAGTTCACCAAACAACATTGGACCAAAATAATGTTTTCCTCTGTGTCTACAAGGGTAAGGTACTAACCTGTAGAAGTATTCGTAAAGTGACTGTCCAGAGCAGAATTACATTCAAGATGCTACAAGCCTCAACAAGCTCACATCTACAAAGGACTTTAAACAATGTGGACCTTTTGAATCTTGATTAGACATATGCTGAAAGTTACAATGTTGTGATAGGATAATGATTCAATCATACATTAGTCAACAAGGCAAATTATGCTAGATTGCAAGAGATTGTTGGATAAATGGGTCAAAATTTCAAGAGTGGCATTAAGGTTGCATAAAATTAATAAGGGTTCCTTCAGAAAGGCATCATTTGGTCCTCTAATACAAGTCAATGTCAAAAGGGTAAAAATTAACTCACAATAATTTGAGGGTTTTGGCCATTTTGATTTGGACCTGTGAGTGAGTATGACACTCAAGACTTAGCAACATCGTTATTTTATCCTGTGCAAGTGAAATGATTTGCCTTCACATTGACTTTAGCTATAACTTGAGCAGTACCCAAATGGGAATCAAAACTAAAGTAACCATCTTCAACCTTTTGTTTATCATAATCTATACCACAGCATTCTATTTCAGAAATGCTAACAGAACAGGGAAGAAAGCCAAAGCATTTTATATTTGCACTTCTGCTTTTGCAAGCATGAATTCCAAGTCACTGGTGTTTAGATATTCATGAGCATGTCAAAGATGGTCCCTTCTTTCCTCAGTTGAAGACTTTAACCTTGGCAGAGTCTGATTTATCAGCATTCTCTGGCATCTTACCCAAGTGACCATTCTCCTTTTGGGCTTTCCTGTTCATATTGACAAGGATCAGGGGAAAAAAAAAAGGATAAGGACCTCCATTCCACCCCTGAACTGATTTCCTGCGGTAGCAGAGATTGCCCAAGCAGTCTGGGCTCCTGAAAGGATTGCTGCCTCTAAGAGGGAGTTGACATTGATAGCACTCAATTCACAGGAACAGAAAAACTCCAAAGAGTCAATCAAATATTTTACTGAAGACATCTGGCTGGACTGGGGATAGCTTGGGGGACTATAGAGGAAGGAGATGCCACCAGTATGCTCTGTTCCTCCACTCAATAATGTTGCGATCTTTCTGTTGCTGTTCGCGAGTTGTCTTTGAGCTTGGTGGTATGAGCTGCGGCAAGGGAGGGAATCAGGTAATTGTCAAGGCTCCATGTACATGAGGTGGGCAGTGGTGGCCAGCAGCCAGTCACCTTTCTAGCTGGGCTCAGGAGAGGAAAATAGGAAATGGAGCAGGAACACATTGGTAGGTTTTATGCCCAATTTTCACACCAATCCTGTACAGCAGACAATAGAGGACAATCTAGTCCTGAGTGTTGATAGACCACTAAACCGGGACTTGCAAGGCATAACCTGCTGAAAGCCCACAGCTCAATCTAATCCTGTCTCCACCCAATCTCCACACTTACATCTTCTTCAGCAAGAGACACCAGTTTGCAATCAGGTTAAGCATTGTAACTGAGCCTTACCTTGTCTAACTTTGGGTCCTAGATCCAACTATCAGTTCCCTGGCTGCTGTTGTCATACAGACAGAGGGTCAGATCTGGAACCACCCTTGCTTATATGGTTAATTCCACTTGGGGAGAGGATGTGACAACTCCACCACTGAGGGACTTCTCCAGCTCATTTTTAATCTAGTCACGAGTAGTTATTATGACATCCGACATGAAGAACAAGCTAATACTGTTTCCTTCAACATATTACAACCCATCACGATTGTTGAAATAATACTCTGATTTATTCACCATTGTACACTCAGTCATTTCTGAGAAAATATTTAGCACGGGGGCATTTGTGGGCTTTTTATGAGTTTGGTTTGCAGTGACTTTTCCATTGATATGCTAATGCAAGAGTTATTAGAATGATGTAAACGGACTTAAAATAGACTTCACTGGAGAAACTTTACTGTGAAGTAAAATATCATTTTGACCTTGTTAGTTAATTCAAAGTAAATTGTAATTATTTTAGGAAAGTCATTAAGAAATTCTCTATTCTTCTTAGACTTCGAGGAAAGGGCCAATGACAATCCAAGACTAACACAATACCAGCTAGAATGGGTAAAATTGAATTTTCCACTTGAGATACACGATACAAAGTGGCATGCATATTTGCAAAAAAACCTCACTTTACAAAGGTTCAGTCCATTGCTGAATTAAAACACCCAATGCATTTTTTTGAATATTTTAGGTTTATTTAGGATGGAATGAGCCTTAATGGTCATGTAAAACACACAATAAGGAATCAGCTGCCTCTTTTTCATTTGCATTGACTTCAAGACCGGTTCCATCTCCATTGGGTGTTTACATAATACACTGCAAAATGTGGGGACTGACAGAAGTTGCTTTTGGAGATTGTTGCATAGATTATTCTCACTGGTGGAGGACTAACTATCTGGTCACCCAGTGAACCTCTTAAGTGTACAAAGGCTTACAGTAGCCTAATAAGTGTGGAGACGAGTAATCGGAACACTCCTCTCTAAGGCATTTTGTTTACTTCACATTCACTGGCATTATTTCTGTTCCACACTTGCTGGTATTGTTGCTTTCATGCGTGGGTACAGCTTGAAGTAAACAGCCGCGATGTGGAGTGTAGCTGACTATGGGAGGCTGACAGTGATTAGGGCAGAGGACAAGGCAGAGGTCAGGGCGGAGGTCAGGGAGGAGATCAGGGCAGAGGTCAGGATGCAGGTCAGGGTGCAGGTCAGGGTGGAGGTCAGGGCAGAGACCTGGGTGGAGGTCAGGGCAGAGGTCAGGGCAAAGGTCAGGATGCAGGTCAGGGTGGAGGCCAGGGCAGAGACCAGGGTGGAGGTCAGGGCAGAGGTCAGGATGCAGGTCAGGATGCAGGTCAGGGTGGAGGCCAGGGCAGAGACCAGGGTGGAGGTCAGGGCGCAGGTCAGGGCAGAGGTCAGGGCAGGGGTCAGGATGCAGGTCAGGGTGGAGGTCAGGGTGGAGGTCAGGGTGGGTGCATCATGTTTTCCCATTAAACAGTTTTAAGGTGATTTGTAGAAGGATTAGAGGAGCCATGAGGAAAAACTTCTTCACCCAGAGGGAGGTGGGTGTCTGACATTTGCTGCCTGGTTCGATGGTTGAGGCTAAAACACTCAACTCATTTCAAAGCTACCTGAATCTACACCTGAAGTGCTGAAACCTGCAAGGCTACCGACCGGGTGCTGGAAGGCGGGATTAGAATGGGCGGCTAGTTTCTTACTTTTTATTTTTCTACCAGCGCAGCCACGATGGGCTGAATGGCATCTTTTTGTGCCGTAACTTTTCTGTGGTTCAATGGTTCTCAACACCATAGACTAAATGGCCAACGGGTGCAAGGACATCAGCTTCCGTTAGGATTCTGTTAGGTCCGATAAATACTCAAGTAGAAATACTCAATGTTAAAGTTAAGGATCCTTTAATTTCAGACTGCCTAGACCATTGACATAACAAGAAAAAACCCTCAAGTGGTAATGCTGCAGGATGTTTGCCCCCAACATGGGATCCTCTGCCGATACATATCAGATCCCATCATTTTAGCTGCAATGGAAGGAATGCTGTGTCCTGTTTCTATGTTTCCTTTCTTTTTTGACTTTAATTTAATGATAGTTTTAAAACTATCCTGTGTTAATTGGAAACTGTCTCTCCTTACCATTTAAAATAGAGGACCGGTACTAAGGTGCCTGGAAGATGTAGGCCAGGGTTTTGATTTGCAGGTCAGACAAGGTGCAACAAGATTTTCTTAAAGATAATCAGGCTATACATTAACGGCGCAAGCAAAGTTTGATCCCAGTTCTTCTAATGTTTTAATGTACAAGTTCACCATTGCTTCATTGAGTTGGCTTGAATGACAGCTCCTCATCCCAGGGTCTGGAATATACATGGCTGCTATTCATCCAACTAGCAGTTCAGTTCTGGCTGTAGCCAAGCACAGTAGCTGGGCTTCAAATAGAAAGATTATCACGCTCATTGTAACACCAGTTTATCAGGAAACCTGTGGAAATTGATGTCCTCCAAGAGTCTTACACATTATTGAATCGTGCTCGAAAAATGCAGCATTAAAGATCTTTACTGCAAATGACGACTAAAGTTACAAGTCTGCCCAACTCCAAATCTTTCTTGATGCAACAGTGGCAGCTTTAATTGTTTCATGATGACAATATTAGATTTACTCTGGTTCTTTTTTATTCCAATTGTAGGTTGGATCAAATGTTAACCCCCTCTTTAATTGGTATAGACCCAAAAAGCACAGGAACAGAATTCCACTTTGTCTCTTAATGGATAATTTAAAATGATGCCTCCAGCAGTGACATGTGTGAAGAATTTGCTGACACTATTTTTTTTAAAGATATTATTACTAGGCCATTCCTTTTTAGATATTATTATTAGGGGTTTACAGAAAACGTGTAGGAGGCTGGGGATCCTGTAAAGATGAAAATAAAATGTTTGAAGCTTCTTTGGTTGCATTCAAATGGAACTTCAGACAAATGATGAATTTTGTCAGTTCTGCATCAAATAGTCAGGCTGGAGCTCCATCCTAAACAAAACAATTGCACAATTAGTTCTATCCGACAGCACAGCACAGTACGCAAACTTTATCCTGTGTCTGTGTGCCATTGGCTTCAAGTGCTGTGTATCTCTACACAATTCATTCTCATCTTCACAGGTGAATCAGGATGTATAGATGGAATGGTAGCAAGAACCTAAATTCTCCAAAAGATGCATCTTTTAGTTATACTTCAGGCCATAAAAATCTTAGCAGACAATAATCACCATGAAGGAGATTATGAACCCCTTCTGTTTATTTGTTTGTCTCAAAAAAGGAGTTCTAAATCGGATTGAAAATGGTTTTAGTGGATGAAGTACTCTAACATATGGGTGAGCACAACTTAGAGGCTGCTCCATATGTACAGCACAGAGATTCATCAGATTCTGATGACACTCTGTTTTTGGTTATTAGGGATTGTAGCCTGATTGCTTTCAGGGTGGGTGATTCCTGGAATTAATTCTTATCCCTGTTCAGTTTGGTGTTAATTAATCTGGCTGGTCACAACAATTATTCTTAGAATTCCTGAACCAGACATATAGAGAAACCACCCCAGGTTTTAATTTCTGATTGGGGTCCAAAGCAGAACATTTGTCCTGTTTTACAATCACGTGACTTCTTTCCATTTGCCAAAATTGCTGATAACTGCTGTCCGTGACTAGAAACACAGGCACAGATAGTTAGTGACTTGTGCAAATGAAGAAGTGTGGAGGGAGGTTTTCTGTCTACCCGCAGGGAGGGCTGGGAAGCTACAACAATTTGCATTTATGTATTGCCTTTAACGTAGTAAAATGGCCCAAGGCATTTCACAGGAGTGATGGGCAAAGGTTAACACCGAGCCACGTAAAGAGCTATTAGGACAAGTGTACAAAAGCTTGAACAAAAAGGTTTTAAGGAGGAGAGAGAGAGGTGGAGTGATGGAGAGGGTTAGGGAAGGAATTCCAGAGCTTTGGGCTTCAGCTATTGAAGGTGTAGGTATCAATGGTGGAGTGATTGAAATCAGAATGCGCAAGAGGGCAGAATTGGATGAGCAGGGGGTGTTGTGGCGCTAGAGGAGGTTACAGAGATAGAGAGGGGCAAGGCCATGGAGGGATTTGTGAATACAGGTGAAAATTTTAAAACTGAGGCACTGCTGAATCAGAAGGCTGTGTAGGTCAGCGAGCACAGGGTGCGAGTAAGGATACAGGACAGCAGTGTTTTGCGTGGGCATACATAGGGTATAAGGTGGGGGGAGGGGGGGGCGGGTGGAATAGTCAAGACTGGAGATAATAAACATGCTTCTGCTGATGCAATAAGGAGGCTGTTCATCCAGGGAGTTGATTGGGCGAGAGCAATTCTGTATTTACGCCCCAGAGGTGTTAGACCTGATCCAAAGATGTGTGGTGATGTTTACTCAGTTACGCTCATGAGTAACAGGACACAAGAGAGATATTCTACTGTTCTGACTGTGTTCAGGAAGGATCAGATACCAGAAAAGGACTGAGAAAAGTCCATTCAGCTCATTGAGCCTGTTCTATGCACAGAGCGTTTACAATTTGCCTCTGAGATACTTTAGTTAACTCACTATTTTCTGAGGGAGGGGTAATTAAGAATAATGTTACAGACAGGGGAAAGATGATAGGAATAAGTCCTCTTTTTCCCTAGCTCTAGACTGACTGAAGACAGTGTGTTTTAAAGGAAGTAGTTTAACCCAAGTGCTGTAATTGTCAGGAACAGACAAATGACTGTTTTTCTCGTAAATTTTAAAATAAAGAAAAATGTTTATTATTCAATGCCTGAATGTATACACAACCACCCTCATTCACACACTGATATAGATACACACACAGTCGAAAAAGAGTGTTGTTACAGAAGTAGCATGTGTTTTGGTCTTAAGTTTTTGAGAATTCTCTGTTACAGTTGCATTTCCCTGGGGTGAAGATTTGAAATGATGCATCTTTTCTGTCCACTGAAGAAAAGAGTTTGGAGCCTTTAGGAAGATGGATTTGTTGTTGTTTTATGTTCACAGTAACAGGTTTCCTTTGGTCCACTCCAGACAAGGCGCAATAGCGAAGCTCTGTAGTGAAGCCTGAGTGCAGCTCCTCAGGTAGAGATGTCAAGGACAACCCAAGCCTCTGTGTCCTGGTGTTTCTTAGACAGGGTCTTTTTTCCCTTTGCTGGTCTAAATGTTTCTATCTCATCTGCTCAAAATGTGCCTTATTAAATAAGTCAAAAACAAAAGCAGAATTACCTGGAAAAACTCAGCAGGTCTGGCAGCATCGGTGGAGAAGAAAAGAGTTGACGTTGCGAGTCCTCATGACCCTTCGACAGAACTTGAGTTCGAGTCCAAGAAAGAATTGAAATATAAGCTGGTTTAAGGTGTGTGGGGGGGGGGGCGGAGAGAGAGAGAGACAGAAGTGGAGGGTGGGGTATGGTTGTAGGGACTTAATAAATAAGTCTCCTGATCAGAAACCTAGATTCTGGTATGTGACCAGAGCATCTTTTTCTAATGTCCTCATAAATAGTTTCTGATGGTTGGGCCATTGTCCCCGACAATGGAGTTTGAGAATCACTGATCCACATACCATCCTGGTAAGACAGAGCTTTCTACAACTGCTTTTTGGACTTCAACATTGGGGAGTCAGAGGCCAGAATTTTCCAGCCCCTCGCTCTGACAGGATCTTCCAGTCCCGCCAACGTGGATGGGGATTTCAGTGGCTCACCAGCCCCGCCAAGGGGGAACCCACTGCTGGGAGGCCAGAAAATTCCAGCCAAGGAGTCTGAAAACAGGGAAACCAGCCTTTCCAATTAGTTGGAGAAGTGCAGCCATTAACCACAGGAAGGGTGGTTTGCATTTTAATGACTTCTCAAAAATAGGTCCAGAAAGGTCATATGTTTTTCAATGACTTTGTCAAGACACGGAGGTTAACTCAGGGCCCCTTGCAGTTCCATGTGTATTGGCAGAAAAGAAAAGGCCACCTACCCTCTCAACTCCATTTTATTTCACAGCAAAGTGCCACTTCAGGTTTAAACTTAATAAGTTTATATTTTGTGAGCATGCCAATAACTATACAGAAAGGTAACTTTCTGAAATCTTCAGTGAGCCCAAGATAATGAAACAAAACTATAACTCACCCTTAACAACGCCAGTCAATAGTATTCCATAGACGGATCCCAGTAGAGAAAGAACCATTATATTTTGCAAAGGATTTCATCACTTATGCCTGTCTGCATCATTCTAATATTTGGGCCAATAGCTAAACAAATGCCCACTAAAGTCTTAAATAGGAAAGGCAATTCCAACTCTGAAGAAGAGTCACACGGACTCGAAACATTAAAATTCTCTTTCTCTCTCCACAGATGTTGCCAGAGCTGCTGAGTTTCTCTTGCATTTTCTGTTTTTATTTCATGCTTTGGCTAGGCTTATGTATTCACTAATTCACATGGACAAAAGATACATCTCTGCCTTCTGTTTTCTCTTGGGGGGTTCCTCAAATTCATTTTCACATCATCTGGTTCTGCAATCCAACGGTCATTTAAATAGTTTGCATTTAGATAATCCAGGGCTCGAATCAATTTAATGATTAACTCAAGTCCCTTCTTAATCTTCTTTTCTCCAATGAATACAAATTCAGTTCTGTTTACCTTCCTTCCTAACCAAGAGCTAATTTGGTTATTCTTCTTTAAAATCTCTGTCATCTATCGCTGTCCCGTTAAAAATAGGGAAATCTTCAAATCCTACAGACTTCAGAACAGGAGCAGAAATGTGGGCTGTGACTGCTCTTCCCCTGGTATACTGTGAGTTGTTAGGGAATGTTGTACCTGTAGTCACCAGGATTTGGTGCCAGTTTATGTTCGAGTATATTTTTGTATAGAATGAAATTCAGGTTGTGGTAAAGTGAACTATATATAAAAATAAAAGTACTTAAAAGATGTTCATGCCTTTCATCAAACACCACACAATCTGGAAATGGTGAGGCATGAGATAGTCAGGAATATATATGCTTAAACATCCCACCTGAAAACAGGAGCCTTTGCTGCACCACAGGGGGGCCCTATCATTTTTATTTCCCTTCAACCTTTCAAATTTCTATTCCCCTCTCCTCCCATCAAGAGCATTTTCCCCCAAATGACTATTCTCCATCCCTCAGTCAAGATATGAATGTTACCAAGTTTCTTCACCACAAAGAGAATTGTAACCGAAGTTGTTCCCGTCGTTTGTGGAAGCCATTTTTCAGCACAAGACACAGGTAGCAGTCAGGAGCAGGAACCTGGCTAATTTTCCCCTCCCCTGCCCAGAGGCACTACCATGTTGTCGTTCACCTCCCACCATTCCTGAGGTCACCTACTCCACTGGAAATTGAATGTGGTCCTGGGTGGACCATCCCCTTTCTGTAAGCATCCATAATTTATTTTAGATAGTGCCTTTGGCTAAACTTTTGGTCACATGTCTTAATATCTTCTTTTTGTCCGATAATCATTTCTATGAAGTGTTTGAAAATGTTTTACCACATTAAAGCTGCCATATCAATGCTAGTTGTTTTTGTCCATTGCTACATACCAAAAATGTATACACTGGTGAAGGCCTCACTGCTCCATTTTTAATTAAATCGCAGAATCACAGAATTTTAACTGCACAGAAGGAACCTACCTCCACCACACTCCCAGGCAGTGCATTCCAGACCCGAACCACTTGAGTGTGAAAGAGCTTTTTCTCACATCACATTTGCTTCTTTTGCAAATCACTTTAAATCTGTGCCCTCTCATTCTCAATCCTTTTACAAGTGGGAACAACTTCTCCCTATCTACTCTGTCCAGCCCCCTCATGATTTTGAATATCTCTGTCAAATCTCCTCTTGGCCTTCTCCTCTCCAAGGAGAACAGTCCCAACCTCTCCAATCTATCCTCATAACTGAAGTTTCTCATCCCTGGAACCATTCTTGTAAACCTCTTCTGCGCTCTCTCCAATGTGTTCATCCCCTTCCTATAATGTGGTGCCCAGAACTGTACACAATATTCCAGCTGAGGTCTAATGAGGATCTTATATACATTCAGCATAACCTCCCTGCTCTTATACTCTATGCCCCTCTTAATAAAGCCCAGGATACTATATGCTTTATTAAGAGCTTTCTCCACCTGTCCTGCCACCTTCAATGATCTATGCACATATACATCCAGGTCTTTCTGCTCCTGCACCCCCTTCAAAATTTCACTTATTTTATATTGTCTGTCCATGTTCTTCCTACAAAAATGCATCACCTCACACATCTCCACATTGAACTTCATCTGCCACCTATCTGCCCACTCCACCAACTTGTCTATGTCCTGTTGAAGTTCTACACTATCGAATTTACAACACTCCCAAGCTTCGTATCATCCGCAAACTTTGAAATTGTCCACTGCACACCAAGATCTAGATCATTCATATATGTCAGGAAAAGCAAGGGTCACAATACCAACCCCTGGGGAACTCCACTACAAACCTTCCTCCAGCCTGAAAAATACCCATTGAGCAATACTCTCTGCTTCCTATTTTTCAGCCAATTTTGTATCCATGTTTTTACTGTCCCTTTTATTCCACGAGCAATAACTTTTCTCACAAGTCTGTTGTGTGGCACTGTGTCAAATGCCTTTTGAAAGTCCATGTACACCACATCAACAGCATTACCCTCATTGACCTTTTCTGTTACCTCTTCAAAAACTCCAGCAAGTTAGTTAAACACAATTTCATCTTTAGAAACCTATGCTGGCTCTTCCTTACCAATCCATATTTTTCCATGTGTCTACTAATTCTATCCCGAATAATTGTTTCTAGAATCTTGCCCACCACTGAAGTTAAACTGACTGGCCTGATCCTTACAACCTTTTTTGAACAAGGGTGCAATGTTTGCAATTTTCCATTCCATTGACTCCACTTCTGAGTTGCGGGAAGACTGAAAGATTATGGCCAGTGCCCCTGTAACTTCAACTCACTTCCTTCAATAGCCTTGGGTGCATCTTATCCGGTTCCGGTGCCTTGTCAACTTTAAGTACCGACAGTCAATTCAACACTTCCTCCTTGTCAATTCTGAACCCTCCTAGTAACAGAGTTTCGCCCTCTGTCACCATGGCCAGGGTAACATCTCCTCCTTGGTAAAGACGGATGCAAGGTGTTCATTTAGTACCTCAGCCATGGCCTTTTCATCCAGGTATGAATTCCCTTGGTCCCTAATCAGCCCTACTCCTCCTTCTTCCACCCTTCTATTATTTATATGCCGATAGAAGACTTTGGGATTCTCCTTTATGTTGGCTGCCAGTTTTTTCTCATAACCCCTCTTTGCTTCTTTAATATGCTTTTTCACCTCCCCATTCTTGTTTTTTTTAATTCTTTCATGGGGTGTGGGTGAATCCAACCATTTGCTGCCCATCCCTAATTGCCCTTGAACTGAGTGGCATGCTAGGTGATTTCAGAGGGCAGTTAAGAGTCAATCACATTGCTGTGCGTCTGGAATCGTATGTAAGCCAGACCAGGTAAAGACAGCACATTTCTTTCCAGATAGGTTTTTATGTGAATCAATGATAGTTTCATGGCCACCATTAACTGAGACTAGCTTTTAATTCCAGATTTACTAATCAAATTTAAATTCCACCAGCTGCCATAGTGGGATTTGAACCCATGTCCCCCAGGAGATAAGCTTGGGCCTATAGATCACCAGTGCAGTGGCATTACTATAATGCCACCATCTCCCCCAGCTCTCAAGGCAGAATATTGGCAGAATTATGATATTTCACCACGAACACTCCAAATTGAGGCATACAGTTCCTTCAGGGAAGTCTATCAGCTCTGCTCATTTCCAGGCTCTTGTGTAAGGCAGCCAAGTGTTACAAAGGTTCCAGTTTTACTGTTACATAGCAGGATGAGGCATTACTGTTAGCTCACATTTTACTTAGAAAAACTCTTGGCAGAATTCTCATTGTCAATTTGTGTTTTTTTTGGGGGGAAGTTCAGGGGTGAACTATTGCTGCCTGTAAATTTGTTCAGAAACGCTCTGTGTTCTCATTATTTACAAAATACTTTGGAATGAGAATACAAATCATTGAACACACAGCCCAATGCCTGCTGCTACTTCATGACGAAGGGAAAGATTAGGATTGATCCTGAGTTCTCCTGGAGGCTTCTCACGGGGAATTGTGGGCATGTAGCCCATGATTCCCAGAAACACTTCCCAGCAGATGTCACATTCTGAAAACATCACTCCTTTCCCAATCTCCCAGCAAACTTTCCTCCCTTACTCCAGCTTGTCTGACGTCAGTGATTGGGGTTGGGATATCCCGGCAATCCTCTAAAGCCACACCTCTTCCTGTGCACGGACAGATACACCAAGCTGCCTCGAGGAGGTGAAGATATTTAAAATAAAAAATAATGAGAATGTGTCCCTCGTGTGACTCTGTCATGTGAGCAGGGGCATGTTAAATATGAGCGTTAAAAGATTTTGTTTTTTTTAAATCACTGGTTGAAACCTCATCCCGCCCGTGGATGAGGTTTCACCAAAAATGCAAAGGCCGCTTGGCCTTTTCTCCCGCCCGCCAACCGAATAGTTGGATGGGCAGCGAAAAAACCTGTCAACTAATTGATTAAGGACCTTAATCGGCCGCTTCATTGTCAGCGGGCGCGTTGCCGACTCCTGCATGCGCACGCCGACCGGAATATCGCCTGTCATTTTAGGGTTGTTCAGGTCAGGCGCACACCCGCCCGGCAAGAGAAAAATTCTGCCCCATATTTAGTTGGCACCTTTAACATAATGAAATGTCCCAAGGGAGCTTCACGGGAGCGTTAGAGCGTTGTAACACAAAGTATGACAAGGAGCCACAGAAGGAGATAATGGGCAGAATTTCCTGCCTGTCGGGTGGGTCTGACCCAATCTCCGGTGGGCGGAGAGCCGACCACCGCCATTTTATGTGGGCGGGCCGATTAAGGCCCACCCAGCGTGACATCCAGCGGGAAGCGCTATGCGCTCCCTGTGCAGACAGTGGTGGGGGGGGGGGATTCCCCAAAAATGAGAATGCACTCTTTCATGCATGCGCACGATAGAGTGCACATCCCCCTGAGGCTAAGTGCAGCCTCAGGGAGATCGCTTCCACTTTTAAAAAGATTAAAAATAGAAAATAAAATCCCTAACATGACCCCCCATGTGACAATGTCACATGAGATGGGACATGTTCATAAATTACAGTATAACTTTATTAAACTTTTTAGAACCCTACAGGAAATCTCATCCCGCCGCTGGATGAGGTTTCATGTTTTCTCTATTTGCCCCCTGGGGCTCTTGGTCAACCCGCTAACCTTAAGGTTGGACGGGCGGGTCCTTTAATTGTTTAAATGATCCTGTCAATGGCCTCAATTGGCCATTGACAGGTCGGCGGGCCCACAGCTGATTTGGCTGCGCCCCCGCCTTCCTGAAAATTTAAATGGGGCAGGATGACATCGGGGGTTCCGTCACTTTACGCGTCGGTGAGCTGGCTCCGCCCCCTGCTCACCAACGGCAAATTTCTGCCCATTAGGTCAGAGGATCACAGGCTTGGTCAAAGAGGTGGGTTTTAAGAAGTGTCTTAAAGAAGGAAAGCGAGGTAGAGCGATGGAGAGATGTAGGGAGGGAAATCCAGAAGTGACAGGTATATGGAAGGAATTAATGGAGTGCAAATATCTTGGGGGGTTTTAGGGCTGGAGGAGATAACAGAGATAGGGAGGGGTGAGGCCATGGAGGGATTTGAAAACAAGGGTGAGAGTTTTAAAATCAAGATGCTGCTTGACCAGGATCCAATGTAGGTCAGTGAGAACAGGGGTGATGGGGGAATAGGACTCACTGCAAATTAAGACAAGGACAGCAGGGGTTTGGATGACCTCGAGTTTACTGAGCATAGAATGTGGAAGACCGGCCAGGAGTGCAAATGACAAACTTTCCGTAATACTGGGTTGTGAGGTGGGTGTTGGTGGTGGGAATAGATGGCAGAATATATGAATTCTACTTCTCATTGGCATTGCTTGGGACTTGGTTGAGGATTGCCATGGATTCGCATGACCATAAACAGAAGCAACAATTGGCCACTTTTATTGTCACTGGGAATTGAAGTGGATCAAAACTGAAAATGGTGCTATTTTGAGCATTAAGTTTCAGATAAACCACAAGTTAAACCAACCCTACTGGAATTCTTTAGCTTAAACTAGCCTGTATCTGGAGAGCCTATAACGACAGTCTACCTATTGTTCTGTGAAGTATCCCTTTAACAATGACTTCATCCACTCAGTAATATTTGTGTATGGATTAAATATGCCACACATGTTGTTGTTATATTTGCTCTATAGCATCTAATCTTCAATATTTTGTTGAATATATGTAAATGATGAACACCATGGGAGAAACCTGAATTACCAATGTGCGGGAGTAGGCAGGGCATGGACAAGGATTACACCATCAGTGATGTTAAAGTTTCTCAATGCTGCAGTAAGACCAAGGATTCCCCTCATTGGAAATAAAGCTTTACTGATCAGAATGGAAAGAATAACGTCAATGAAAAGGTGATTTGGAGTTTAAAAAAAAGACTTGCATTTCTACAGCACCTTTCACGACCACATGACATCTCAAGCTACTTTACAGCCTATGAAGTACTTTTGAAGTGTAGTCACCATTGAAATGTAGGATACACAGCAGCTAATTTGCACAGCAAGATCCCACATACAATAATATGACATAGTGAGCAGATAATCTGTTTTTGTGATGTTGGGTGAGGGATAAATACTGACCAGGATACCAGGGAATACTCTCCTGCTCTTCTTTGAAATAGTTCCATGGAATCTTTTATGCCCAACTGAGAGGGCAGATAGGGCCTCAGTTTAATGTCTCATCTGAAAGACAGCTCCTCCAAAAGTGCAGCACCCTCTGCAGTGGAGTGGGTACTTGAACCTAGAACCTTCAGGCTCAGAAATTCAAGTGCTACCAACTGCACCATACTTGACATCTAAGGAAGTGGTAAGTTCATTTTTATACATTATGTAACAGCTATATTGTGGTTAATAATACTTCAGTTTATTGCATGGTTTCCAATATAGAATCATTGAAAGTTTACAGCAACAGAAAGTGGTCACTTGGCACCTCGAGTCTGTGCTAACAATTTGGAGCATTTCCAACCTTGCACTGGTGAAAATGTATGATACACACAAGTGGGAAATTGCTGTACTGCTGGGACTTTATGGGGACACAAGATTACGCTTGTCTCAAACTGCTTTGGGTTTGTACAGCTTTTTAACTCTGAATGTTAGGAGCAAGCTGATTGTTTTACAGAATTGTACATCAACATTAAAATGTAATTGGCACTGGAAGGTGGTGTGTGTTGAGTGGAGAGCTTTGTACAGAGCACCTGCTTTCCCCAACAGGATAGAAATGCAGCACTGCTAGTATAACTTAAACCTGCCACCCTTGCATGGCTGTAAGCTGGTGCCAATTCAAATGGTACAGACTGTTTCCACTGGGCATTTGTGGTGGAGGAAATTAATGTGCAAAGTGGTGGATGGGATGCCAATCAAGAGGGCTGCTTTATCCTAGATGGTGTCAAGCTTCTTGAGTGTTGTTAGAGCTGCACATGTCTAGGCAAGTGGAGAGTATTCAACTGGTGCCTTGTAGATGGTGGACAGGCTTTGGGGAGTCAGAAGGTGAGTTGCTCACTGCAGGATTCCTAGTCTCTGACCTGCTGTTGTAGCCACAGTATTTATATGGCTAGTCCAGTTCAGTTTTTGGTCAATGGTAACCCCCAGGATGGTGATAGTGGGGGATTCAGTGATGGTAATACTATTGAATATCAAGGGGAGATAGTTAGATTCTCTCTTGTTGGAGATGGTCATTGCCTGGCACTTGTGTGGCATGAATGTTACTTGCCACTTGTCAGCCCAAGTCTGGGTATTGTCCAGGCCTTGCTGCGTTTGGACACGGACTGCTTCAGTATCTGAGGAGTTGCGAATAGTGCCGAACATTGTGCAATCATCAGCAAACATCCCCAATTCTGATGTAATAATGGAGGGAAGATCATTGATGGTTGGGCCAAGGACACTACCCTGAGGAACTCCTATAGCAATGTCCTGGAGCTGAGATGACTGACCTCCAACAACCACAACCATCTTCCTTTGTGCTAGGTGTGACTCCAACCAATGGAGAGCTTCCCCCCGATTCCCATTGACTCCAGTTTTGCTAGGGCTTCTTGATACCTCACTCGGTCAAATGCTTCCTTGGTGTCAAGAGAAATCACTCTCACCTCACTCCTTGAGTTCAGGTCTTCTGTCCATGTTTCGACCAAGGCTGTAATCAAGTCAGGAGCTGTGTGGCCCTGGTAGAATGCAAAGTGAGCATCAGTGAGCAGGTTATTCCTAAGCAAGTGCCACTTGATAGCACTGCTGATGACCCCTTCCATCACTTTACTGATGGTCAAGAGTAGACTGATGGAGTGCTAATTGGCCAAGTTGGATCAATGCACTTTTTGTAGACAGGACATACCTGGGCAATTTTTCACATTGTCAGGTAATTGTCAGTGTTGTAGCTGTATTGGAACAGCATGGCAAATAGTGAAGCTAGTTCTGGAGCACAAGTCTTCAGTACTATTGCTGGAATACTGTCAGGGCCCAGAGCCTTTGTGCTATCCACTGCCTTCAGATGTTTTTTTATGTCACGTAGAGTGAGTCAAATTGGCTTAAGACTGGCATCTGTGATACTGGGGACCCCAGGAGGGGATTGAGATGGATCAGCCACTTTGCAATTCTGGCTGAAGATTGTAGCAAATTCTTCAGCCTTGTCTTTTGCACTGATGTGCTGGGCTCCTCCATCATTGAGGATGGGGATATTTGTGGAACCTCCTACTCCATTTAGTTGTTTAATTGTCCACCACCATTCACGATGGGATATGACAGGACTGCAGAGCTTAGATCTGATCTGTTGGGTACGGGATCGCTTAGCCCTGTCTATCACTTGCTGCTTATGTTGTTTGGCATGCAGGTAGTCCTGTGTGATAGCTTCACCAGGTTGACACTCATTTTTAGGTATGCCTGGTGCTGCTCCTGGCATGCCCTCCTGCACTCTTCATTGAACCAGGGTTGATCCCTGGCTTGGTGCTAATTGAAGGATGGTGGATATGCTGGGCCATGAGGTTACAGATTGTGGTTGTATATAATTCTGCTGCTGCTTATGGCCCACAGCACCTCATGGATGCCCAGTCTTGAGTTGCTAGATCTGTTTAAAATCTGTCCCATTTGTCATGGTTGTAGTGCCACACAACATGATGGAGGGTTTCCTCAGCGTAAAGACAGGCTTCGTCCCCACAACAACGGTGGTAACTCCAACTAATTATGCCATGGACAGATTCAAGTAGGTTTTTTTTCCCTCTTGTTGGTTCCCTCACCACCTGCTGCAGACCCAGTCTAGTAGCTATGTCCTTTAGGACTTGGCCAGCTCAGTCAGTAGTGGTGCTACCGAGACACTCTTGGTGATGGACATTGAAGTCCCCAGCGAGACTACATTCTGTGTCCTTGCCACCCTCAATGCTTCTTCCAAGTGGTGTTCAACAGCTGAGGGAGGGGTTGTGGTTAGGGGCACTAGCTAGTAATCAGCCGGTGGTTTCCTTGCCTAGTACTAGACCCTTTTTCTAGTCATGGCATTAATGCTCCACACCCCTCCCCCCCACCCAGCATCAATCTCTTAATAGGATTTACCAAAATATGCTTGGAATGTGTACTTAATAATCTTTAACGAAAACCTTTGTTGCAAAAAATGAAACATTTTGGAGATTACAGCTTCACTAACCCTCAGACAGTAAGGTGAACAGTGCCTTTAAAATTAGTTTTCATTTTTTTCTTCTGATAGTCACTGGGAAGGGTTTGTAATTCTGTGTTTCAGACATTTCTCTTTCTGCCTTTTAAATGCATTAAGTGACCTGTAGAAAAATAATTGTGTAACCCACATAAAGTAATGAGCTGAACTCTGTTTCATCTCTAGCTATTGGGGCCCAGTTAATGTTCAAATTAGTTATGCTTTTTAAACAAATTAATCTTACTTGTCAAATTCTCTGACAGTCATGAAATGAAATGTCGAGATTAAGTCTAAGATGTTCATCAGTGTTTCCATGGCGATGGCTTCACGTGAATAAAAACAATCTTTGAAGCTCGAGCCATAACATGCAAAAGACACTTAACAGCTTGCCAATTGCATGGCTCTATTGCCACCTTGATAGGTTGGTGCTTACATTTCCAGTTTAAATGGATGCAGGTTTGGTCATCGAGTTAGCAAATGCTAGTGCAATTGTACAGAAATGGTGTAAGTGAAACAAGAGGCACATCTTCAACTTGATGCCACAAATAATCATATAACTTTTCAGCAGCAAAAAAGCCAATCCTGATTGGTATGAATGCATTTTTCAAGAGGTTAAGGATTGAAATAATGCTGAAATTTACATCCAACATATTGTTGCTTGTAGCCTCAATGACCCAGTGGCTAATTCGACTCATGTTTAAATTCCATTAAGATCGGGGTGACCCAAGACAATCCCTGGTCCGTGTTGCATCATGGGAGCTTATCTGGGACAATGCGAAGGTACAATTAGCCTTGGGGCTTCTGGGTTCAGGAAAGGGGAAGCAAAGACTCCCTGTTTCTCATTATTATCCTGTTAGAAAATGGTTCAAGAGATGATGTAAGGACAGGAATGGGGTTGTGCTAGGAGGCCTTGCTATAGGTGAAAAGCATATAGCCTTGGCTGATAGGTGAAGACTGGTTTAACAAAATTTGAATTATTTTACTGCTGGATGAGTGAGCCTTGCCTTACCAGTGGCTAGAAAAGCCCTTAAACTCTTTGCCTCAGAGGCCTTCGGGCTGCCAATGGGACATCTCCCGATCTCCCAGTCCGCTTGTGCATCAGGGAGCCAGGTCACCAGTGCACTTCTTGTCAGGTTAAAGCAGTATATCACTTTACCCATGGGTTAGAACAGTCAAAACAAGAGGAATTTGCAGTAATGTCTGACTTTGTCTGGATGGACTATTGGTTGCATTCATGTTGCCATCAGGACACCAAAAGACCACCTGGGAGCTTTATCAAACAGGGAGAGATTTCACACCATTAATATGCATCTTAAATGTGATTACCACAGAAGAATTAAGTGTGTGCTCAGTACTCAGGCAGCCACCCCGATACACTCCATTCTGCAGCAGCCAAATAGTCACCTCCTATTCCATTGTCCTAGAATGGCTGAGGATGGCTGCTTGGGGGCAAGACTTAACCCCACCTTCTAACATGGCTGATGATACCTCATCATAATGTAAATGCCTGCATTGGAGGCAGTCCAGAGAAGGTTCACTAGGTTGATCCCAGGTATGGGGGGATTTTCTTATGAGGAGAGGTTGAGTAGGTTGGGCCTGTGCTCATTGGAGTTTGGAAGATTGAGAGGTGACCTTATTGAAACATGTAAGATTCTTAGAGGGCTTGACAGGGTAGATGCTGAGAGGTTGTTTCCCCTGTGGGAGAGTCTAGGATCAGAGGGCATAATCTCAGAGTAAGGGGTCACCCATTTAAAACAGAGATGAGGAGGAACTTCTTCTCTCAGAGGGTAATGAATCTGTGGAATTCTTTACCACAGAGGGCTGTAGAAGCTGGGTTATTAAGTATATTCAAGGCTGAGATAGACAGATTTTTAATCTGTAAGGGAATCAAGGGTTATGGGGAAAAGGCAGGAAAGTGGACTTGAGAGTTATCAGATCAGCTATGGGCCGAATGGCCTACTTCTGCTCTTACATCTTATGGTCTTATGCCTGAAAAGCTCAGGAGTAACTGGAGCCACAGCACTACAATGAACCTTTGTGAGGTCAAGATGGGACTCTTGAAGCTAAACTTCAATAGATTGGATTGGTCCAGGGACTCCCTGCAACATGCTTCAGAGGCACAATCCTGCAGCATTGTGGCTGCAACATCTGCCACAATATGGAGAGAATTGCTGCTGGAGGAGCAACTCACTGGAGGAGGAGACTCCATAAATATCCTCATCCCAAATGATGGAGGAGGCCAGAACATTGGCGCAACAGATAAGGCTGAAGCATTTGCTACAATCTTCAGCCAGAAGTGCCGAGTGGATGATCCATCTTGGCCTCCTCTGGAGGTCCCCAGCATCATAGATGCCAGTTTTCAGCCAATTTGATTCACTCCACGTGATATCAAGTGACTGATGGCACTGGATACTGCAAAGGCTGTGGGCCCTGACAATATTCCAGCAATAGTACTGAAGATTATGTCCCAGAATATGCCGTGCCCCTAGCCAAACTGTTCCAGTACAGCTACAACATTGACATCTACCCGGCTATGTGGAAAATTGCCCAGGTTTGTCCTGTCCACACAAAGCAGGACAAATCCAATGCAGCCAATTACCTCCCAATCAGTCTACTCTCGATCATCAGTAATGAAAGGGGTCAACAGTGCTATTCAGCACTTACACAGTAATAACCTGCTCACTGACGCTCAGTTTTGGTTCCGCCAGGGCCACTCAGCTCCTGACCTCATTACAGCCTTGGTTCAAATATGGGCAAAAGAGCTGAACAATGCAGACTCGATGGGTCGAAGCACCTCTTCTGCACTGTGTGATTCTGTGAAATCCCAAGGCGAGTTGAGAGTGACTGCCCTTGACATCAAGGCCGCATTTGACCGAGTGTGGTATCAAGGTACCCTAGCAAAACTGGAGTCAATGGGAATCAGGGAAAAGCTCTCCATTGGCTGGAGTCATACCTAGCACAAAGGAAGATGGTTGTGGTTGTTGGAGGTGAATCATCCCAGTCCCTGGACATCACTGCAGGAGTTCCTCAGGGTAGTGTCCTCGGCCCAACCATCTTCAGCTGCTTCATCAATGACCTTCCTTCCATCATAAGGTCAGAAGTGGGGATGGTTGCTGATGATTGCACAATGTTCAGCATCATTCGTGACACCTCAGATACTGAAGCAGTCCATGTCCAAATGCAGCAAGACCTGGACAATATCCAGGCTTGGGCTGACAAGTGGCAAGTAACATTCACACCACACAAGTGTCAGGTAATGACCATCTCCAACAAGAGAGAATCCAACATCACCCCTTGACATTCATTGGCATTACTATCACTGAATCCCCCACTATCAACATCCTGGGGGTTACCATTGACCAGAAACTGAACTGGGCTAGCCATATAAATACTGTGGCTACAAGAGCAGGTCAGAGACTATAAATTGTGCGACGAGTAACTCACCTCCTGACTCCCCAAAGCCTGTCCACCATCTACAAGGCACAAGTCAGGAGTGTGATGGAATACTCCCCACTTGCCTGGATGAGTGCAGCTCCCACAATACAAGAAGCTTGACACCGTCCAGGACAAAGCAGCCCAATTGATTGGCACCACGTCCACAAACATTCACTCCCTCCACCACGGACACACAGTGTGTCCTATCTAGTAGCTTTTACAAACAATAATTTGAGACAAAATTGACAGTCACGAGCAAATGTGGGTTTTTAAGGAAAGAGAGCACAAGTTTGTTCAGGGAATGTCATGTTTCACTAATGTGCTGGAGATTTTTTTGAAGAGGTTACAGGAAGGGTTGTTGAGGGTAATGCTGTTGATGTGGTATACATTCAATTCCAAGAGGTGTTTGACACAGTGCCACACAAAACTGAGATGTTTCAGATAGAAGCAAAATACTGCAGATGCTGGAAATCTGAAATAAAAGCAGAAAATGCTGGAAAAGCTCAGCAGGTCTGACAGCATTTGTGGAGAGAGAAACAGTTAACGTTTCGAGTCTGTATGACTCTTCAGCTCTCTGCACAGACGCTGCCAGGGCCTGATGTGCTTTTCCAGCATTTTCTGTTTTTATATGTGTATATATATATATATATATTATTGAGATGTCTCATCCCAGTCCTGGTGCACGATTCATAAAAAAACCCCCCAGAAAGTTAAAACACATCAATAAACAGGAAAAAAAGTTATAAAAAAAAAGTTCTGGCGCCTGGTTTACACTCGGGAAGTTTCCAGATTGTCCAGTTACAAAAGGACTTTTTCAATCTGAATCCAGCCTGAGGGAATCTGAGAGGCCAAAGCTGGTGGGGGGGGGGTGGGGGGTGGTGGTGTTGGTGGGTCGGGGGTGGGTCTCCCTCTCCCTCCAATAGTCAAAAATCACACATTCCAGTCGATCCGGTTCCTGGTGAGGGTTTTGACTGTCGGGGAAATGGGTTGCGCAGTGACTTTTTAACAACTGAGACTGACTTGAGAAACGTTCCTGGTAACTTTAGAAGTGTAAGCGGACTCCAGTGGAGGCTTGATTTGAATGCAGCGTTAATGCTGCTCTCTCTACACCACCCCACCCCACCTCCCCCCTGCTCGCCAGGTCCCCGGGGGGGGGGGGGGTGGTGGTGTGGGTGGGGTGTGGGGGGAGGGAGAACAGAGCCAGCGAATCGAAATGTGGCAAGCCCATCACACACCTCTCCCAACGTCATTCATTGATATCCAATCCCATTCAAATCACTGACACACAAAGAGCAAGTTCCTTCCCTACCCAGGTTGTATGAGCCATTGCAGAACAGACGGAGCAACACCGGGGAGTGTTTTCTACCTTTAGTGCAAGAGATTGTACGAAGAGCAATTATTATTATTTTTTTTTGTTGTTGTTGTTGCGAGGACTTTTTTTTTTGTTTTTAAATCGCAGAAAGGATTTGAACCACCTTCCAGACACGTTTAGATCATCCAAAGTCGGCGCGTTGAAGATACGCCGCAATCATAGGGAGGGGGTGGGGGGGGGAAGAAGTCGCTAATTGTGTGATAACAGGAACAGGAATGGCCACAGAAAAGGTAAGGTTTATTCTGTGAAACCCCCACTCCCCACCTCCCCCACCCACCCACCCACACCTCCAGCCTGACCCAGTGGAGGCTGGAAAGATCGGGGAGCGTCTTTGCTGTTGAGACCCCCGCCCGGAAACTTAAAAGTGGCCGATTGTGGTAATGCGGAAGAACATGGAACCTATTTTAAAAAAGGCGGCGATCAGTGGGTTTCCCTCTTGGAAGTTTCTTTGTGCGTTGGAGTAGCTGCTGTTTTGTAGTTAGAGCGAAGGGACAAGGGGAAAGGTAGAGGCTTCACTTGTCCCAACCACCCCCTTAAACCAGCTTAAATTTCACCCTCCCTTCTAATTTCCCTTAGTTCTGTTGAGGGGGTCGCACAGACCCGAAACGTTAACTGTGTCCCTCTCCGCAGATGCTGCCAGTCCTGCTGAGTTTTTCCAGCTATTTTTATTTTTGATTCGGATTTCCAGCATCCGCAGTTTTTTTTTATTTTATTTTGCTTTTATGAAGGTAGAGGCTGCCCTGGATTGGAACGGAATAGCGGTGGAGGGCCGCCGGACGATTGTACTTTACATTGAGTGGGAGAGAGCGGGACATGTAAATATTACACAGAGGCTGTGGGAGAGGGAAACGCACAAAGAGCAGTTGTCCCGGCTCAAAGACCATGTTACCAAAACAATGAGTAAAACAGAGCCCGTGTATTGATGCAAAAACCAATGAACATTTTAAGAATGAATTCCCAGCATGAGGAAGACGAATAATATCCAGATCAGTGAAAGTGTTTATTTCTAAGAGAAGTTTTGAACCCTTAATGTCTTCTGGAGTTCCCAAGAATGTCTGGCAGTGCTGGGGGGCAGTGGGGTGGGGGGGGGCAGTGAGGTTCTCTCCCCAGATGTAAAAACTGGTTATAAAAACAGAAAATGCTGCAAAAACTCAGCAGGCCAGGCAGCATCTGTGGAGAGAGAAACAAGAGTTAATGTTTCCAGTCCGTATGACTTCTTCCTTAGAGCAATAACCTGTTCTTTTTATTTTAAATAGGTTATTCTCACACGAATTGAAAAGCAACAGAAAGGTGGTAGATATTTGTGTGTGAAATTCGATCGGGATTTAAATTCTAGCACATCAAAATTTAACAAGAACGGAACTGGTAAACTGTACGCAAATATATGTATATATATAAACCTCTATAAGCAGAGATCAGTCTGATTGGGGAAAATGACTCCAGTTAATCGACAATGCGATCAGATGTCAAGTCAGTTCAAAAGCTAGCTGTATTAATGAAAAAAAAACATTTATATATTTAAAAATAATTTGCTGAATCATGGTAATTATTAAGTCAGTTCCTTATCCACTGTATTTATCACCGCCACTCCCCAGGAAAGATCCACTCCAGGCGGGGTCATCACCAACTAGAAAAGCTGCTCAGTGACTCCCAGCAAACTCCCAAAAGAATATAGTTCCTGGGCAAAAAAAAACTGTTTAACATCGTGGACGACTTATGTCTGGCTTCATTTCAGAGGATGTGTTGTAATGGGTGTTCGCTTTTAACACAAAAGTTTATTGGTTTTGTTACACGAAGAAACTGAGAAGTGAGGGTGAATCTGCACCATTGGGTTGAGGTTAAAGTCCAGGGAGTCACTGCTCCCCTAATAGCGTCTCACACATTTCGATGCTAATCGATAACATTTTAAAACTCCACGCAAAGGTGTGTCGTTTTGAATTTTGGTGGACCATCAGGATGTAGCTGTTTTAATTCATTTTGGTCTGTGAAATGGGATAGTTCTGTAGTTACTAGTTGGTTACCAGGTAAAACTGCGAGAAGAGTGCAGACTGTGTACGTGAGCGTGTGAGCGTAGAGTTCCCAACTCTGCTGTCAGCTCTCAAATAGCTTGCCGCTAAAATCTGCAGTTTTATGTTAGATTTCATGAATCTGTAACTTTTCGGTTCCCTCTGTAATAGTTAACACTTTATAACCTCACCACTCTAAAATCTGTTTGCCATTTATACCTCAAACTCCAGTGTGTGTACATGCCCAGTTGTACATTAAGCAAATATGCCGAACTATTCAAAAATTATTCCGGTTATTGATTTTCAAGACATCCATTTTGTTTATCACAAGAAATATTGACAGATTAAGCTTTAATTTAAAATGATTTTAATCATTCCCAATATTTATTTTTCTTATCTTGAGTAAGCAGAGCTGAGACAGCAATTACTGGGTTAGATGAACGAGAAGTGTGGTCGTTAAATCATGTGAAAGGAATAAAACAGCTTTAAGTGCTTTCAGGGATCTGTTGCTGTAGCAACAATGAATATCATAAATTCTTAATCAGCAAAATCTACATCCAGTGAATCAACTAGAGCAGCAAAAACTTGCTTTCCTTCACTCAACCGAAATAACACAGCTAGACCTTGTTATAAAGGCATTAAACCAATAAAAATTATGAGATCTATTTCCTGATGAGTATCAGCATTTGAATGTAATACCAATTACGTATATTTGGATTCAACGTTTCATGTACAAGGTCTGGGCTCAGCCCTACCCTTTTGTATGACCAGTCAGTGCTGCGTGTAATGTTAACAGTCAGATTCAGATCCAGGCTACTCAGCTAATATTCACAATGAATTTTTAAAATATATCCTTTGGCATTTCTTAAATATTGCAATAAAATGGCTACATTTTTAAACAGATCTATTTTGAAGACTTTTCTAGATGCACCAAGGCCGAACAATTCATAGAACTATAATCAAAATAGCACAGCGCGAAAAATCAATAATTATGTACCCCAAATTTAGCCTGTCCAGCTTTAAAGGATTTGTACTGCTTAAGGTAAAGACACACAGCGGACCTGTGCACACACTGGGATTTTAAATCATGAGTTGCAAAAGGATTTGAAAATAGGAAAGTGCCAACAAAGACAGAGAGGACTGAAAAGTTACATGTTCCTGAAAGGTAACATGAAAATGCGTGTTAGTTTGCCAGAATGGTACTTGGGCTGACAACAGAAGATATAGAAAAATCTATACTGACTCGCTCATGTACACCGGGCTGTTGCTGATACTTGCTGCGTCACGAGATGCAGCCATCATCCAGTCACATGGAACTAAAAGTTGGAGGTTCTTTTGCTAGGGCTGCATTTGCCATTAGAGGTAATAGAGTTGGTGCTTGAGTGGATAGAATATAGTATACAAAAACAAAAATTGCTGGACAAACTCAGCAGGTCTGGCAGCATCTGTGGAAAGAAAGAGTTAACTTTTTGAGTCCAGATGACTCTTCAATTCGAAGAAGAGTCATACGGACTCGAAACGTTAACTCTGTTTCTCTCTCCACAGATGCTGTCAGACCTGCTGAGTTTTTCCAGCATTTTTTGTTTTTGTTTCAGATTTCCAGCATCCGCAATATTTTGCTTTTAGAATATAATATAGTTCTGATTCTCCAGCCCACGTTTGTGTGGTTCAGTGGGTCGTACTTTCGTCCCCTGGGGTAAAAAGTTGTGAGTTCCTGACCCACTCTAAAGATGTGAGCCCATATTTCAGACCAACATTCCAGTGCACTACCAAAGGAATGCCATCTTTCAGACGAGTTGTTAAACTAGGCTCTTGCTGAGCTCTGTGGTGGATATAAAAGATCCCATGGCACTATTCTGAAGAAAAGCAGGGGACTTATCCCCAGTGTCCTGGCCAATATTTATAAGACCATAAAAATAGGAGCTGAAATTAGGCCATTCAGCCCATCAAGTCTGCTCCACCATTCAGTCATGGCTGATAAGTTTCTCAACCCCATTCTCTCGCCTTCTCCCTGTAACCTTTGGTAAGGGGATCAGCCAAGAACCTATCTACCTGGCCTCCACAGCCTTCTGTGGCAATTATCCCTCAATTAACATCAAAGAAACAGATCGCCTGATCATTATCACGTAGCTGTTTTTGGGATCTTGCTGTGTGCAAATTGGCTGCTGTGTTTCCTACATGACAGCAGTGAGCACACTTCAAGCACTACATTGTTGGCTGTAAAGTGCTTTGGGATGTCCCAAGTTAGGAAAATTTGTTAAACAAATCCAAGTTTTCTTTTACTGAGTCACAAAGTAATCCGTCTGGATCATCAGAAAAGTGGTCACATAGGAGAAGAGACAAACTTAAGCATTTGTCACAGGACACCCCCTGCAAAGATCTCACAGCTTTCTACAATTACAGCTGTGAAGCAGTTTGCTGCCTGTATAACGCAATTTGTCATAAAAGGTGTTGGAGGTCTAGTGACTCCGAGCAATATCAGATTACTTGCTGCAAGGCAGTCACTTGACTTACTCACATGCAGGACACTGTCAAGGTTAAAAGGACAAGATAAATCAGCAGGCAGTGATTATGATACATTTGGGGACTGTGGTGGTGATCTTTATTTGGAATGGTGACTTAATGCGGTATTAAATGATTCTGGAGAGGGAAATTATATACTCACTGCTCCTAGTCAATGATGCAGCAATAAACAACCTGCACTGGGCGAGGGTGGATCTTAATTGCCAGAGGGTTTCCAATAGGAAATTGCTGGTTTCGGTTATGCCATGGAGATTTTAACTGCTGGGTCTATTAACATGGGGTGAGGTGGAAACAACAGTTGGCCTCTGCAATAACTGGTGGACAGTGGCAGTTTGCTGGTGCTAGGGGAAGAGGGTTCCAGTGAGGGTCCTTCAGTAGGAGGTGGGGGGTGGGGAAGCTGTGTGTCTGTAATAGGGGAAACATAAACCTTCCTTGTGGGGCCCACCTGAATACACCCGCTCCTCTTGGCCCCTTAAAAAGTGGGAGAAACTTACCTGGATAAGGCCAGTCCAGCTCTCCCATTCCCACTCCGCTGGTCTTCACCTGGAGGGAGAGTCAGGCCAAATTCCTTACTTGGGCTGAAGTTAAAATTACTTTTGGGGTACAATGATGTCATCAGATCCTGATTAGCATTAAGTGAATTAGTGAACCCATCAGTTTTGATTGGCTGGCTTAGTTTAAAAAGGTCAGTTAAAGCTGTAAATGTCACAGTCCAGACAGCTTCTCAGTGAGCGAGTGAACCTGGTTATTTTAGGTGCCCATGGGCATAGTTGCTGTCAGGCAGGTGGGGTCAAAATCCAACCTCTTCAACCCCACCCCTTCAAATTCTTCAAAATATATATTTTAAAAAATTGGAATCCAGAAGCCCTCATCATTTCTACCAACATCCATAGTTTGTACTGTTTGATACATTAGGCAACAGACCCAATTAAAACTTAAGTCTGCAAGTTTGTTACTCAGGATTGTACATGTGTTTAACACAAGCAGAAGGGCAGTGTCAGTACCCCAGTGCTGGGCTCCAGAACTCGAATTCAAGGAATAGAAGTGGAGTTTAAGCTTAGCTATTTGTATGTGGAACTCTGACTGCGTTTAAGACAGTAATACTGTACAGTGGGATTGACAAATGGAACATTATTTACATTGTGAACATAGTTCAGCAAAAGCTGAATGCAAGTGGAGACTGCTGACCTTTTGTGTTTATTTTTCTTCCTGCTCCTGACCATAATTAAGACTATAATCACGCAATTCCATTGGCTAAACCGAGGGAATCTGGCTCCACGACTTAAGGTTTAACTGAAAACATGACAGCAGCTAAGGGACGGAGATTCTTTTTCATTTGTTCATGGGATGTGGACTCCGTAGGCTGGGCCAGCATTTATATTGCCCATCCCTAGTTGCCCTTGAGAAGGTGGTGGTGAGCTGCCTTCTTGAACCGCTGCAGTCCATGTGGTGTAGGTACACCCACAGTGCTGTTAGGGAGGGAGTTCCAGGATTTTGACCCAGTGACAGTGAAGGAACGGTGATATATTTCCAAGTCAGGATGGTGAGTGGCTTGGAGGGGAACTTCCCAGGCGGTGGTGTTCCCATCTATCTGCTGCCCTTGTCCTTCTAGATGGTAGTGGTCATGGGTTTAGAAGGTGCTGTTGAAGGAAAGTTTCTTCAGATGGTACACACTGCTGCCACTGTGTGACAATGGTGGAGGATATGAATGTTTAAGGTGGTGGATGGGGTGCTGATCAAGCGGCTGCTTTGTTCTGGATAATGTTGAGCTTCTTGAGTGTTGTGAGTTTCCAGTGTAGGCCTTGTGAGGTCAGGCCAAACATCAGCCATAGCGCAAACAATGTTAAATCACTTTTGGAATGTCCAATAGAGAGGACAGTACGACAATTCAGGTCGATTATTGATGTTCCGCTGGGATTCCATTCACAACCATGGCTGGGTATCCACCTGGAGATAATTAACACCTCCTGCCAGTTCCCATGGGTGCACATATACAACAACAACTTATATTCATATAGCACCTTTAACATAATAAAATGTGCCAAGGCACTTCACAGGAGCGTTAAAAGGCCACATTAAAAGGAGGCACCAGACCTCCTAAGGACATATTAGTCCAAGTGACCAAAGCGTAGTCAAGGAGGAAAGTTTCAAGGAACATCTTAATGGAGGAGAGTGAGGTAGAGATGGGAAGGTTTAGGGAGGGAATTCCAGAGCTTATGACCTGGGAAACTGAAGGCACTGCCACCAATGTTGGTCCAATCAAAATATATAATACATAAATATATATAAGATGAAATGGAGACCGTACAGTAATGTGACCAATCCTGGGGGATGTATTTAAGAACAGCTTTTAGGCTGCAGGATGTAGTATTTATATTTACTTTTAAAGATCTTTTTCAGCTCCAGCTCTGTTTATGCACGTGGAAATACATTCAGAAAAAGTGTAATGATTTTTAAAAAGCACAGTCATTGAGATGTTGGGTGGGGGGTGGGATGAGACTGCACATCTACATGTCATTTTTATCATATTGCCATCATAAACAAGCTATAATGATGTAAAATATTTAAAAGCAAATAATGTCATTGGATTGGATATTGTGACTAAATGAAAGGTATTCCCCTATAATGTCAGTGCTTGTTTCATGGTCAGCTATAGTTGGAGGTCTTCTGAATCATTTGGAATTATAACTTCATACTGATACAGAGGGAACAAATATCCCTTTGAACAGAATGTCTTTGTCTAAGCTTTAGAATTCCCTCCCTAAATCTCTCTGTTTCTCTCTCCATCTTTATATACACTCCTTAAAACCTACCTCCTTCATCAAGCTTTTGGTTGCCTGTCATAATATCACCTTATGTGGATCGCTGTTAATTTACTGAGGCCGCCAATGTAAAATTGCAGTCGGATCCCAAAGCTGTTATCAGGACCGGTCATGTGTATCTGTAAAAATCTTCGCTGGATCTGTAACTAAATCCTAACACTAACCCCTGTATCTGCTCCCAGCACAGTTAAATGTAGTACCCCACAACAACAATCATTTGCATTTATATAGTGCCTTTAACATGGTTAAGATTTTCCAATGTGCTTCATAGGAAGGGTAGACAAAATTTGACACCAAGCCACATAAAGAGTTGTCAGGACCAGTGGCCAAAAGCTTGGTCAAAGAGATAAGTTTTGAGGAACCTTTTAAAAAGAGAGGGATGCACAGATTTTTGGGAGGAAATTCCAGAGCTTATGACTCAGACATCATGCAATAAAATTCTTACTTTCTCTTCCCCTTGAATAGAGTTCTCTATTTTGTGCCTTCCTCAATTTTGTCTCTGAATGGGTTTTCTCTTGCACCCTTGAACAAATCATCTGTCCACCACAACCCCCCCCAAACCCTGGCTCCTTCAGAATCTCTGCCTCTTTCTCTCCTTCAAGAAGATTTATTCGCTATCCCCTCACCCACGTCAAAGGGACTAACCCCACTCCTGCTGCTTCAGCTGGGACCTCTCCTTGTCCCTCCTAACTAAGCCTGAGTGTTTACCTGTTGACCTGCCCCCAGACAAACAAAATCAGGAGTTCACTCATGAGAGATGGACTCAGGGCCACTGTTAGTTATGTAAATAAAGAACCATGTTACTTTTTAATGAAACAAAAACAGAAATACCTGGAAAGACTCAGCAGGTCTGGCAGCATCGGCGGAGAAGAGCAAAGTTGACGTTTTGAGTCTTCATGACCCTTCAACAGAACTGTTGAAGGGTCATGAGGAGTCGAAATGTCAACTCTTTTCTTCTCCGCCGATGCTGCCAGACCTGCTGAGTTTTTCCAGGTAATTCTGTTTTTGTTTTGGATTTCCAGCATCCGCAGTTTTTTTGTTTTTATCTCAATGTTACTTTTTAACCCTGTGTTAGGGCCACAGCTGCATGATGGTTACTGGAAACTGTAATCCAGATTAGAGATGGACGGCTTTGTACTTGTTTATTTACATGGGGGCTGGTTTATTGGCCTCCCTCTCATAGTGGGTATTAAACTGGTTGTGGGAGAGGAAGGGTTGTGAAAACTGGGGGAAAGGGTATACACAATCGTCTGTGGCCAGTAGTTGGGGGTGGGGGGAGGTGGGATTTGATTGTGAGATTGCTGAGCCAACTTTACAGATAAGTTTGTTTGATAGTTGTGGAATTTTTGAAGTGAGAGGTACGTTGTGACGTGGGTGAGGATTGTTTGTATTCTCAAATGGTTTTTTTTGTGGAATGTTGCTTTGGTGAATTGTGACTGAGAAGAAGATTGAAACTAGGGATAATTGGTGGGTAACAGGAGAAAGTAATCAATCAGAAAAAAAAAAGTACAGAGCCGGTGAAAATTATTAGAAACCTCTCTTGTGCCCCCAATTCCTCTTCCATGAGGAGAGGGCAGGAAATTGGAGTTGAGGCTGAAATGAGATCAGCCATGATCGTAATGAATGGTGGGGCAGGCTCAAGGGGCTGAATAGCCTACTCCTGCTCCTAGTTCTTATGTTCTTATGTTCCAAGTGAAACAATATCTGTACCCTTTCCAATTTAGTATACTGCACTCTGAAAATCTCTGTTCAGTCTGCAGTAGTGACCCTGAGCTACTGGCCACTTGCCACTTTAATTCTCCACCCCACTCTTACTCTGACCTTTCTGTCCTTGGCCTGCTACATTGTTCTTTGAGCTTGTGTTGAGTTTCCTTGGTACAGCATCTCGTCTTTTACTCAGCACTTTACAGACTTCAGGTCTTAATATTGAGCTTAACAACTTTAAACCTCAAGCACTATTCTATTTTCCTTCAAAAGGCCGGTGCTAGTGATGGACGACAGCTGTACAAGCACAATTGCAGTTCAGAGAGTGTGAGCTGGTGTTTGGGGTGGGGATATAGTCACTAGGATGGTACACACACCAGGGGAGGGGGCCTAATTGCCTTGCCTCTCACACAGTCCCAAGCCTTCTCTTTGCCAGGTTTTCCATACTTCCTGTCCTTTGTTGTAGCCATTTTCACCTCTTTTGTTTTTCTACTCACCACATTATCACCCTATTTTGTCTAGCATCATCACTTCTTTGGTTATTCCTTCCCTCCTCCCATTACAGATCTCTCTCACCCCAGCGACTCCCTATTTGCTTAAAAACTGTTCAGTTCTAGTTCTGATGAAAGGTCATTGACCTGAAATGTTAACTCAGGTTTCCCTCTTCTCTCCGCATCGTCTGGTGAATGCTTTCCTGCATTTTCAACTTTTTTTTCAGCTTTTGTTTTGAAACTATTAGAGTGTTTTCTTTTGTACAAAATAGGGAGCTCCTTAATTTGATTTAAAGTTTCTGATCCCAGTTAAGCTTAAAAAAGGTTGGAATAAAATAAAGCCTTTATTAAAGTAAGGAAAGGCTTTAGTTAAAAGGAAGGGGTTTTACTTTTTGACTTTGCTTATTTGACGTTTTTGGGATGGGGGAGGGTGCACTTTAATTAGTTGCGCAACTGTGCAAGTTTGTTGAGTAGGGTTTACTCTTAATGTGTTTTTCAGTCAATTCAGTGCTTTGTGTTCTTCCGGAAGTAAATAAAGCTGCTTAATGTACACGCTAAAACAAGGATCTTCAATTTTGAGAAATGCAGTGTTTACTGTACCCATTCTGAGATTTTTGCTGAGCTATTGTAAAGGGATTAAACATTGTGACCTGAGTCTGCAAAGCTAACATTTAATGGTAACAAAATGAATAATTGTTCTGCTAATGAACCAGAATAAAGATAAAAACAGACTTTGGCCAATAAAGCAGGAATGTGGGCAGTCGATTCAAAGTTGGTGTTTTACTCAGAATTAGTCGGCTCTGGACTTTCTCCTTTAAGAATAACCACACTTTTAGAGGTATACTGAAAATGGGAGACATTTTTGTAAAATATAAAATGATTAATTGCTATAATGGCAATACATTTTCACTGAAACACATGGAAGACCATACCAGAAAAAAAGAAAATAAAGATTGGAGGAATAGAACTCACAAATCAAACATCTGCATTTAATGAACAAATTAAAATTTGGCTGCTGAGACTCAGCATGTTCCCAACTTTTTCCAAGTGGAGTATCTCTTTCGTTCCAGGTCAGTGTTACATTGGTACACAAAGTACAGAATGTGATCTTCTCTTTTTATTTTCTTTCAGAAAATTACTGCAAGGCTAATAATTGCAGTAAGTACAGCAGTGCTTGGGTCAGTACAGTTCGGGTACAACACAGGTGTCATCAATGCTCCCCAGAAGGTAAGATGCTCAGAACTGCTTCAAGTAAAGAAAAAATAATGTTAAGATCCAATTCGTTTTATAACAGAATTATGCGCTTTGTGGGAAAGATTGATTCACTTGGCATATATTATGATAATAAATGTTAACCACATTATATTAATAGCATTTGAATGGGAATTCTTCAGTCTTAGTGTAGAGTAAAACAAAATTTTGGAGAATGCAGCTTCTATTTATCCTTATAAAAAGGTTTTATCCTGTAAATAATGTTGTATTAAATGTACCTGAACTTAATTATAGCATTTTATATTCCTTCCCCAAACTAAAAGCTGACAACTCTTGCAAGGTTACAGTTCACAGCCCTCAATGACTGCTCAAGTTGCCATTCTTAAAGTGCGAGTCCAGGCAGTGACTGCCTTGGATTGACATTGTCCTGCCCCTTACTCAACATCCATTCACTTCTGTGCAGGGGTCAGTGAATAGTTATCTAGAACAGGAACATTGTCCCTTTTCTCCACCCCCCCCCCCAACTTAAAACTGCACAAGCCATTCTCGGAGCTCTGATAAATATGTTCTCTGGGGTTAGGCTTTTCATTGCAGCTGAGATTGATATCTGCAGTGATGAGCAGTGTATTAGTGGTAATGAAAGACCTGGAAGGTAATGAATGGAAAGTACATTCTTCTTAGTAGAATTTCTCGCCTTGGAGCTTCCAAGAAATTCCTCATGAAACCAGTTGTAACATTTTTAAAAATGTACTCAGAGTAGTCTGTGTTTAATTGTTTCTGTTAAGACCTAGCTTCAGCTTGAAGCCATTGGAAATATAATATTTGGGAACTCAATAACTATTGGTTATATATAAATTCACCTGGTTTGTAAATGTAACACTTATTTCTTCCCTAAATAATTTTTCTGCTTAGTTGTTCCTTCCATCAGCAGAGCAGTAGATTGATAATTGAATCAAACAGGTGTCAGGATGCACAGAGAACAGGGCCCCTAGAATGGAATATTGAATAAGTCAATGGGACATCATGTCATTAGCTGTGTATAGAGAAAAGCTGCTAAATCTAATCACTAATTAGTTTTTAACTTGGTTTCCAGCCTGTTTATATGCCACCAATTCTTATTATCTCTCTTATTTAAAGGGAAGGAAAATACTGATGCTTTGAAAGGTAAATTCATATTAGATACATTTCAGACTTTTCATAACCTGCTGAATTTGATCCCAGCATCTTTCATCTAACACAGCTACTGTTCAACTGTGTTTCCATGATTTGAATATATTATTAGAATGCTGTCTCTGAAAATCAAGATTATTGGGTAAAACAGAGCCTTGCACTGAAACTTCCAAGTCTTCTAATTCTGACTGTAAGGCAGGAAAAATAATAGTTGCCAGAAGTCACTGGTCATCATAAAAGCCAAAGTAAAAATCCGCGTTTGTGTAACAAATTCCTTTGCTGCATCTAACTTGGCAGCATCTCAGATTAGTACTGATCATGTTTTGGCCAGAACATCACTGCACATGTCCTAATGTTATAGGCAGTCATAACCCTAGGGTAGAAACTACGTAGGCTGTAACTGCCCACTGGTGCTTTATTGACTCGCACAGTCAAATCTGTAGCAACAGAGAAGTGTATATATCAGTATATATAAGTGTATAGATAAGTGTGTATACCAGTATATATAAGAATATAGATAAGTGTATATATAAGTATAGACAAGTGTATAGATAAGTATAAATATCAGTATATATGTGTATACATAAGTGCAGATAAGTGTATACATCAGTATATATGTGTATATATATGCACATGTATCAGTATATATAAGTGTATGTATATATATAAGTGTATATATCAGTATCTATAAGTGTAGATAAAAGTATAGGTAAGTGTATATATCAGCTCCAAGAGTTATCATATCAAGATGTACAGTGGACTATGGAGCACACATCAGTTACTGCCGGTAGCAGAATGGATCTCCACTATCAGACTATCACCATAGAAATAGCATTCTCCAAAGAAAGTAAAAATGCCTTCAACTGTTGAATAACACTCTGACATCACCAATGCAGGATTATTTCCTGTAATTACACTGATCTTGCCCAATTATGGTCAACTTTGAGCTACAAGCACATTGACCGGGTGAGCCCAAACTTGGATTTATATTAGAAGCTACGCTGTAAATAAGAGAGCCTTTTGTTCCACATACAGGACTGGGATAAGATTCAAATCCCTGCCCCGTTCTTGAGAGCACAGTGTGTCAACACATCCCTCACACTTCCCCGTTAAAATCGGGACTCAGACTTTTGAGAAAACCTTGTTCAAGGAGCTCTTTTTGGAAACAGTCATGTGAATGATTGATGGGGTCATCAGTTGTTATATTCCAGCTTCCAGATGCTTTCACATAAAATACCCTGCACACCATCTTAGAACAGTTGTTAATTTGTTTAAAATGAATGAATAATTACCTCCCCAAATAGTGGCCAGAGAAATGTTAAACAACTGTGATAAGCAGTTAGTGAAGATAATAGGTCCTTTTATTACTCCTGAAGTACTGAAATCTGTAACTTGAGAGTGATATCATTAAGAACAAATTCAATGTTGTATAACTTAACGCAAAAACCCAAAACATTTATTTTTCAATTCTTTGTGTTCTGGGAATGAATTATCTTTAGCTTTTTTTCCTAAAATGGGATGGGGGTGTCACTGGCAAAGCCAGCATTTGTTCCCCATGCCTAATTTCCCTTGAACTGAGTGGCTTGGCCATTTCAGAGTCAACCACCTCGCTGTAGGCCAGACCAGGTAAGGACAGCAGATTTCCTTCCCTAAAGGGCATTAATGAACCAGATGGGTTTTTACAGTAATCAATGACACTTTCATGGTTTCCATCACAGAGACAAGATTCATATTCCGGATTTATTAATTGAATTGAAATTCAGCCAAGGTGGGATTTGAACCCAGGCCCTTAAGAGTGTTAGCGTGGGCCTCAGGATTATTACTTGCCCAGTAACATCACCACTACACCACCGTCCCCCACTGTGATAGCAATTAGGTTTTATAATTCACTTGTATATAAAAGCAGTTATGAGGAAAAGGTGCAAGGGTCGGTGCAGCCTGCTCAATGTTACAGAGTAAACCTTATCTTTGACTGAAGGACTTTTCTAAAGAATGAAAACAGTTCAGTTTGTAGAAAGTTACCTGGAAACTTGAGGGGAAAGATGCTAAAGCTCAAGTCCAGCGACAGTGAATTAGGGCTGCTCCTTTTAGATTCAAGGTCTGGTAACTTATCCACACAATTTCCTCTGTGACTTCAAACGTGAATTAACTGCTGCGGTTAAATGGGTGAGAGGTGACTGATAAGTCACATGATGTTAGTCGGTTTAAGAAATGCACCTAGAAAAGCTAATTACAATAACTGCTATCTAAATGGTGATATCATTGTGATATTGAGTCAGAGTCTGATATGAAACCAGAAACATTAGCCCATGTGTTCTACTTGAAAGGCAGTTTCGTGCCAAGATGGTAACCAGTGTAGAATCAGGAAGATATCCTTTTGCTGTGACCTTTTATTAAACAAAAATTCTGTCAACACTAGCAGATCCAGCGTGAAACTATGATGGTAAAGATACTGCTTGTTCTCAGCAGATGTCGCCCTCGTGCCACATAGTGGGGAGGTTGCTTTACTTGATCAGGAAGGGTGATCCATTTTGTTGTCTTTACTATACGTTACTTCAGAATTCTTTCACTAATACCGCACTCTGACTTTACTTTCCAAAAGGAAGAACTGTAACATTACTCAATCATCGTAATTATCAATGTTTGAATTTTACTATTTATTCAGCATTTGGCAATCCTGATTTACCAGCTTATCTCAGAATTATTCTTAACAAACAGGTAGAAAAAGAGGCTGCATCTACTTGTGGCATGACCTCTGTTAACAGGACAATGGCACAGCTGGTGGCAGAATTACACTATATTCCAAACATAAGTCGGCAACATTTGGAAATCATACTATTGAAATTCTCAGGACAGAAGTCCTTGCCTAAAAGGTTTAGGTGACCACAGTTCATCTCTTACATTCTTCATTGTTCCTGATTTCTTTTTCAGGTTATTGAAAGTTTCATTAATGATACCTGGTTACTGCGATATAATGAACCCGTCAATTCATCAGTTCTCACCACAGTTTGGTCTCTGGCTGTTGCCATTTTCTCTGTGGGTGGTATGGTTGGATCATTTTCAGTAGGATTATTCGTCAACCGGTTTGGAAGGTAATATATGAGATGCAACATATTTATTTCTCATACATACCAGATGCTCATTAACTTACTGATACACTGTAATACCCCAGTGTTTGATATGTGACTTAGCAAATGTCACAAAGTCTAACAGAGTTCTGGGGAAAATATTTGCTGTTAGCAACTGAAGTTTTACATTTTTACAGTAGGCCCATCTATTATCACAGGTGCTGCCACCTCTGGCAATCCCGATATACCAGAATTATTCTTAACAAACAGATAGAAAGTGAGGCTGCTTGTGGCATGACCTCTGTTAATAAGACGATGGCACAACTGGTGGCAGAGTTACACTATATTCCAAGTCTGAGGTGACAACATTTAGAACAAGTAACACTGAAATTTTCAGGACAGAAGTCCTTGTCAACGACCATAAAGATTGGCTGAGAAGTAGAGGGACGGTTTACATGACTGTGTTGTGTTCTTCCCTATGGCTGTGAATTGATTCTTCAGCTGGTTTGCTTCCTAAATTAGAGATTAAACCAGCCGCAATTTAACATTGACCAACTATCCTGAGCATCTTACAGTGCTAAAGGACATGTCTGACCATCAACTATCTCTAACCAAAAGTTTCTACATTAAAAAGAATACTAAGCATTAAGTCGATGTTATGAGCAGGCCAAGAGGGACAGTCTCAAGTAGGAAGTTTACCCTTGTACTGGGTTCTGTCTGCTCCCTAACAGATCCCCGCCAAACACATGGCACTTAGTACTACACTGTGTTTCCAAACCTCTAGGCATTGCACTAACTTTCAGCATTGGTCTGAAGAAAGTTAGACAATAGCATTGGATTTGGTCAATTATAATAATAATAATAATAATAATAATGAAAAGATGAAATTTAAGGCTCTGTATCTGAATGCATGTAGCATTCGAAACAAAACAGATGAACTGATAGTGCAAATAGAGATAAATAAGTAAGGCCTAATAGTCATTACAGAGACATGGCTACAGGATGGTATAGATTGGCATCTGAAGGTTGAAGGGTATGTGACTTTTAGGAAGGATAGGAATTTAGGAAAAGGTGTTGGCTCTGTTAATTAAAGATGATATTAACATAATAGAGAGGGTTGACCAAAGTTCAGGAAACCAGGATACAGGAGCAATGTGGGTAGAGATGAGGAATGATAAAAACAAGGAGTCACTTATGGGAATGATATACAGGCCCCCTAAGTGTAATTAAACGGTAGGATGGGGTATCAAAGAAGAAATTTTGAGAGCTTGTCAGAAAGGTATGGCGATTACCATAGGGAATTTTAATCTACATACAGACAGGAACAATCAAATGGGCAAATGTAGCATAGATGACAAATTCATAGAATGTTTTTGGGATATTTTCTTAGATCAGCACATTCTGGAGCTAACCAGGGAGCAGACTATACTAGACAAAAACAGAATTACCTGGAAAATCTCAACAGGTCTGGCAGCATCGGCGGAGAAGAAAAGAGTTGACATTTCGAGTCCTCATGATCCTTCAACAGAAACTGGTTCTGTTGAAGGGTCATGAGGACTCGAAACGTCAACTCTTTTCTTCTCCGCCGATGCTGCCAGACCTGCTGAGTTTTTCCAGGTAATTCTGTTTTTGTTTTGGATTTCCAGCATCCGCAGTTTTTTTGTTTTTAGCAGACTATACTAGACCTGGTATTGTGCAGTGAGATAGGATTAATTAATGACCTCATAGTGAAGGCATCCATAGGTAGCAGTGATAATAATATGATTGAATTTTACATTCAGTTTGAGGGAGAGAAGACTGGGTCTAAGACTAGTATTTTAAACTTAAATAAGGGCAATTACGAGGGTATGAAAGCAGAGCTAGTGAAAATGAACTGGTAATTTAGGTTAAGGGATATGTCAATAGAGATGCAGTGGGATATTTCAGAATATACAGGATAGATACATTCCAACCAGAAAGAAAAAATCCAAGGGGGAGGGGGGATCCACCATCTGTGGTTGACTAAAAAATTAAAGATAGTATCAAAATTAAAGAAAAAGCATATAGTTGTGCAAAGATGGGTGGCAGGTCGGAAAATTGGACAGAATACAAAAAACGGCACAGGCTGACTACTAAGGAGGGAAAAATTAGAGTACGAGAGAAAACTAGCTAGAAGTATAAAGACAAAACTAAAAGTTTCTTTAGATATTTTAAGAAGAAAAGAGTTAACAAAGTAACCGTTGGTCCTATAGAAAGTAAGTCTGCAGGACTAAAACGGAAAATAAGGAGATGGCAAACGAATTGAATAGTTAATGTGCATCGGTCTTCGCAAGAGAGGACATCAGTAACATCCCAGAAGTAACTAAATCAGGAAATGGAAGGGAGGGAGGAACTCAGGAAAATTACAATCACCAGGGAAGTGGTACTGAGCAAGTTGTTGGAACTGTGAGTTGACAAGTCCCCAGGTCCAGATGGATTTCATCCTAGATTCTTTAAAGAAGTGGCTAGTGAGAGCTGATGTATTGGTTTTAATTTTCAAAAATTCACTGGATTCAGGGAAGGTTCCATTAGATTGGAAAGTGGTGAATGCAACCTCTTTATTCAAAAAGGGAGGAAGACAGAAAGCAGGAGATCTAGACCAATTAATTTAGCATCTGTCATAGGGAAAATATTAGAAGCTATTATTGAAGACGTTGTAACTTAGATAAATTCAAAGTAGTCAGTCAACATGGCTTTGTGAAAAGGAAATCATGTTTAACCAATTAATTGGAGTTCTTTGAAGAAATAACAGGTGCTGTGGATAAAGGGGAACTAGTGGATGTGCTGTACTTAGATTTTCAGAAGGCATTTGATAAGGTGCCACACCGAAGGTTATTGCAGAAAATAAAAGCTCATAGTGTAGGCGGTAACATATTGCCATGGATAGAAGATTGACAGGCTAACAAGAAACATAAGAAACAAGAGACAACACAATTGGCTCATTTTCTGGTTGGCAGGATGTGACGAGTGGTGTGCCACAGGGATCTACGCTGGGGCCTCAACTCTTTGCAATTTATATCAATGATTTGGAGGAAGGGACCGATGGTATGGTTGCTAAATTTGTTAATGACACAAAGAAAGGAAGGAAAGTAAGCTGTGAAGAGGACATAAGAAGGTTACAAAAGGATATAGATAGAGTAGGTGAGTGGGCAAAGATCTGGCAAATGGAGTATGATGTGGGAAAATGTGAGGTTGTCCATTTTGGCAGGATGAATAAAAGAAGAGGCATATTATCTATGGTAAGAGATTGCAGAGCTCTGAGATGCAGAGGGATCTAGGTGTCCTAGTGCATGAATCAGAAAAGGTTAGTATGCAGATGCAGCAAGTGATTAGGAAAGCTAACAGAATGTTGTTGTTTATTGTGAGGGGAACTGATTACAAAAGTAGGGAGGTTATGCTTCCCATATGTACATGGCGTTGGTGAGACCACATCTGGAGTGTTGTATACAGTATTGGTCTCCTTATTTAAAGAAAGATGTAAATGCGTTACAAGCAGTTCAGAGAAGGTTTACTAGACTAATATCAGTAATGGGTGGGTTGTCCTATGAGGAAAGGCTGGACAGGTTAGGCTTGTATCCACTGGAATTTAGAAGAGTAAGAGGCAACTTCATTGAAACATAAGATCCTGAGGGGTCTTGACAGGATGGATGTGGAGACAATGTTTCCTCTTGTGGGAGAATCTAGAACTTGGGGTCACTGATTCAAAATTCATTTAGGACAGAGGTGGGGAAAAAATTTTCTCTCAGGGGACTGTGAGACTTTAGAATTCTCTTCCTCAAAAGGTTGCTGAGGCAGAGTCCTTGAATATCTTTAAGGCAGAGGTAGATAGATTCTTGAAACCTGCCATCCTTACCTGGTCTGCTTATATGTGACTCCAGACCCACAGCAATGTGGTTGACCCTTAAATGCCCTAAACGAGGGCCACTAGGGAAATGCTGGCCGAGCTAGTGAAGCCCTGTGAATGAATAAAAAGCAAAAGATGCTGGAATTCTGAAATAAAAACAGAAAATGCTGGAAATACTCAATGGGTCAATCAGCATCCGTGGAGAGGGAAACAGTATTAACGTTTCAGGGTTTGATGAACTTTCATCAGAACTGGAAAAAGTTAGAGACGTAACAGAGTACAGAGTAGAGATAGGATGGAAGAGAAGGGAAGGCCTGTGATCTTCAACTTTATTGATCTAGCTCACTATTCAACATATATTTACTAATTACACAGAGTACTCATGATTAAGGTAGAATTCTGTTTGTACCTCAGGAACTTCACTCTAGCATCTATTCCTGATGCTGTGGGTTTCCTCCAGATGTCAAGCCATTTGTTGAGCAAATGTTGAGATTTAACTGCACCAAGACAGAAGCTTTGAGCTTCTGCCCCCATAGCCAACATTAAGGGTGGAACTTTATGGCAGCGGGATTTTACGGTCCCACCGAAGTCTTTAGAGTTTAGACTAGCTCACTGCATTTTATGACCCCTTTGCTTGCCATACAGGGACAGGAAAATCCCAGCCTAAGATTCCAATCCCTTTTCAGTGACATGTAGCTGATCATCAGTTATGAAAACTGTTCTGCACGTTTTGTAACACTAATGCACTTTCTTACCTGTTTATATTATAATTAAATATGAAAATAAAATCAAAAACGTAATAATTACTCTATCAATGTTTTTATGTCCACTTATGAGTTTGATTGTTTCAGTTGTGAATTTGTCATTTATAAATTATAAAGTTACTTATGTTTGAACATGGATATCTACTGAACAATTTAACTGGGAATGTTGAAAATAGAGCAAGTGATCTGTGGAATCAGTGTGGAATGCATTTTCCAGTGAATGGCTATTTATTATGCTGAGGCCTGTTTGATTTCATCGGGTAAACTAATCCTTCACACCTCAAAATGAAATGATTTGAAGACCTAAGATCTAATTCTGTTTCACTTAAGAAGCGTTTGCTCTTTAAACCAGGCGGAACTCTATGCTGATGATCAACGTCTTGGCATTCATTGCAGCCATTCTCATGGGATTCTCTAAACTGGCCAACTCATTTGAAATGCTTATACTGGGACGGTTCATTATTGGCATCTACTGCGGTTTGACCACGGGCTTTGTTCCCATGTATGTTGGTGAGATATCTCCCACAGCTTTAAGAGGAGCTCTGGGCACCCTCCATCAGCTGGGAATTGTGATTGGAATTCTCGTTGCACAGGTGAGCAATAGGCAGTCAACCCTTAATCTTTACAACACTGAAGCGTTGCACACAACGCGATCAATTCCATATCTGCTTCACATTTCCTATTATCTGTCATAGTCTAGGAAGCCTTTGCAGAGTATCACTGTACATATCATCTCCCGCAAATAGATTAATATAATAATTTTTCAATGTAGGAATTATATTTAAAAATTGTAGATTAATTGCATTGTTGCTCCAAACATATGAGTGTATACAACACCAGAACAACTTTTTTCAAACCAGTCAGGATGAAGCAGTTTAATTTCTTTGTTTTTATTGGCAATTTGCTGGAGCCCTGAATTGATTGCGCAGAGATTTATGTATGGGACACCGATTGTGCTGATGAAAGCGGTGCACCGGATTTCAATGGCAACCTTTCCTCTCAATTTCAAATTTAAACCAGGAGAGAGAATTCCTATTTAAATAGGGCATCACAGTCTGTCTGCAGCAGTGAACCCAGGAGCTGGGGAGGGTGAGTTATCATTCAGTGTTGGAGATGCGAAATGAACCAACTGATTGTGTTGCACTCTTCTAGTTCAGTGATAATCTCCTACTGTGCCCCCTGCCTTCAGTTCCAACTCCTGCTGTGAATTGTGAAGTTTAAGTATGATTTTTTTTTTAACTTGGTGGGGGTGGGGGGGTCTCTTGCTGTGTCATCAGTCACACACTCAGTGTAACTTGTCCATAGCTAGACTCATTGACCTTGGCTTGTGAATCATTGGTAATTCTAAATTCTGAATGCATTTTATAAATAAATGACACTAAATTCCAAAGGATTCTCCTGATCGGATTCTCCTGATCTGCAGTTATTGGCTGTTTCTCCCCTTTCTCTGGGATTTCCACCAATCATCCATTGACAGGATGCGTTGAGAGGCTAAGGAATTGCCATAGAAATTCCACCATGAAGGTGAACACAGTCAACAAAATAAATGATGCAAGGGGATGATAGAATGCACCCATACCATCAGAGATGCTGTTTTTAAAGCAATTGCCCTATTCAGGTCACCGATGTACTCAGACCAACTGTGTTCAGAACGGCAGTAACCACACTCACGCAGACTGGAAGCCTTTTGTGAAATCCTTTCTACTATTGCCAACCCTTCCAACTTCAGTAATTCTAAGACACTTTGATGTGACCTATTAAGCTAAGATGAACAATTTTTACTACTTTTTTTTTCAGATATAACTCATTAAAAATAATCTTTCCTTGTGTTTGCAGGTTTTTGGGTTGCATTCAATCATGGGAAATGACACCCTCTGGCCGTTATTACTTGGGTTTCTGTTCCTCCCCGCACTGTTGCAGTGTATTGCTTTACCATTCTGTCCAAAAAGCCCTCGCTTCCTCCTTATCAACAAGAATGAGGAAAGCAAGGCAAAGAGCGGTAAGATTTTACATGTTTAAAACACAGCACTGTTTAATCTCTCATTAACCGAGGGACTGTTATTTTAAGCTATTGTGAGAATAACACAGAGTCCAACTATTTCACAAGCTATAGTGTGAGGAAAGTTGTATGGACTTCTATTTGCTTATTGCTCACTGAGTACTATTACAAAACACAACTGACTTATTACAGATTGTGTTAGGAGAATGAGGTTGACTGGTAGCTCTAGGAATGGCTGGTGTCTTCAGGGTGGGGTGAAGGGCGTCTCCTTAAATCAGACAAAAAATAGAATCGAGGGAGGGTGTTTCATGGTAAGACCTTGACCTTGTGATGAGGTTAAAGTCAGATCACCTGGTCATGACCACACTACTGTTTGTGGGAGCTTGCTGTGCACAAATTCGCTGCCTCACTACCTACAACAGTGACCACACTTCAAAAAGCACTTTATTGGCTGTAAAGTGCTTTGGGGTGTCCTGAGGTCATGAAAGGTGTTAGAGAAATGCAACCCTTTCTTTCTCCTTTTTATCTTTCTTTAGATGTCCTCAGTGCTCACTTCCTTGCATTGCATACAGCTCTGTTGTGTTTAGATTGTACCAGATACCTATTAGAAATGTGCTTAAAAGATAAAAGCACTTTGACAGCACTTTACTGCCTCCTCATTGCTGAAAACACTTTGCAACGAATAAATCACTGAAGTGCACTCTGTTCTTATGTAGGCAAACATGGCAACTAATTTTATCTGCACCAACATAAACGGCAAAGGAGATGAGCGTCTAATTAATCTGCTTTTGATCGAGACCATAAATGTTGGCTTGGACAGTAACTCATCCTTGCTCTTGAAAAAGTGCCACAAGATCTTTCACATCCAGCTGAATATGTGGATGGAGCCTTAGATTAAAATCTCATCTGAAAGATAGCTTGATAATGCAGCAACTCCCAGTGTACTGAGCTCCTGCCCAGATTCTTTTAACTTGGCTTGTCCATAAAGCATACAATGGGCTTCCCAATATCTCAGGAAACACATCCATGTAAACGTGGGTACTGATCAATACAGGGCAGTGTAATTTTTTCACCTGCTCTGGTCTCAAGTTTGGGCTTCAGTGTGGCTTTGCAATTAAGTCAAAACTAAAGAGTTAGGGAGAGGAGCTGGAGTTCCTGCTTTTTATTGCTGTCTAACAGTTCCTGCAGAGAAGTGTACTTGTGCAGATGTCAGCTGAGTACATATAAGGTTGTCCTTACCTGTGATGTATTCCACGTCAAAGACTCAGGTGACTCTCATGTTTAGTTTGAGAGTGATAAATGATGATGGGGAAGATATTGAAGAGTTACAGGTGTCCTCAGAGCGGTAGAGGAGATTTCCCACTTTGGCATTCCTGGGAAATTATATGCACCCAACATGGGATTTTCCGTCCATTCGTTTTAATGTCCCTACCCCCGTGCATCAAACCATTGAATTCAATAAGGAGAAAAACATGCTTGCCACAATTTTTATGGGTTGGAAATTAATATTTCTTAAAATAACATTCACAAATATTTTTTAGTTCTGAAGAAGCTTCGTGGAACAACAGATGTCAGCAGTGACTTGCAGGAGATGAAGGAAGAGAGCAGGCAGATGATGCGAGAGAAGAAAGTCACAATTCCTGAACTGTTCCGTTCACCAATGTATCGCCAACCCATTATCATCGCAATGGTGCTGCAACTGTCCCAGCAGCTGTCCGGTATCAATGCTGTAAGTATGGGCAAAAGACCCTTTGTCAATGGGCAAGGGTCATTCAGTCTAGGAAGCCTCTCCTTTCCTGTTACCTTAATCCCAATCACAGCCCTCTCATTGTTCCCCGCAATCTATTCTCTCTTCAGTAGTGTACCTCATTGTCTCTGGAAATCAGTTGTACTGACCCTTTGCATTCTACAAATCCCCTCACCATTGAGTTCCCTTTCTAACTTTAACTTCTGCATTTATAATTTATGCCCCTGCCCTTTGAACCCTTTCCCATAGCAACCCATTTGGTCTAATCACTTCCCTTCATAATGTGGAAAACGCAAATTAGGCAGATCAAAGCCTCCCCTTTCTAAAAAGAAATGAGCTTCTTGTCACCTAGAATGATCTTTCTTGCCCACCTCTCAAGGGAAGTCATAGGATAAGACAACCAGATGTTAAATGTCAATACCTGTACTCCGAATGGTGTCTGACTGCGGCCTTGTACAGCTACACAGCCTGGTTTGTGCGCACAATTTACAATTCTGTGTGGAGTTTCATCTGCTCATGGTACATGTTGGGAATTTGGACAGAGAGGTTGCTACATAATCAATGGGAAACCCTGCAACCACCGTGTTCCACACCCAGGTCCTCAATATTGTTACTGGTAAGGGAACCTCCTGTGGAGCCATTGGCACATAAATAGGAGCAGGAGTGGGCCAGTGACCTTCACTCGCCTGGGGCACAAAGTCTGCAAGATTCGCCTTCTGATTTACTTCCTGCATGAGCTGAAATTCTGTTCCCTGAATGTGTGGTTTCTCATGACTATTTGATCTGTACCAATGTTTAGAATTCTGCACGATTCCTTTCGGAAGGGGTGTGATTTTGAGATTATAAATGCCAATTGCACCACCGTTTAAGCCAGTCTTTTCTCAATATGTATTTCATTTTCTCCACAGATATTCTACTACTCAACAAGCATTTTTGAGAAAGCCGGCGTCGAACAGCCTGTTTATGCCACCATTGGTTCCGGTGTGGTCAACACTGCTTTCACAGTTGTATCAGTACGTATCCCGCCATGAAATTATTGAGTTTCCCAACTGTTCTGTGCGGTAAAATTAGGAATTAAACTTAAAAGTGGAACACAGCCCTCCACAGGCTCAGTGTGAAACTGGGCCACATGGACTACTGACATTCCAGCCTTGGTCCTTTGTCTGTTTTAAACTAGCTGACTTCTGCTGGAGTCGCTGTGCAAGTATTATCATTGACCTCAGATAAGATCAGTCAGGATTGGTGATCCTCATTCCATTAAAAGCAACCTCGGTTGGGCTTTTCACAAACGTAGACACCAGGCGAGGGCACAATTGTGCTCCACAGCGCCATCTAGGCCACACATTAAGAAGGGGCCTCCTGAGAGGCAGTCCAGTGCGTTGGCATCAGTATACCTGCGGGCTTACACAAACCGGAACCACCAAGAGACAGAGAGAGAACATTTCTTTAGGTGAGAGAGGAAAATTAAAGTGCCTCTTAGAAAGTTAAATGCATTGAAGTTGAAAGCATTTGCTCATTTTAGCAGAGTGCGGGAAGTAAAATTCTGTGGGATAGAATTTGGATCTTACTGTGCCTGTTTTTTTGGTTGTAGAATAGGGACCAAAATCAACAAGTTTCGCAGTGCTGTGTCCCTCACCCTTAAATGTACCCAATGGCATATATTGGCTGCAGAGATGTTTAGGCATCTCTGACGGTTGTTGAAGGCAGGGTTTAGGTTCCTTGTGTGTACCATTGGGAGATTTACCACCTGTTTCAGGACCTGCTATGGCACTTTGTTTGGACAGGGCTGCGCATGCATGGGCCAACGCCATGCAGGAGTTTCAGCTTTTCAGCTTCTTGCACAGCAATCCTTAAAGGGTCTACAGGGGGGCAACAAACAGTGGGTACACGACTGCCACATGCTGGCCTTCCCCCCATTCTTCTCCCCCAGCACCTACCTCAGGATTGTTGTGAGCCCACGTTAGACACCTGCTGACCTCTGGGTGCCTGGTTGGCATTGGCAGCTTCTCAAAAAGCATTATGTTGATGAGGTCCAGGGGCTGATTTGGTTCAAGCCTCAGACCAGTTGCACCCAGACCAACTGACCATTCCGTGCCCATAAATGGGCAGGATTGTGTTTCTAGGCCACAGTTCCCAATGTGATGTCTTTGTTTCTGCAGCTGTTTGTGGTGGAGCGGGCTGGACGACGTACTCTTCACCTGATTGGCCTGGCTGGAATGGCTGTCTGTGCAATTCTGATGACCATTGCACTTGCTTTCCTGGTGAGTGATTGCTTGAGTGATTCATTCTCTGTGCATGCATTATTAAAATAACTTCCTTCATTTAAAGAACACCGTAGTCAAAGAAACACAACTTTAAAAATAACTGTCAGCAGTTATCTGATAACACTGAGGTAGCCAAAGTCATTTCATTTGGGTCTCACAGAGCTAGTGGCTAAAGGAAACTTTCATTCCATCACCCTGGACTGGGTTTCAACTTGTGTCCTAATGAGGAAAGGGCAGGTCTGATTCAGCTCAAACAATTTCCCATTATCAATTAACAAGAGGCAATTAACAGAAATTAATTCAACAAATATACATGGGCTACCAGGTGCATCTTTTAAAAAATATATTGAGATCACTATAAATTAGCTGAAATATTTTTGAATAATTAGCTCAAATGTCAGATTATGTTACAAGAATTTTCTTCAGGGAACAGAAAGTATGGAGCTGTTATGGACAGGGTCAGGAGTGAATGAAACTCTAGTCCCCTTTTCCTTACTGTCAGTAATCAGTATTTTTGGAAAGGAAGGTATGTTTCTCAACCTCTGAGTGTCTGGTCATTTTTTTAATAACCAGCAGCAAGCTTTCATGGGTTAAATAAAGAGGATTATTTATTCACACATTCACACAGTGTCTTAACACCACCACATACACACACACAATATGCTCTCACTCTCACTTGCACTCACTGTCTCACACACACACGCGTACACACACACACTCGCACACGTGTACACACACACGTGCGCGCGCGCACACACACACACACACACACACACATGCACACTCACTCATACACAAACTCACTCAAACACACATATACATAAACTTGAGAAAAAATACAGTTAGAGAGGATGTGTACTTTTACAAATTGTACACAAAAGAGTAGGTCATAGTTCACTTGTTTGGTTTGTGTAATGGAAAAGCAGTCTTTCTGGACCCGTTGAGGAAGGTGTTTTCACTCCTGAAGGGTTAGTTAGGATCCAGATTCAAATGGCTGGAGTCGTACGTCAGACTTGTTGCAGGATTGTTCAAGTAGGTCTCAAAGTTGGTTCCTTGTGGTTTTCTTACCAGGAAGTCAAGTTTGGGTACTGATTGACTTGGAACAGGAACCAGGCTGGGACACTTTTAAGATGCATTCATCTCCAGGTTTAAAAAAGCATGGGTTTATAGCCTTGTTCTGTTGCTGTAGTCCTGCAGCTGGTGTTCTGTACAGTTTGTCCAGTTTCTCTCTGATTATTGAGATAAGAGAATTTATAGTCTGAAGTCAGTTTCAGTCACATGAAGATCTGTTATTTTCCACCCGGACTGGTTTGAAATTCCAAAGCCATTCTACACAATGAGAGATAAATGATGGTCATTCACACCTACTTGTGATTAACTGATTTCTGTAGCTCTCTCCTGTTAAATATCGAGCTCAGAGACAGTGGGTCCTGAAGTCTATAGATTTTGAGTTTCACATAAACTACAAACAATAGTGGGTGTAAATCCCACTGATCAGTTTTGTTTTGGTATGTTCATTTAAAGGGGAGGTCCCCACCCAGGGTTACTCAATCAGGATCTTTCCGGAAACTTGAGACAGAAATTGCAAAAGTCACCTGTCCTTCGGCAAACAGCTTAGCTGCCTGTTCATGTCATTTTTTTAAAAAGCTCCGGAAGATTCTAAACCAATGGACAGTCTGTGGTTTAAAGTTGTGGATAGGACAAGCCTGCACTGGGCAGGAGAAGAACAAAATAAGGTCCCATTAAACTCATGAATGCTCCTCCTTCAAAAGGCCCTGTAGATCTTGTGCAATCATGGAGTTTATCCAATTTACTTAACTTCCTGGTGTGTGACCTTGAATTTCCATAAATAGAGCTCTGCAAAATCTTTCTGTGCCCTATTAACTCACACCAAATGATTGATTACAGGGTACAACTTCCCAGTGGCCTGAGTTACACAGTGGCCAGTGCAGAATGGAAGGTACTCCCAACATTTTAATACCAAAAGGGAATTGAATATATAAAGGAAAATAAATGACAGAGCTACAGGGAGAAAGCCGCAGGTGGCGGGTGGGGAAGGGTGGGGGGGGTGTGTGTGTGGAGATAATTGAATAGCTTTCTCAAAGAGCTGGCATGGACATGATGGGCAGAATAGCCTCATGTGCTGTTTGATACTAAGAAAATGCTTTGTTCCGTGAGAAAAGTCAGTCAGTAGATGTAAAATGTTCTAATTGAATGTGTGACATTTTCTTGGTGGACATTTTGAGGCTCTTTGGCTGCTACATTACTTAACTCTTCCATTTTAACTTCAATTTGGGATGTTTGTGGTTCATGACAGCTGTGCTTAAACATTTGGACATTCACTGGGCACAATTCCTGGGTGAAGGTATTCACCGGAATGATCCCAGGGCTTAAAGAGCTGGATAATGAAGACAGTTTGCATAGACTAGGCCAGCATTTCCTTGAGTATCGAAGGTTAAGGGATGATCTTGTTGAGGTGTTTAAGATGATTAGGGGATTTGATAGGGTCGATAGAGAGAAACTAATTCCTCTGGTGGAGGGAATCCAGAACAAAGGGGCAGCACTTTCAAATTAGAACCAGCCTGTGCAGGGCTGATGTCAGGAAGCACTTCCTCACGCAAAAGGGAGTGAAAATCTGGAACTGTCTCCTCCTCCAAAAAAATTCGCAGGCTAGGGATCAATAGAAAATTTCAAAAGTGAGGTTGATAGGTCAATGTTTGGTCAGTGGATTAAGGTAAACGGAACTAACGTGGTCAATGGAATTGAGAGACAGATCTTATGAATCTTAGCATAATCTTAACGATCATAATCTTATTGAATGGTGGAACAGATTCGAAGGGCAGAATGGCCTCCTTCTGTTCCCATGCTCCTAAACGTGGCAAATTGTTAATTATACACTGATGGGTTTCCAGATATTGATTAATTTTACACGAAAGGGGAAGGATACCATCGCCAGAGATACAATCAAACTGCTGCAGGGCAACTAAAAATGAAAGAGGTCTCAGTGGAGATTCTTTTCTCTGTGTTGAAATGAAACTTTGAATTGGCTGTGATATAAGAAAGATTTTAGATTTGACCAGCGTGGTAGTAGAATGGTGTCCACGAGGTGGACCTGTTCTGTTAGATTTTCATTTGGCAAGTTCCCAGTTTGGTGGGGAGGAGCAGAGCAGGGGGTTGAACATTGATGGAAACATAATTCCCACAGCTGGAGCCTGAGAACAGCTCACTGGCTTCGCTTGGCAAGACTCACAACATGAAGAGACCATAGAAGCACCACAAGACAAAAGAGAAATCAGTACTGATATTAAAAAAAATCGTCACCGAGGAGATTTTGTTCCATTTTATGCTTTACGAATGAGTTTATTTTTGAAAGTATAAAACATTAAAATATGTTGTGTTTTTTTGTTGTGCAGGACCAGCTGACTTGGATGAGCTACATAAGCATTATTGCTATTTTTGGTTTTGTGGCCTTCTTTGAGATTGGACCTGGCCCGATCCCATGGTTTATTGTTGCTGAGCTGTTCAGTCAAGGCCCCAGACCAGCTGCCATCGCTGTATCTGGTTTGTGTAACTGGACTGCAAATTTCATCGTTGGCATGGCCTTCCAATATATCGAGGTGGGTGCACTGTTAGTTTAATCCTAAATTATAGGTAGGAAAGTAGTGAAGAATCATTGTCTGGACGATGTAGAGATAACCCCACCATTATCTTCCGGCTTTCAGTCAAATGGTGAATTTTCATTTTGGAGTCAGCAGGGAACCTCCAGTGCAGGTCCTGCTTGCAAGGGAATTGTGAGTGATCACCATGCGTGGTTGGTGGGCGAAGTTGTTCACCAGTAATGCATTTTGAAACTTTGAGCTTTCTTTATCTCTTGAACTGTGAGACACACTCAGAAGTAGGACAGTGCATTCTGAGTTTTTTCTTTTGTCTGGAGAAAGCGCTCAAGTAGCTACTCTGAGTGATTGGGCCGTGTTTGCCAGAGGCATTGGGAATAAACTGACTCGCAAACATCCCACAGCACAAATCTGGATTGATTGAATACGATATTGTGCATGACAGTCATTTGGAACCTTGTGGATCGGGTTTGCGCACCTAAATGTCCATTTGTGCACTTTGGGCTCTCATTGATCTAGACTTTACACTGGGGAGTGGAACATCATCTAGTGTATTTAGTTAAATTGACATCAATATCACAAATAAGCCGAGTGGCCATGCCAGCCTGGTACACCCACCATAAACAGTGGACGCAGGCACACTGACATGGGGTCACTGACCACCATGCGAGTGAAGCTCTCTGAATGAAGCTGCCCAAAGTCTCCACGTGCTGACTGCTGCAGGTAGTTTGTCAACACTATGAGGAACTGAGAGAGACTTCAGGCAGTTACAGTTGGCTGTTTGCGCTGTTAACCGTTACAGGAGGCAGAAAGTGGAGACTTCAATGAAAGCTGCCATGAGACATGAGTTTGTCTGAAATCAGCAGAATATTTAAATGGGGCAAGTCCAGAATGGCACAAAATAGATCGTTTACTACAGGTTAATTGTTGCTTTGGTGATAGCAAATGGTTAGCTCCATTTATCCGATATGGTAGTTGTTCCTGACAAACAGCACAGGTTTTATTGGCGATGACTGTATCAGAGAATGTCAGAGCTTCTTTTTGTCACTCATAAGATTTCCTTCTGCCCTTTTAACAGCAACTCTGTGGGCCTTACGTCTTCATCATCTTCACTGTGCTTCTGGTCCTGTTTTTTGTATTCACCTATTTCAAAGTCCCTGAGACCAAAGGAAGGACATTTGACGAGATTGCCTCTGGTTTCCGCCAGGGCGTAGGGGCCAACTCTCCAGAGAAGCTCAGCCCAGAGGAGCTCAACAGCCTGGGTGCAGATTCGCAGGTTTAAGCAGGAGCTGCACCACAGCAGCCAAATAGGAGCCAATGGGACTAGCGCGTGTCCACACTACTGACAAAATATGTAACGAGGTGGAGTGACTGGCATGTCAGCAGATTCCTGTGATTGTGTAGGAAGCAAGCTCTGATTGTTTACCAGTTACACATCTCCAATTGTGTAAAATGTTATGGTCAGTACGCAAAACTAACTTTTTGAATATTTTACAGTTTTGACTGACGTAATTATCAATTAGTGTTTCAAAGCTTTCCATGTATAGAATTAAATATTTATATGTTGAATATGTTTATAGTGTTTATAGGACAATAAATTATAGAGCTAAAATTAATGTAAATATAATAAGCTACATAAATGATATGTAATGTATAAACATAGAATGAGCTCTAGTTTCTGTAGAAATGATTAGCTGTAAATGATTAGAATTACTTTTTGTACAGTTCACATTGTAGAGAGCTGCTTCCGGTTCACCAGGTCAGCCCTTAATATTTTTTTAAAAAGTGTTTGTTATTAATGGAGAGCCTTTCAAATTTCCTTGATTTCCTGTGATATTAACAGATGAATGCTTAACACATTTGAATACAGTTCCTCTGTGTGCTATTGTAGCATTACTAATAACCCAGCTAGGATAAACAGTTTATCCTCATTAGTAAAATATCAAACAGAAGAACGTCATCTCAACAAGTTAAGTACTTCCACACTAATATGACCAGCGGCAGGTGCCTGAGCTTGTAATGACCAGCAGGCAATTCCTACACAACACAATCATAGTTGTACATAATTTATTAGTAACTTTTTAAAAACATTTGAAAGTAAATAATGTGTGTGCTGGAAAGGGTTTGGTGTGGGAGGGTTATAGTGTATTTACTGATGTGCCAAACACAGCTGTTGCAGGAAGTTTATGATATGAGCATCCATTGAATCAAGTGACAGGGATCTTTGTGAGTTTGTTGTATAAGTTTCTAAAGAGTGATTAGCGTTTCTGCCAGCAAAACCGGTATAGTATTGGTTCCCACCCCTCCACCCACTTCAAAATGCTTTGGATAAGTAAACTACTTACAGTGTGGCAGTTGAAAAAACAAGTCTGTTTTTCCCTCGGAAGTTGTTCTCCAAGGTCCCAATTTCAAACAAAAGTATTATTTCTTCCTGGAAGACAGAATGTTTGTTTGTAAAATATAATGTTGTGAAATATTCACCCTGTGAAAACTGGGGACTGTGACACCTTCAATCCTGTGCCAATCGTGACCTGTCCAAGTGTTGGTAAGGTAAACTCCATTGCACAAAAAGCTTTCATTGTTAATTTCTGCTACTTTGTGCATTAATTTCAGGATTTAAAAATGATTCCTCCCAAAATTAACCGACTTGCCTGATGCATGCTTTCTGGAAATCTTCGATTTCCCTCAGTCTTGTGAATTGTCTTTTATCAGTGACACACAGAAAGTCTCTTCCATTGCTGAAACAGTGTTCTAGGTTCCTCACCATCCAGCACTTTGTCACGAACAGATGTCAAACCGATGCTGATTGTCTCTTTGCTGCTTTCCTGAACCCTCACTCAAATTTCCAGCTTGTTCATGATCTTCCTCCCCATCCGATGTCAACTGTGACGTCTTCGTCCTAAATCCTATAGTCTTCTCCGCTGTATCGTGGCAGTGTTGAGTATTAGCTCCTCTACCCAGTTCTTCAGTTACTACCTGAGATAGATCTGGAGTTTGTGTGATTGTGTAAAGTAGGTGTTAGAGAGTCAGCTGCCTGTTTTACATCTTTCCCCATTACTGTTTCTTTATTTGTAAATAAAGATTGGGATGCATGTAACACAGATTACCATTTTATACTGTCATACCAGATCTAACCCTGCATTTGAATCCCTGCCCAACAGTTGAAAGCTTTTAAAAAAAAAATAACTTAAAACAATTATTCATCCTAAGTAAAAGAATGATTTGCTTTATTTAGGTAGGGCAGTTTTTATACATATTTTAATCCGGGAAAAAATAGAAGTAGATATTACAGTTAACTGAAAAATTTACATAAACTATATTTCCTTTAGGTAAGGTTTGTTTGAAACATTTTTTTGTATTTTGAATAATTAGAAATAAAGCTAGTGCAAAAAATAGCCTGAGCAGCAGTTAACAGGAGACAAAGGGGGTTAGATGTGACTAAACTGATGAGTAAAAGTGTATTACAGGTTTTATCTTCCTCCTCAGTTTTGAGACCCAACTGCTGACGACAGCCTTTCTGACCCATCCTGAGGCTCCACAGCTGGTCCTGATAGCAGCTCACACGCTCCATTCATAGGGTCATTACAGCACGGAAGGAGGCTATTGAACCCATGCTGGCTCTCTTTAGAGCCATCCAGTCAGTCCCATCCACCCCCACCGCCCCGCTCGAGCCCTATGGTCCTGAAGGTTTATTTCCCTCGAAAGCCCATCCAATTTCCTTTCCCAATCATTCATCATCTCCGTTTCCACCACTCTTTTGGCAGTGATTGCTGGATCACTGGATTTACAGAAAGACCCATCAGCCCACAGCTTGCATTACTTGAATGCCTGGCTACTGTGGGGAAGGCCAGGAAGGGTGATGAGTGAGTCTGGCTGAGCTCAGAGGGCTGGTGTTGGGTGGAAAAGTATTGCAAGCCTATTGGTTTTTTGAACATTATATTTTCCTTGAGGTTTGCAACTGGATTTCATTAAAAATGAAAACATCTTTCGGGAACTTGAGAATCAGAAAGTGAAAACAAACAGACCAACTAAAACAATGAATCTGATAGCACATTTCCACTGACAGCCCTGCTTTGTTTGAATAGAGTTTGTACACTGAGATTTTGTACTTATTTCTTGTGAGGATCACCTTAGTGACAACTAAGCTGAAAATAAAAAAAAACCAGAGCAACAAAATCTGTAGTTTTCTGTTTTAATGAGCAGCTAATAATTCATCTCTAAATGATGTAAGTATACTTGTGGCTTCAAGTATATTTTTGTTCCTTTCCTGGAATTTACCCCTGCCTGTGGCCATTATCTTTCTTGTTCAGTAAGCATGTTCATTGCTTAATGGGTGATTCTTGACCAACTAGTTACACCATATGTTTTGTGTTGATGCATAACCCCTGGGGTGTACAACAACGGCAACCTGCATTTAAAAAGCGCCTTTAAGGTAGTAAAGCATCCAAAGGTGTTTCATAGGAACATTATGAAACAAAATTTGACATTGAACCACACAAAAGAGATTTGGGGGGGGGGTCAAGTGACTTGGTCATAGAGTTAGAATCTAAAAGGTATCTTAAAGAGAGGTACAGAGGTTTAAGGAGGAAATGCCAGACATTGGGTGTCCAGAGATGATAGGTCTGAAAGTGGAGCCAATGGTGAAGTGGACGAAGTTGAGGATATGCAAGAAGTCAGAAATAGAGACCAGGAACGGGGCAGTAAAATACAGCAAGCCATTTGGCAGGAACATAAAATCCCACTATCGTAAAATTCCATCCAAAGTTTGAAACTGCTTCATTTTTCAACTGGTGAAAAGGGATACTTGCAAACATTCCAGAGAGTTCTTAGGATTGGCACAGATCTTTTAAATGTCATTTTTATGTAACAGAGAAGTGACCTTCCCATCACTAACCAGCACCTGGAGGATGGTGTCATCTAATGAGCTCTCTAAACAAACCCTATATTCATTTGTGAAGAAATATCTGAAAATAAACCTGTGTGTGAATATCAGCTTTGCACGCCTATTACTAGATAGTCACTCACAACTATAGACTTAAAAAAAACTAACTGGAAATCTAAATTGAAATGGAAAATGCTGGAAATTCGCTGCAGATCTGCTATCATCTGAGAAGGAAAGGACATTTCTGGAGTAACCCTTTCATCAGAGCTCGATGGTGAGTGATGCTTAATACGACTAAGGGCTCTCGAACCCTGGCCTGAAGATTCTCTGCCTCTACTTCCTTCTTCTTTAAGATGACGCTTAACACAAAACAAAACAAGGGAGTTGTTGAAAAGAATAGGTAAAGATGAAGGGTCAGTAACATTGGCCAGAGTCTTACAGTGCCCGACCCGAACAGACATGAAATAGTGCGAGATGATGTCAGGTGAGCAGCCCGAGGTCACCGCGCACTCAAGCAATGTTTCGCTCGACGGGCATGTGCGGTAATTAAACCCACTAACGATGTAACCAAGAGGGGTTTTACACGGCATGTCCACATTTACAATTGGCGGACGGGCCAATCTCCCAGGTGGCTTTCACACTTCTGTTCAAACCTCAATCCAGGGAGGGATGAAATCTCCGTGGGGAAATAAAATATAAAGAGATATCTGGGGACTGGTTTTTTTATGAGGTTTGCTGACAGCTGCTTGATTGTTGCTGCATGGACGTGTTTTGCAGCATTTTTTTTGTTGTGTCCTTTAGGCTGTGGATGTCTGCAGCTGCCTTCAGGGAACGCACTTGAAACGCTCACCCCCACCCTCGGTCAGGCCGGTGTCCGTTCTCTTCCCCCCCCCCAACACCCCACTCCGGCAGCGCTGAGCATTTCAGCACACGTTTCACGCTCGGAGGGCCGTTCATTTTCCAGCCAATGTGAAATTGGGGCCGGAGGCCCTTTTCCCATCTGCTCCCGCCCGATTGGGCGCGCTGGACAACCGAAAAATTCAGGCCATTGAATCTTGTCCCTGAGGAGAGTTCATTGGGAAAATGGTCAAAACAAGTTTTTTGAAAAAAACTGGGAAGAGGTGAAAACAGACAGATGATAAAGAGAGATCTCAGGAGGTCATTCAAAGGGTAAAGGCATGAACGTATCAAAGACTGAAAAGGCATGAGGGAGGTACAGACAAAATCTTTCGGAAATGGGGAGAAAAGACAAAAAGAAAAGGCCAAATGAGAGCAGAAAGTAGCAAGACACAAACTTCAACTGGAAGAAGGAAGTAAACAGCATCCCTTTGACAAAGCAGTTTCCAAAGGCCAGAATATCCCTTCCCTCCAGCACCAATAACGACAGGATGTCCAGGACTCAGAGCATTCCTAGTGCAGCTCTCAGGAATGATAGTCACTGACGCAAATATCCATCAAACCCAGAGCTTTAACAAGGCTGCTTTTGAAAATACACGGCTCCCATGTCTTCAGCTTAGCAAATCGCAAGTCGTATGGTCTGGGTGACTACATTCACCTGATGAAATCCTGGAACACTGACGCATCCAGTCAAGGAACACATCCTGAATTTGGGTTTGAGTAATACATAACTTGATGCAGGAAATCTAACCCGTTGGTGCCTTCTTTTGTCACAGTTTCCTCTTTACCAACAGGGAAAAACAGGAAATTTAAGAAATAGGGGCCATGAACAGACCATCCGGCCCATCAAGCTTGCTCAGCCATTCAATAAGATCACGGCTGATCTGATCTTGGCCTTAACTCCACTTTCGTGCCCATCCCCCATAACTCTTGACTCCCCTTTAGTTCAAAAATTCTGTCTAACTCAGCCTTGGATATATTCAATGACCCAGCTTCACTGCTCACTGGAGAAGAAAATCCAAAAGACTAACAACCGTCTGAGAGAAGAAATTCCTTCTCATCTCCATCTTAAATGGGAGACCCCTTAGTTTGAAACTGTCCCCCGTCTAGGTACCCCACAAGGGAAAACATCCTTTCAGCATCTACACTGTCAAAACCCCTCAGAATCTTTTATGTTTCAATAAGATCACCTCTCATTCTTGTTTCAGCTAACAATCTATTGGGTAGTTTAACTTGGCATGAAAAGTGAGTTAACTAGCAGAGCCCTGACTTACGAGCTGAGCAGATCAGTGTTTATCTACTTGGCCAAGCTTTTTGGAAAGGGATCCAGTCATACATAGATTTCCTTATTTGAAGAAGTTTTGGATCAGCTCTGATTAAACTATGAAAATACCTTTTTGAGTAAGTAACACTGGGATTTTGTAATTGCTGTGTTTCTGTTATACATAAAGCAAGTCCACACTTCCTGTAGGCCCAGGGCCGGGTGGTTATTAAACACAGTCAGAAAACTACTGGACAGCACACAGGGCAGAATCTTCCGGTCCTGCCAGCAGCGGGAGGCTTGGCGGGTGGGTGGAGGGAATTTGGCCCGAGGCTAAAAATCACTTTCCTGTCGGCGGGATGAACTTCAGGAATAAAGTTCTCGGGACTTTAAAGACGAGTTAAAGGCAGGTCGAGCTTCCTGACGATCAATGTTGGGAATCCCTTTCGCATGCATTAGCATGTCATGCATATTCATTAAAAGGCCACCTCGGCGGAATTAAGCTCCTCCTCCAAATTAAATTCCCCGCCAGTCAGAACCGAGAATGTTCACATTTACAACTGTATGTAAGTGGCGTGCACAGGGTGAGCTTGGCCACTTCCATGAGTTTGAGGTGAGTAGACGCTGCTTTGGCCTTTCTGGGAACCACTCACAAATCTCAGCTTTTTGACCCAGTTCAGGTGTAGATAGGGGAAAAACGTACCCAACATGTCCCTCATCCTGATGGCCACCTTTGTGTGCAGCTGCGTCAAGCTGTGCGTAGACCCTCAGTATGCAAACACCAAGTGTCACTACATGCTGAGGTTCTATCTGTCCTCAGTGTTACGAAGGATGGGTCTGGCCACGATGCCGCGGAACGCTCCAAGTAGTTGGACCGTGCCGTACCACCTGTCCCTCGTGGGAAAATTTATGCAGAGAAACACCTTTGACCACAAGTCCATCAGGCAATGGTCCAAACCTATCGTCCTAGAGGCCCTGCAGGAGAAGGAGATGGTGGATCCTGTGGGATGGTTCCCCGAGCAGACTGACAAAGTCATTTGGCAGAATGCCTCATTGCCAGGTGGTGAGAAAGGCCCTCCCTGTAAGATCCTTCCTACACACCAGGAGTCTCACCCCCTTCTGCAAGTTGCCCTCGAAGTGGCTGTGGTGGGGACAAGACTGTTGTTCACCTCCTTGTGGATTGTGCCTTTGCAAAGAAGGTCTGGAGAGAGATGCAGTGGTTTCTGTCGAGGTTCATCCTGAGCAGTTCTGTGACACAGGACTCTGTGCTCTACAGGCTGTTCCCAGGGTCACACACCGAGACAAACATCAACTGCAGCTGGAGGATCATCAACTCGGTGAAAGACGCTGTTTGGTCTGCCTGAAACTTGTTGGTCTTCCAGCGCAAAGAGTTGTCCCCGACCGAGTGTTGCAGACTGGCACATTCCAAGGTCTAGGACTGAGGGACGCACTAAAGCTTGGGACAGCCGCCACAAAGGCCCAATGAGGAAGGGTCGCTGTCTAAGACCTTTCTGCCAAAGGGCACCGAGGGGCTGGGAATTGTATAGACCCTCGGGCTGTACGGCTCACAATGAATGTATGCAGTGAATATTAAACATATTATAATTGTATTGAAGCATCTCAGAGTGCAACATGATGTATGTTGATAACTCCATTGCACTGTCTGACTGTCTGTAATGACCATATTGAAATGACTGTAATGTTCATTGATTGTATTGAAGCACCTCGTGATCCATGTGGAAAAGTTGAAGCTGATTGTACTTTTTGTGATGGCCATTTAGAAATGTTTTGTAATGTTCTTCCAGATATTTTATGAATAAAGTATATTTTTCCAAACAAAAACTACACACAGGCTGGAGATGGGGGTAGGGGGAGGGTGGGGTAGTCAGGTGGAGCAGAGACAGGATGTGGGAGGCAAGTGAACGGTATAAGGGTCGGGTGAAGGTTGGACACAGGAGGCAGGCAAAGGGAGGGAGCATGTCTGGGAAAGGTGCACAGACTGTCTGGGTGGGGAGAGAAGCAGCAAAGGAATGCGAGGGTGCAGGGAGTGGGATGGAGGGAAGGGCCTTGCTTGTAAGGTCTCAGGGTTCTGTGGTTGGGTAGGAGGAGGTTTCTGGGCAGGGATGGTGGTAGAAGGATGGGCCTAGATGGTGGGGTCCTGGGGGTTGAAGTGAGGGTACTGGGCAGCGAAGGGAACAGTCACAGTGAGAGGGGAGTTGGATGGGATAGGGTGGCAGGTCCAGGGTGACAGTCTGTGAGCTGAAGGTTTCAGGGGAGGGTCACAGAAATGGATGAAGCAGGTGGTTCATATAACAGGGGGTGAGGGGCATGGGGGTGGTAATGGGTATTGGCTCAGAGGGGAGAGAAGGCATGTGGAGGGTGATGGTTATCGGTGGGGGAAGGGGGGTGGTGTGGGGGGGGAGGTTCAAGAGTGACAGAGAGGAGAGGAATGATTATATTGGGTGGGTCAAAAGTGATGGGGACAAGTTGGTGGGTAACAGGGGGAGGGTAGAAGGTGGCGGAGTGAGTCTTGAATGTCATGTACACCATTTTGGGATCCTCACCTATGTAACACTGTCACTGTAAAACTGTGATGCCTCAGAGTGGGAGCAGGGTCTTTTCAGGCGAGTGGAGTTCATGATTAGCACAATAGGTCAACTAAAGGGACACCCTAATAATCATGGAACAACAGGATGAGAACCATGTTCAGTTGTGTTCTCCTCCCTATGGTGAAACCCACATTGTAGCAGGTTTGTTCCTGACTCATGGATCTCATGACATTGAGATCCCAGCAAGATGTGGATCTGCCGTTCATTCTGTGCGATTGGTCACCTCCTGCAGTCAGAGGCGGGGACGAAGGGAGGGAGGGGCACAGCCCACTCTCGATTCCAAATCTCCATCCTCCTGGGTGAATGGTCATGGCTGACAAGGGATCATGTGCTTCCTCTCTCTATGTTGCCAAGGCAATGGTCTTGAGAGTAATGGAGGCAAGTGGAATAGTGTCTGAGGGAGGCTTCTCACACCCGACTCTCATCACCCCGGTCAAAGAGCAATGTCTCCATGTGCAGTCAGGTATGAACAGCAGGAACACCCATCTCTGGTCCTCCAGAATGTCCTTCACCTGGAAGGGGTGGGGTGGGGATACCATGTCTAGACGGAGGCCAGACACAGGGCTTAGCGCTGGCTGGCTTGGTGGCTCTGCGATGGAGGGAAACCTGAATGAAATATGCTCAGTGGATTGATTACTGCAATTTGTTCACCGATCCACTGAGGCCTAGATAATGCAGGCTCAGGTAACCCCACCTTTCTACTGGCTCTCATTCAGATGAGGAGGATGAGGGCCCAGTGCAGTTTGGCACAGGGCCAGGAGGAGCAACAGTCTGAACAGCAGGATGCAGCGAGGCCTTGAGGTCAGGATGCTGGTAACCAGGGTCCACTGCAATGGGGAGCATTGGCCTGACCATGGGTGTATCACAGGTGGTGCAGCTATCTACAGAGAAGAGAAAGATAATGCCAGAGGCGCCTTCATACGAGCACAGAAGGTAAATCCTGCATGTTTGTGCTCGGTTCCCAGGGAGCTCTCATGAATCCTACATTCTGACCCACTCCCAGGTGCCCCAGGTTTTTGAAGGACCTCGGTGATTGTAGCGTTGGCTCCTTGGGAGTAAGGGATACCCCCAGAAGACGTGGCCAGTTCACTGCCTGCAGACTGCTGCTGAAGAGAGCTATAATGCTGCACAAGCCTCCACCAGGTCTACAACTGAGCAGATTATAGGCCTATCAAAGATGAGTTTCAGAGGTTTGGAGTACTGAGGCAGGACACTCCGTTACCCCCCACAGAGAGTGTCCTGGATCATCGTTGTCTGCTGCATCCTGAAAAACCTAGTACTACAAAGGGGGTGGTGTCTTGGCTGAGGGAGACATGGAGGAGAGAGATGTCTCCTCCGATGATTAGGGTGGTGAAGGGGTTAGTGCTGATGATGGTCAGGATGTCACTGAGCCGCACACAGAGGCGATTGCAAGGGTATGAAACTGCAGACAGGACCATGGCTATCTGGTAGCTAACAGATTCCAGGCAGATTAAGCTGCCCAGACATTCTCTTTGTTATTTGGTTTTCTACTCTCTGTTGGCTGGAAGTCTCCAGCTACCTTTTGTTTACAGACATTATACTTTGTTCAAATGTACCTTGTTACATTGGAGTGAATTAAATTGCGCTAGTTACCATCTGCCCTGCTGGTGGTTTGATCCTTTGCATGAGCCAAACTGTGTGAATATACAGAGCCCTTGCACTGAATGTGCATCAGAACCTGCACAGCACGCCATTCTCCCACCACCTCGGGCACCCGTAAGCAGAATTGTCTGTGTCATGGCAGCTTGGAAACTATTTCAAATCTAAAGTTGCCAAGGTGCACTCATGTCACCCTCACACCTGCTCCCAGTGGGGACTGACCGGGCAGGGAGCTCTTTCAGGTAGAACCAGATAGATGGGTCCACAGGGAGGAGCAGCATGAGAACATCGTTGGGCCCCTCGAGATCGCTCCTCCATGCAGATTGTTCAGGGACGCTCGTGTTCCTGCTCCCTGATCACCACTCACTCGTCGTACCAAAAGCTTTGAAGTTACCTTGGAGTCCACTCACTGTGAGAGCCTCAGCTGCACCCTGGGTTGCTGAGTAACAACCACTCCGGACCCTCCAATCACAGAGACTCCCAGAATTCTCAGTGCTCCATGGCATTAACATTAGTGTGAGACTGTGATCTGTCATTGTGGACACCCCGGCCAAGGTAAACATCTTTCCTGCATGGACCCTGTGGAACCCTGTTAGAGCAGCTGATTCTCCACATGGATAGTCCTCAGTACAGTCCAGCACACAGGCCTATTCTACTCTCTCTCCTCATGGACAAAGACTCCGGTGCTTCGATGATTTCCAAAGTGCTTTGGTTGCAGCTCCTTTATGTGGGGTCTCCTGCCACCTGATAAGGGGACGAGCAGGACAAACAAATCCCCATGTGACGTCTGACAAAGGCTTCAGCCCATTGCACACACACCTCTTTAATCCTACACTCAATCTCTCTTGGAGTCAAAGTTAACTTGCCCGTTGCCTCCTTATTTGTTGCCTTCACCTGAATGTTAGCTCAAAATGAGAAATCACCAAGGAAGGCCATTCACGATTGGATGTGCCCACCACAGCTTCCTCCACACATGTAGCGCAGCCTCTGGCTTTCTACTGTTAAGAAGACAGTGTAGAGCTTGACTCTCTCAGCCCTGAAACTGCATCTACAGTGCTCCTTGTCACTCACATAGTGGATTTAACTCCTCTCGAGTATCCTGGCATCCACCCACATCTCACATCAGGGTAACAGCAGGAGCTGTAATGACGTTGCTGATCACATTTTCAGAGGTCAGAACATGGTGAGCTGCAGCTAATGGCTGGCACGATGTGTGCCCAGGCCGCATACTCACAAATGGTGCCAGTGCTTAATCATGTACATGTGGGATTATTGAGTAATCACGATGCTGATAATGTGAGAGAAGTGAATCCATAGGAGTACATTCTTGGACTCTGGTTGTTCTCTGATGGTCCTTCTATCTTGGACTCTAGACTTGGGACTTGGTTCTTAGACATGTTGTGGGCACACTCAGGTATCTGCTTAACGCTTGTTTATTAATACTACATCTAAACTGGTTACAGAGTAGGCACATTACTCAAAGAACAAAGAAAAGTACAGCACAGGAACAGGCCCTTCGGCCCTCCAAGCCTGCGCTGATCATATTGCCCGTCAACTAAAACATTTTGCACTTCCGGGGTCCGTACCCCTCTATTCCCATCCTATTCATGTATTTGTCAAGCTGTCTCTTAAACACCACTATCGTACCTGCTTCCACCACTTCCTCTGGCAGTGAATTCCAGACACTCACTACCCTCTGCGTAAAAAACTTGCCCCGCACATCTCCTCTATAGTTTTCTCCTCTCACCTTAAATCTATGTCCCCCAGTAATTGACTCTTCCACCCTGGGAAAAAGCTTCTGACTATCTACTCTGTCCATGCCACTCATAATTTTGTAAACTTCTATCAAGTCGCCCCTCAATCTCCGTCGCTCCAGTGAGAACAATCCAAGTTTCTCCAACATCTCCTCATAGCTAATAACTTCCAGACCAGGCAGCATCCTGGTAAACATCCTCTGCACCCTCTCCAATGCCTCCATATCCTTCTGGTAATGTGGCGACCAGAATTGCACACAATATTCCAAGTGTGTCCTAACCAAGGTTCTATACAGCTGCAGCATGACTTCCCAGCTTTTATACTCAATACCCCTGCCAATGAAGGCAAGCATGCCATATGCCATCCTGACTACCTTATCCACCTGCATTGCCACTTTCAGTGACCTGTGGACCTGTACACCCAGATCCCTCTGCCTGTCAATGCATTTAAAGGTTCTGCCATTTACTGTATAATTCCTGCCTGTATTAGACCTTCCAAAATGCATTACCTCACATTTGTCCAGATTAAACTCCATCTGCTATTTCTCCGCCCAAGTCTCCAACTCATCTATATCCCGTTGTATCCTTTGACAATCCTCTTCACCATCTGCAACTCTTCCAACATTAGTGTCGTCTGCAGACTTACTAATTAGCCCAGTTACATTTTCCTCCAAATCATTTATGTATACTACAAACAGCAAAGACCCCAGCACTGATCCCTACGGAACTCCACTAGGCAGAGCGCTCCATTCAGAAAAGCACCCTTCCACTGCTACCCTCTGTCTTCTATGACCAAGCCAATTCTGTATCCATCTTGCCAGTTCTCCTCTGATCCCATGCGACTTTACCTTCTGTACTCCTAGGCATGATTCCAATCTCTTTTTTTTGAGAGACTCTAACACATGACTGACTCGTGTCAGTAGTACATCATCATCTATGTCATACGTTAGCATATGCTAACCCTTTATAGCACACTAATTGGGTTTCGGATTTCACACACTTAAATGCCGGTGACCGTTGAATCAACTCACAGCAAGATGGGATCCAGGAGACTTCCAAACTGTGCAAGTGAACATTTATTTACAAGGATCTAAATTAAATACAATGGGTGTACACCTGTACCACCTGTGTGCCTTCAAAACTTCTTTATCTTCCTTTCTCTGTTACTACATCAAGGTTCAGCCCCAACACCCACAGCTGAGGTGGAGGCAGTTGCCGACGGCTATGTTCTGTTGACTGTGATGACTTTGGTGGGCAGCCTCTGGTGACCCAAGGCCTAGAGGACCCCGGCCTGCTAAGGGTCTCCTGCTCAGGTGCAGGTCCTCCGTCCTCAGCCTGACCTGCTGGAGGCGATGGAGTCACTGGCGGAGGGGAGGTGGGGCACCCTTGGTGTGTCCTAGGATGATGTCCCCAGGGTGCTTGGCTGATGCTTCACCTCAATGTGGGCGCTGATGGCACCTCCCTGACTCCTTGAGGAGATGGGGCACCTGGAGGGAGGTGGAGGTGCCCCATCCCCCTCACGCTGAGACACCGCTGCACTGCGCTCATGGCTAGAGGACGGAGTGCAGCTCCGAGCACATATCCGGCAGACACCGTGCGTTCTGCTGGCCCTGGGTCTCCAAGGTGACTGCCGCCCTTTCCATGGAGGCAGCCAAGTGCTCGCACACCAGAGTCACGACATCAGACAGAACATGGAGAAACTCCTCCAGCCTTCGGTCCAGCCTGCACACGGCCTTTGGCATCTCTGCCAGATGTTCCTCTGCCTGTTCCTGTATCTCTAACAGGTTTCTTATGGCCGGGTCCAGCGTCTTGTCATCTGCGTGGGGCTGAGCAGGGGCCTGGTCTCCAGGAGTCCTCCGAGTGTCAGTGACCTCGGCTGTCACTGCCTCCTCCAGCTGTGAGCCCGTGTCAGTGATGTGTTCACCAGACTGAGACCCTGAGCCTCGTCTAGAACGTGCACCCACTGAGGTGTGTGTATTGATGCTGGTGGAGGGGGAAGGTGAACGCCACGATGGTGCGTCCCCTGAGGATTCGGAGGCTCCTCAGAGAGGGGGTGGGAGATGAAGCTGTGGCTGGGCCAGTGCTCTGGGCCTCCCCCCTTTTCTTGCTGGTCTCTGGAATAGAGAAAAGAAATATTGGTGAATACCCGGCAGGTTCCTTAATAAAAGCGATGTGTTACTCTGTGGGTACAGCTAACAGCTGCAGACTGTAGGAAGCCTCCCTGCCTTCCTGGGGGGTCCAATCTCACCGTCAGCACAGACACGGCCCTGCTCCTACCCGGATATCTCGGTGGGCTGATCCTCAAAAAGGGGCTGAGGCGTCGAAAATCCAGAATGTCACCTCCGGTCTCGGCCTGCTCCCCCTTACTGTGGGGTTCCTGTCCTGCAGACAGACAGGAGGATTGAGCACCATCCCAATGGGTGGAGGAGCAGTTTGGGAGTGTGCCTGCCTATGGCAGCTGCTGAAGGTCCCCAGTCAGTGATTAACAGGCAGGATGTCCTGCAACTGATAGAAGATTGAGAGCAGGAAGCGGCCGGCACACATTCAGTGCACACGTCCCATCTGCTGCTGAGTCCCACAGCCCAAGCTCCTGTCTGACATCCCCGAGCACTCGCACGCTTACACTGCCTGGTGCCCTTATGAGTGTCACCTTGCAGTGAGTAGATGATGCCACTTACCCTGGCGCGGGGAGCAGCAGATCATTCACCCCCTTCCTGCACTGCTGGGGTGGGGTGGGGGTTGGGGGGGGGGCTTTGGTGGGTCCCACGAGTGCCAACCTCCAGTGTGACCTCCGTCCGGGTCAGACAGGAGGACCTCCTGCTGCCATCCCTGGATACAACATCTCCCACCTTTCCTGGAGGAGCATCCCCAGCGAGGCTTCGCTGAACCGAGGGGGCCATACGCAGTCTGCTCTGGGGACATCCTCATTGATAGGGTCTTGAAGGCCAGTCAGACTGAAGCACTTGGCCTGTAGTGAACGAACGGCGTCCTTTCAGTATGGCGCCTGGACCTTTGACCCCGTGAGCTAATGCCAGGGACGGTGACTTCCTACCCACCACCCCGAGATTCGACAAGCTCCTCGTCAGCGCATATGTATCGAGCTGAACAGTGCAAGACCGAGTGTGGTCAGGAATCCCATCCTCCCCACCAGGACCACTCCCACCTCCACGCCTACCACTGAAACCTCAACTCCAGCAGGGAACAATTACCAATTATGCTCCTCACATTGAGCCCGGCTCCCTGCACTGAGAGGGAAAAATCTGTGAATTTACTCTCCAGACCTTCACCTCTGCTCTTTATCATATTTGAATCTGTTTGTATTTTCTCCTCCTCCAACTCTGCAGATTTTCATCATTAATTCAAAAGCTCAAACCAATACAGAAGGACCTCCCATTGCGATATCTCCAATTATGTTGCAAAATGTTTAGGTTGCAGCGCCACTTGAAAGTTTTTAAACACATTTATCAATGTACAAGCAAAGATTTCCTTTTGTAGTATTACAAGTTGCGTAACTAAAGTTTTAAAAGTTGTTAAAACTGTTATTACACCCCCCGGCTGCACTGAACTGGATACACCAGCCGTTGGTGCCACCTGCTGGACTTGTGCCCAAATTACACAATTAGAGTGGTCGAAAGCAGCTTTGAACTCATTTTATAATAAAAACCAGGAAGTTCTGGAAATATTCAGCAGGTCAGGCTCCGGAGTCAGAAACCAAGTTAGCGTTTCAGGCCGATGGCCTTTTATCAGAATGAAAGATTGTCAAGGTGAATAATTTTTCAGTAAATACAGAGTCAGGGAATAATTGAACATAAGTGAGGGATATCTATAAAAAAACAGTTACCGCTTTGAGTTGGAAATGACGCCCCTTCAGAACTGAAGGAAGGTAGAAATATGATGGGTTATATAATGAAATATGGTGGGTTATATGATGAAATATGATGGGTTATATGCCATTGAGAGGAGGGTGGGAGGGGGAGGGAGAAGAATATGAAAGGTCTGGAATAGGGTAGAGGGCAGGAGAGATTTAATGACAAAGATGCCAAGGAATAAAAGGCAAAGGAAGTGGTAATGATTGCAGTAAAGAAACAAAGCGTTGGTCCAGAGTGAGTGTCAATGGCAGAATAATGAACAGCTCTGTCCAAAAGCAAAAACATGAAAAGTAAGATTCAGGCTGGCAGATGACAAAAAAAAATCCCAAAATCAAAATGGAGGAGAGAGCTCACGGTCTGAAGTTGTTGAACTCAATGTTGAGTCCGGAAGGCTGTAAAGTGCTGAATTGGAAGATGAGCTGCTTTGAGCTTCACTTTAACGTTACAGGAGGTCAAAGACAAGGATATGAAAGTGAGCGAGGGGCTGAATTCAAACAGCAAACAACCAGAAGGTCAGGGGTCAGGCTTGCGGACTGAGCGAAGGTGTTCCAGTCAGTGGTCACCCAGTCTCTAGTTTGACCTCCCCTTTGTAAAGGAGGCTGCATTGTGAGCAGCAAATACATAGACAAAACTGAAAGAAGTACTAGCAAATCACAACTTTACGTGGAAGGAGTGTTTGGGGCCTTGTACAGAGAGGAGAGAAGAGGTAAAGGCGCAGGTGATATGCCTCCTAAAATTGCATGGGAAGGTGATGTGGGAAGGGGGTGATGTGTGGGGGGTGTTAGAGGAGTGGACCAGGGTGTCGCGGAGGGAATGATCCCTTGGAATGCTGACCCGGAAGGGGAGGGAAGGAGTGTTTGGTGGTGGCATCATGCTGGAGGTGGTGGAAATGGCAGAGAATGATCCTTTGAATGTGGAGGCTGGTGGGATGGAAAGTGAGGACAAAGGGGAACCGTATTGTGGTTTCAGTGAGGGGAGGGGAAGGGATGAAGGCACAAGTTTGGGAAATGGATCGGACATGGTCAAGGACCCTGTCACCCACAGTGGGAGGCTGGGTGGGGGGTCGGGGGTGGTGGGGGGGAGGGGGGTGGTGCTGTGTGGCTGGGGGCGGGGGCGGTGGAGTCCTTGGTTGAGGAAAAAGGACAACATATCAGAATTGCTGTTCTGATAGGACAGGAATGATCAAAAAAACCAAAGTGATGATGGGATAAGACAAAAAGAGGATAAGCAGGGGAAAAATAGTGCCATGTTATTTTAATGGTATAATATCTTTGGCTTATTTACTCTACAAGACACCAATCAATCATAAGGGATTGGATAAACACATTGTGGGTTCATTTATTGAGACTAGGCACATGAGAACAGTTAGACATGGGTACAACGCTTGAAGACATCAGAGCTGTGCGTGTGTGCTCTGCTCAGAGCAAAAGTGAAACTAAGACACATGACACATTTCCCTCCGAGTGATGTAATGTGGATATTGCAACATACCCCTTTCTTTTTAAAGATACTTTTTCTCCTTCCAAAGAATATAACCATTTATAATACATGTTCATGTTAAGTGCTGTAAGCTGCAGGGCTAGGGCCGGGTGCAGGAAGGTGGGATTAGAAAGGGCACCTGGGTGTCCTTGGGCTGGCATGGACAAGATGGGCTGAATGGCCTCCTTCTGTGCTGTAGCTTTTCTATGGTTCCATGCTTCTATGGCTCATGTTTAGTTCCCATTACTTAAGTGAATTGAACTGAAGAATCTATGAGCTTCTAAAGTGTAAAGATAATCTGCTGGTATGCCCAGATCTTGCAATGGTAACCTTGTCTGGAGACATCTTTAATTGCTCACTGTGATCTGTGGGATTGTCATTCTTGGATGTTGCTCCAGTTTGCATTTGGGATCTTGTCCCAATAGGACTGTCTGGTGGTTAAGTAGCTGAAATGTCCATGATTTGTCCATGAGTATGCCTCACTGGAAAGACTTCAAAGGAGCTTGGTTCTGAACAAATCCTTGTCACTGCAACTGTTTGTCACGTACCTTCTGTGGGATCTTGAATGTGAACTTGTTGTCACAACTGTAAACTTGGTAATTCTGTAGCTGCATTTTTATTGTGCATGTTGGTCGTCTTCTCTTGTGGTTTTAAAAGTTGGCCTCTTGTTTCTGAGAGAGTAGAGAGGGTGCGAGTTGGTAAATTGACACGTACTGGTCTGCCAAACATAAGCTCTGTCGGTGGTGGAATAGATGTAACATTATAACATGTAGATCTCACTTGGACTGTCTACATTAGAGAATTAGGGATTTCATTGTGTAAATCATTTGTTCAGCTAGGCTGTTAGATCTAGGGTAATGAGGAGAAGAAGTAGTGTGATCGATATCCCACTTCTCACACATATCCTGAAATGGTTTACCAATAAATTGCAGATGTTACCTGTAATGATCTCTCTAGGCACACCAAATAGATTAAAAATAGCACTTAGAATGTACGTGGCAGTTGTGCTTGACATATTGTGTAATTGTTGAACAATGGGGTACTTGGTAAAGTAGTCAAAGATGACGATAAAGTCAGTGCCATGGACATGAAAGGGTTTGGATGCAACTTTGGATTAAGGATAGGTAAGAACTTCATGTCAAATCAATGGTTCTTTGTACTGGATTGGCTGATGCTCTTGACACGCTTCACACTTCTTGACAATGACTTCAATGTCATTGTTCATATTCGGCCAATAGACTCTCTCCCTCTCTCGGAAATCTTCTCATCCAACCTATGTCCACGTGAGAGGGATGAAGTTGTTGAAGAATATCAGGTTGCAAAGATTCCGCTTTGATAACCTCCCTGACTTTAAAAATGACTCCCCTGGAGATGCCTAGCTCATTCCAATAAGGCCAAGATGGTCTCATCGTCTCATGCTGAATTGAATCAGGCCATCCTTTGATGATGGTTTTCCAGTTTCTGTTGTGTGGAATCTCACTGTTTCTTCTTGTATCCGCTGGAATTTGTGTTGTACAAAACGTACCAGATCAATGTGGAAAACATCTTCAAGTTTAATGTCAATAAGTCAACTTGTAGATCCAAGGATATATCTGCTGTTTTCACTGGGTTGGGCGATCTGCGGAGTGTATCTGATGTGACCATCGAGTTACCCGGCTGTACCTAATCTCACAGCCGTGACCTTGAACATTTATCAAGAGACGTTGCAATCTTGGCGGTGCACTGGTTAGTGGTTTTCACCAAATCATCTCCAGTGGTTTGTGGTCGGGTCTCTAACACGAATCTTTTGCCAAATAGATAGGTATGAAAATTCATGATTCCAAACACTAAAGCTAATGTTTCCTGCTCGATGTTAGAGTTGTTGGATTGTGTTACAGACAGAGATTTTGAAGCAAATGCAATTGGTTTTCCCTTTTGTAGTCTGCATGTTCCCAGACCTTCCAGCGATGCATCGATCTCCAGGGTAGCTGTCTCCCTAGGATTGTAAAATTGCAATGTTGATGCTTCAGATAGTGACAGTTTCAGAGCTTCAAAGAGGTATTAGTGTCTCCGTGCGTCAGGAAAGGCACATACTCTCTCAACTATTCCCTCAGCGAAGACGATTTTTGAGTGAAATTGGAAATGTACAGAGACAGGGAATTAAAGAGACCTACAGATCTTCAAAGATCATCCTTACCTTGAGGGGTTGGCATTGCTTTAATATCTTCCATTTGGATTGGGACATATGTCAGCACTGGAATTAGTAGGGCTGAATAAATTGGATCTGCTGCACGCTGATGTCACATTTCAGACTGTTGAACACCAATCCTTCATTATGTGCCACTTTGCATCAATAAGTGCAGATTATGGTCAGGTTCTTTCTTTGTTCCTCCCACAACAGCAATGTCACCAGTGATACAGACACATCCTGGTACAGAGCACGGAATGCAGTCCAAGTGAGCTTGAAAGTGATCCCGGCTTAGCGATATCCCAAAAGGGAGTCATTGAAAACAGTATCGTCCGAATGGGGTACAGAATGAAGTGAGCTCTAAGGATTCCTCCGCGAGATGTACTGACCAGTAACCATGCTTGGCGTCAAGCTTCGAGAAGAATTTTGCACCTGCAAATCTCAGATTTAACTCTTCTAACGTGAGTATTTAGCAAGGACGACATTTCAAAACTGCGTTTAAATGTTGTGAATCGAGGCATACTCTCAATGATCCATCCTTCTTTATGACATGTGATTGAGCTGCACCAATCTGTGAGCTCTTGCCTTTTTTTAAAATTCTTTAATGGGATGTGGTCATCGCTGGCTGGGCCAGCATTTACTTCCCAACCCTAATTACCCTTCAGCAGGTGGTAGTGAGCTGCCTTCTTAAACAGTCCATGTGGTGTACGTACACCCACAGTGGTGTTAGGGGAAGGAGTTCAATGCCTTTGACCCAGCGACAGTGAATCAACAGCAATTTAGTTCCAAGTCAGGATGTTGTGTGTCTTGAAGAGAAACTTGGAGGTGGTGGTGTTCCCATGTAACTGCTGCCCTTGTCCTTCTAGGTGTCAGAGGTCGCGGGTTTGGAAGGTGATGTCGAAGGAAACTAATTAGAAATTCTTCAGTCTTTTTCCATTTTGCCTAGTTTGACCTTCAATTTGCCTTTCATGTGGATGCTGCACTTACATAATGGATCAATTGATGGACTTGCATCCTCTTGCAAGAGTAATGTTGCAGCTCCCTTGAAACTGCTAATTTTTTCTAAACATTCTGAATATTTCAATGTTAGGTCATGAACTAACATAATGGGAGAAGTTTTTGAGGCTGATCTGACTTGTGATGTCTTACTGATTCTATGGATTGTTACTAGTGCAAGGTCATGATCCGCTGGTAGATTTGCAATTGCTGGGCCTTTAGTTTCCATGATGTAGAATGTCTGTGACCCCCAAGATGATTGATTGTATTTGCACTCCAGGATTATGGAACCTGCGCATGGAATTAGTGAACTGTTGTACACTGAAAGTTTCACTGTAGTAGGTTTCACCATGGCCTTCCACATCTGTCGACACATGTCTTTTAGAATTTGCAGAGGTGTATGATGACAATTGCCTCCATTTCAATCTTGGTCAATAATAACAGTTACCGACTTTCTTAGTGCAGGTAACTCTAAACTTGGCAATCACTTCGGATGGTGAGATGGCATCTACACTTTCCACGAGACTGATGGTGTGAAATGTGGTCAATGCTCTTTGTCTTATCATGCACATCACCAGCACTGTCTCGTTTGTCAATCACCTCATGTGTCTGTTTCTGACGGGGTATTGGAATTTCATTCTTATTGTGTGAAGGTCCCCGTTGTGTGCAGTCTGTTTGGATCAGTGCTCAGCTCTTTGTAGCTGCATCAGCCTTTGCTCTATTACACTGCCACTGCCAATGGCCCTTTCTGTCACATGCCTTACAGAATTGATGGAAATCTGGGTGTTTCCTTCGTCCATGCGGAAGGCCATACATTCCACACGTCTCACTAGGTTTGGGTGCTCTAGTGAGTGAGTCAACTATTGGGGTTGTACTTAGGATCTGTAAGCCTTGTGGACCTGCCAGGATTGCTTCATACTCACATTCATCATTGAGTGTCTCTTTGTTGCTATATATTTTGGGCTTGTCCAGCAGACCTCTCTGGAATGCTTCCATGGGAGTGGATACGATCACCAACTCAACAATTCTGTCTAAAAGCAAAATACTGCGGATGCTGGAAATTAAAAAAAACAGAAAATGCTGGAAAACTTCAGCAGGTCTGGCAGAAGTAGAAATATTTCTGCTTCTCTTTAGCTCTGAAGAAGAGTCATACAGACTCGAAACGTTAACTCTGTTTCTCTCTCCACAGATACTGCCAGACCCGCTGAGTTTTTCCAGCATTTTCTGTTTTTATAACAATTCTGTCTGCTGGCTCTGTGTTTGAAAAATCACAGTATGCATCTGCTGAAGAAGTGGTTTGTGGATTCTGTTGTCAAAATGATATGAACTTTGTCGATGAGTGTGGATGTTTAACCTGATTCTGAACTGGTCTTTCAATGCAGCCTATATCTTTTGGGGGTCCTTTATCTCTTCTGTTAATCCTGACGTGTTCAGCCTGTGTAGACCTTCATTCCCAATTGTTTTTATAGCTTGTTTGTCTGGTTCAGACACACCTGAATCAAGAAACCACAGCTCCGTAAGCTGTTTAAACACTTTGAATTCGGATAGCTGGGCTGTTGCAACCGAATTCAAACTGGAGAATTCTGTGGACATTCTGACAATGTTCCTTTGACCTTCTTTCTCCTCTAGTACCTGGGATGAGTGTCGCTGTAGCCACTTTTATGCTTTTTCGAAGCTCGGCCCATCAAGACCAGTTGTGGTGGGAACGCACCACAGAGTATTGGAGCCTTTGCTTTATATTAAATTTATTGTTGAGCAACTCCCAAAGCCGCTCGTTATAATCACAATCTTCTCTGGCCTGATTTTTATAAATGTTCCTTTGCCTGTTGCTGTTTGACTCTCTCTCACTCGCTATCGATCTGACCCACTCCCTGGTCACTCGCCTTTCCTGACTGAGCTAACCCAGTGCTGGTCCACTCCACTCACTGTCACACTCACAGAACTGGCAGGCTATGTGCTGCCATCTCACCACGAGGGATCTGTCTGCTCACCGGCTCCTTACTCGAACACTAGCTCAGCGCTGTCTCTCCAAAGCTTCTCTTCACAGTTACCACGCTATCATTTCCAACACTCTCTGATGCTGCAATTGCATTGTAGTCTGACCAAAATGTCAAGCGTTTTTCCAGGCCGTGTAGCTGGACCTGAGTCTGTTCACCATGGCGTATCTGTACTTAATCTCACTGCCCCCTGTCTGACCACCACTGATCACCATCTCCTGTTATTATAATGATATAATACCCTGGGCTTATTTACTGTACAAGACACAAGGCACCAATCACTCATAAGGGATTGGAGAAACACACTGTGGGTTCATTTGTTAAGACGAGGCACATGAGAAGTTAGACAGAGGAATAAATCTTGAAGACATCAGGGCTGTGTGTGTATGCTCTGCTCAGAGCAAAAGTGAAATGAAGACTGGGTCACATGACACATTTCCCTCCTAGTGATGTCATGCTGATATCCCTTAAAGATATATCCCACTGTGGTTCTGGGAGAGAGGGCAAGGGGTGAGGGCAGAAGTGCGAGAAATGGATCGGACATGATCAAGGACCCCCACATCCATACTGGGGGGGAATTCTGAGCTAAGGATAAAGGAAGACATGTGAGAAGCACTGTTCTGACAGGGCAGGAGTGATTAAAACACCAAAGTGATGATCACGTAAGACGAAAGAAGGATAATGAGTCAAGCAGGGAAACAAAAGATGGTTGCAGAGGAGGTGTGAGTGGTTATATCAGACTAGCAGAGGGAGAAAGAACTCTGACCTGGGGGCGGTATTCGAGCCCAGGAGTATAGACTTCCCGGCTGGCTATATATGGACAGTGGGTTCCACACTGTGCAGCTGCACAGGCCCCATTCCCTCTCATAAGGGGATAGGGATCCTGGTGGCCGCATGCACATCAGACCGACAGACGCTGGCTTATTCCTCAGTCAAGTACCAGCTGTACCCTGGATAGCTCCTGGTTTTCCAACCCAAACTGTTCCTCTCTCTTCCCCATCACTCCTGGCCCCAGGAATCGACAGGGTCTCAGCTGTACCCTGGATAGCTCCTGGTTTTCCAACCCAAACTGTTCCTCTCTCTTCCCCATCACTCCTGGCCCCAGGAATCGACAGGGTCTCTGCAGATTTCCCTCCAACCTTCTGCCAAAGTTACTGTGAGAGACCAGTGGCGTGGGAGAAGCCACGACCTCGATTCTGCCAATCAGATGTAATCTTTCTACAGAACTGGTTAACTTGAAGAATAGGTGCTGGGATTGCTGAAAGACTGATTATTTCCAAGTTTAAGTAATTAGAAATTTAATAAAGGTTTGAAACGTGAGCTTTACTTTTCGGAAAACTAGACAGTTTCGAGGTTGTGTACAAGCAGAGTACCTTATCATGGGAATTTGCTCTAATATACACAGACACAAAGTGATTATGACATTCGCTTTACTCTTTAACTCCTGTCATGCAGAGCAGGATATTTCTCTCTTTAGATTTCATTTTCTACTTAACGGTTAAAATGACACTTGCCCCTCCTTCAAGTGGTGACTTCAGTGACCCAGGGCTGGAGATTCCAATGGCTCATCAGGTCTGTCGTGGGGCAGGTTCTGGCCCAGGGCTCTGCCCATCGCCTGTCAGGTGGATGGGGAAGATCCCATGGTGCCAGTTAAAGACCAGCATTGGGATCCTGGAGTCCTGGAAAATTCTTAGCCCTCAGCCTTAAATCCCTTAAATGATCTGGTCATTATCTCATTGCTGTTTAGTGGGATCTTGCTGTGCTCAAGTTGGCTGCCACCGTTGCCTAGATTACAAAAGTCAGGACCTGACATCAGGGTCCCAGCCCCAGGACAAATATTCGGCCCACACAGAGGATTTCTACTTGTGGGGAAGAGCAAATCTAGAGACTACCAATATAACAAATCTAATTGGGAATTCAGGAAAAACTCCTTTAACCGGAGAGTGGCGAGGATGTGGAACTTGCTCCCACAGGGAGTGGTTGAGGTGAATAGCATTTAAGGGGAAGCTGGATAAACACATGAGGGAGAATAGAGGGTTCCATTGATAGCTTGAAGAATGGAAGAAGCCTCCAACAGAGCATAAAGGGATGGACAGGTTGTGCTGATTCTCCTGTTTCTGTGCTATATGTTCTATATAATGTCTGGGAAAACACTCTCTTCAAAGTAAGGGTGGTTTTATATACCAAAACTTATCGAAAACCAATTCATTCGCTGGTAACAAGTTTTTTGTAATGAAAAAGATAGCAGCTGGGCTAAATGTAGAGACGGAGTTTCCAGATACAGCACTCTGCTGATTATTCGTGCTGTTTATCTCACCGACTGGCTGTAAACGATTCTAGTGAAAACCATTGCTAGATTAAATCACCACCAGAGGGCACTGCCTCACAAGGGCTTGGTCAACACCTCAAGATCAAATGAAGGGGTGAGGAGGAGAGAGGACAGCTTTGTTTCAATGTTAAAATGCCAATATATCTGTTACTGTAATTTCCTTTTCTGCTTTTTACAAGTTTTTTTTTTTATTCACTCATGGGATACGTCCTTCACTGGCTGGGTCAGTATTTATTGCCCATCCCTAATTGCCCCTTGAGAAGGTGGTGGTGAGCTGCCTTCTTGAACCGCTGCAGTCCCTGTGGTGTAGGTACACCCACAGTGCTGTTAGGGAGGGAGTTCCAGGATTTTGACCCAGCGACAGTGAAGGAACGGTGATATATTTCCAAGTCAGGATGGTGAATGGCTTGGAGGGGAACTTCCAGGTGGTGGTGTTCCCATCTATCTGCTGCCCTTGTCCTTCTAGATGGTGGTGCTCGTGGGGTTGGAAGGTGCTGTCTAAGGAGCCTTGGTGAGTTGCTGTAGTGCATCTTGTAGATGGTACACACTGTGTCTACTGTGCGCTGGTGGTGGAGGGAGTGAATGTTTGTGGATGTGGTGCCAATCAAGTGGGCTGCTTTGTCCTGGATGGTGTCAAACTTCTTGAGTGTTGTGGGAGTTCCACTCATCCACGCAAGTGGAGAGTATTCCATCACATTCCTGACTTGTGCCTTGTAGTTGGTGGACAGGCTTTAGGGAGTCAGGAGGTGAGCCATTCACCGCAGGATTCCTAGCCTCTGTCCTGCTTTTGTAACCACAGTATTTATATGGCTAATCCAGTTCAGTTTCTGGTCAATGGTAACCCCCAGGATGTTGATACTGGGGGATTCAGTGATGGTAATGCCATTGAACATCGAGGGGCAATGGTTGGATTCTCTCTTGTTGGGGGTGGTCATTGCCTGACACTTGTGTGGCATGAATGTTACTTGTCACTTGTCAGCCCAAGCCTGGATATTGTCCAGGTCTTGCTGCATTTGAACATGGACTGCTTCAGTATCTGAGGAGTCGGGAATGGTAAGATTGTGCAATCATCAGCGAACATCCCCATTTCTGACCTTATGATGGAAGGAAGGTCATTGATGAAGCAGCTGAAGATGGTTGGGCCGAGGACACTACCCTGAGGAACTCCTGCAGTGATGTCCTGGAGCTGAGATGATTGACCTCTAACAACCACAACCATCTACCTTTGTGCTAGGTATGGCTCCAACCAGCGGAGAGTTTTCCCCCTGCTTCCCATTGACTCCAGTTTTGCTGGGGCTCCTTGATGCCACACTTGGTCAAACACTGCCTTGATATCAAGGGCAGTTACTCTCACCTCACCTCGGGAGTTCAACTCTTTTGTCCACGTTTGAACCAAGGCTGTAATGCGGTCAGGAGCTGAGTGGCCCTGGCGGAATCCATACTGAGCATCAGTGAGCAGGTTATTGTGAAGCAAGTGCCACTTGATAGCCCCGTTGAAGACCCCTTCCATTACTTTATTAATGAGTGTCCAACTGCTGCCTGTAAATACACTCAGGCTCTATGATGAAGCCTGTTTTCAGATCAATGCTTGTTTCGATCCTTCTGATGAATGAGAGGTGGTCCTGTTCATTCACTGTCCACTCACTACCCTCTCAATGCCCAATCACTACCCCCTCACTGCCCACTCACTGCCCACTCACTACCCTCTCACTGCCCACTCTGCCCAATCACTGTCCACTCACTGCCCACTCACTGCCCTCTCACTGCCCTCTCACTGCCCAATCACTGTCCACTCATTGCCCACTTACTGCCCAATCACTGTTCATTCACTGTCCACTCACTGTCCACTCACTACCCACTCACTGTCCACTCATTGTCCACTCACTGTCTGCTCACTGTCCACTCACTGCCCACTCACTGTCCACTCACTGCCCACTCACTGCCCATTCACTGCCCACTCACTACCCTCTCACTGCCCACTCACTGTCCACTCACTGCCCACTCACTGCCCAATCACTGTTCATTCACTTCCACTCACTGTCCACTCACTACCCACTCATAGTCCACTCACTGTCCACTCACTGCCCACTCACTGCCCACTCACTGTCTGCTCACTGTCCACTCACTGTCCACTCACTGCCCAATCACTACCCTCTCTCTGCCCATTCACTGCCCACTCACTGTCCACTCACTGCTCACTCACTGTCCACTCACTACCCTCTCACTGCCCAATCACTACCCCCTCACTGCCTATTCACTGCCCACTCACTACCCTCTCACTGCCCACTCACTGCCCAATCACTGTCCACTCACTGCCCACTCACTGCTCAATCACTGTCCACTCACTGCCCAATCACTGTCCACTCACTACCCTCTCACTGTCCACTCACTGTCCACTCACTGCCCACTCACTGTCCGCTTACTATCCACTCACTGCCCACTCACTGTCCACTCACTGCCCAATCACTACCCATTCTCTGCCGATTCACTGCCCACTCACTGTCCACTCACTGTCCGCTCACTGTCCACACAATGCCCAATCACTACCCTCTCTCTGCCCATTCACTGCCCACTCACTGTCCACTCACTGTCCGCTTACTATCCACTCACTGCCCACTCACTGTCCACTCACTGTCCGCTCACTGTCCACACAATGCCCAATCACTACCCTCTCTCTGCCCATTCACTGCCCACTCACTGTCCACTCACAGTCCACTCACTGCCCACTCACTGTCCACTCACTGTCCACTCACTGCCCACTCACTGTCCACTCGCTGCCCAATCACTACCTTCTCTCTGCCCATTCACTGCCCACTCACTGCACAATCACTGCCCTCTCACTGTCCACTCACTGTCCACCCACTGTCCACCCATTGCCAACTCACTGTCCACTCACTGTCCACTCATTGTCCACTCACTGCCCAATCACTGCCCTCTCACTGTCCATGCACTGTCCACTCACTGCCCAATCACTGTCCACTCACTGTCTACTCACTGTCCACCCACTGTCCACTCACTGCCCACTCACTGTCCACTCACTGTCCACTCACTGCCCAATCACTACCCTCTCACTGCCCACTCACTGTCCATTCACTGCCCAATCACTAAACTCTCACTGCCCAATCACTAACCTCTCACTGCCCACTCACTGTCCATTCACTGCCCAATCACTGTCTACTCACTGTCCACTCACTGCCCAATCACTAAACTCTCACTGCCCAATCACTACCCTCTCACTGGCCACTCACTGTCTACTCACTGCCCTCTCACTGTCCACTCACTGTCCACCCACTGTCCACCCATTGCCCATTCACTGTCCACTCACTGTCCACTCATTGTCAATGCACTGTCCACTCACTGTCCACTCACTGTCCACTCACTGTCCACCCACTGCCCACTCACTGTCCACTCACTGCCCAATCACTACCCTCTCATTGCCCACTCACTGTCCACTCACTGTCCACTCATTGTCCGCTCACTGTCTACTCACTGCCCAATCACTACCCTCTCACTGTCCACTTACTGTCAACTCACTGCCCACTCACTGTCCACTCACTGCCCACTTACTGTGAACTCACTGCCCTCTCACCAGCCACTCACTGCCCACTCACTGCCCACTCACTGCCCACTTACTGTGCACTCACTGTCCTCTCACCAGCCATTCACTGTCCACTCACTGCCCACTCACTGCCCACTCACCGCCCACTCACTGTCCACTCACTGCCCACTCACTGCCCAATCACTGCCCTCTCACTGTCCATGCACTGTCCACTCACTGCCCAATCACTGTCCACTCACTGTCCACCCACTGTCCACCCACTGTCCACCCATTGCCCATTCACTGTCCACTCACTGTCCACTCATTGTCAATGCACTGTCCACTCACTGTCCACTCACTGTCCACCCACTGTCCACTCATTGTCCGCTCACTGTCTACTCACTGCCCAATCACTACCCTCTCACTGTCCACTTACTGTCAACTCACTGCCCACTCACTGTCCACTCACTGCCCACTTACTGTGAACTCACTGCCCTCTCACCAGCCACTCACTGCCCACTCACTGCCCACTCACTGCCCACTTACTGTGCACTCACTGTCCTCTCACCAGCCATTCACTGTCCACTCACTGCCCACTCACTGCCCACTCACCGCCCACTCACTGTCCACTCACTGCCCACTCACTGCCCAATCACTGCCCTCTCACTGTCCATGCACTGTCCACTCACTGCCCAATCACTGTCCACTCACTGTCTACTCACTGTCCACCCACTGTCCACTCACTGCCCAATCACTACCCTCTCACTGCCCACTCACTGTCCATTCACTGCCCAATCACTGTCTGCTCACTGTCCACTCACTGCCCAATCACTAAACTCTCACTGCCCAATCACTACCCTCTCACTGGCCACTCACTGTCTACTCACTGCCCTCTCACTGTCCACTCACTGTCCACCCACTGTCCACCCATTGCCCACTCACTGCCCTCTCACTGTCCACTCACTGTCCACCCACTGTCCACCCATTGCCCATTCACTGTCCACTCACTGTCCACTCATTGTCAATGCACTGTCCACTCACTGTCCACTCACTGTCCACTCACTGTCCACCCACTGTCCACCCACTGCCCACTCACTGTCCACTCACTGCCCAATCACTACCCTCTCATTGCCCACTCATTGTCCACTCACTGTCTACTCACTGCCCAATCACTACCCTCTCACTGTCCACTTACTGTCAACTCACTGCCCACTCACTGTCCACTCACTGCCCACTTACTGTGAACTCACTGCCCTCTCACCAGCCACTCACTGCCCACTCACTGCCCACTCACTGCCCACTCACCGCCCACTTACTGTGCACTCACTGTCCTCTCACCAGCCATTCACTGTCCACTCACTGCCCACTCACTGCCCACTCACCGCCCACTCACTGTCCACTCACTGCCCACTCACTGCCCACTCACTGCCCGCTTACTGTGCACTCACTGCCCTCTCACTAGCCACTCACTGCCCACTCACTGCCTAATCACTGCCCACTCACTGTCCACTCACTGCCCACTCACTGCCCAATCACTGCCCACTCACTGCCCACTCACTGCCCACTTACTGTGCACTCACTGCCCTCTCACTAGCCACTCACTGTCCACTCACTGCCCACTCACTTTCCACTCACTGCCCACTCACTGCCCACTCACTGCCCAATCACTGTCCACTCACTGCCCACTCACTGCCCACTTACTGTGCACTCACTGTCCTCTCACCAGCCATTCACTGTCCACTCACTGCCCATTCACTGCCCACTCAATTTCCACTCACTGCCCATTCACTGCCCACTCACTTTCCACTCACTGCCCATTCACTGCCCACTCACTGCCCAATCACTGTCCACTCACTGCCCACTCACTGCCCACTTACTGTGCACTCACTGTCCTCTCACCAGCCATTCACTGTCCACTCACTGCCCACTCACCGCCCACTCACTGTCCACTCACTGCCCACTCACTGCCCACTCACTGCCCGCTTACTGTGCACTCACTGCCCTCTCACCAGCCACTCACTGCCCACTCACTGCCCAATCACTGCCCACTCACTGTCCACTCACTGCCCACTCACTGCCCAATCACTGCCCACTCACTGCCCGACAGAAGATTCCCATTTACAAAGCAATTGTATTTGAATTTAAACACCAGAGTTAAATTTGTGGAAATTATGTAAATTTACTTGTTAAGACCACAAACTACCCAGCTCTTGTTCATAGGCCATGGGGCAATAACTGAAGAGAAAGCAGTCTTAACTCCTGTGTCCTGTCTTGCAGCAAGTCCCATTCATACATCACATCTGTGCTGACTGATTCCTAGTTAAGCAACACCTTGATTTGAAAATTCTTATCCTTGTTTTTAAATCCCTCATGGCCTCACCTCTCCGATCTCTGTAATCTCTGACTGAGATTTTGCTCATCGGCCCTAATATGTGATTCACTGTCATATTTTGTTTGATGACCCTCCTGTCTTAGCATGTTTTACTGCAGTAAAAGTGTTATTTTAATGCAAGTTATTACTGTTGCTGTTAATCCTTAAGCTACCAGAGCACTCAAGGCTGGAATCCTTTCGAAAATCGCAGTGGGGCTGTTTTGAGAGTGGATGTTTCTGGAACAGAGCGTCAAGGATTGATCAGAGAGCACGCATGTTTAAAGATGGGGGGAGGGGTCGGGTGGCGGGGTGAGGGGGACCGGTGGTGAAGTGCAATCTGAAATCTGCAGCACAGCAGCACGTGTTCAGAAAATCTTACAGGAGGAGGGGAGTTTATCCCAATAAAGTCCTGCGCTCAGTTTCACAACTGTGAATATACATCTGCTCGCGTCAAAGAAGCAGAGTTGGCCTGTTTGCAATGTCCCACAAAGTCAGGCAGCTGTTGTTTCATTGACTGTTAATATCTATTTTTCTTTGCAGTTAATGAATCTCTTGGGCCAGGAGAAGGCCATTCAGTCCCTTGAGTCTGTCCCACCATTCAGTTCGATCAGGGCTGATCTTCCTCTTACTCCAACGGTTTGGATAAACTGTCCATTTAAATTAGGCTTGCCCATGCCTGCAGCGTGGAATCATTGGCGACCTCTGACCCTGTCATGGCGAACTTGGCGTCCTGCAGTTGGAGGGGGAGAGTTTAGTCCGAGCTCACTGTTAGCAGAGCTTCTGAGACCCCAGCTTCCTCTGCTCCACTCCCTCCAAATACCAACTCATTCCTAATGAAACTGGAACCTGGGGTAGAATTTTCCCCGCTGTCGGGGGAGATTGTAGTGGGGGCAGACAGAGCTGCCTCAGGAAGGTTAGTTTTAAGTTTTAACAGTTCAGTAAAGTGTTGAAAAATTTTTTATGACAGGTCCCCACATGTGAAACTGTCACGTGAGCTGGGCCGCGTGCATTAATTTTAATCAACATTTTTGAGAAAGTTTCAAACCCTTCATGAAACCTCATCCTGCCCGTGGATGAGGTTCCATAATAAATGCATAGGCCGCCTGTAGCCTTCACCTGCACCCCCCACAACGCCCCCCCCCCCCACCCCCCCCACCCCCCGTCCACCTTAAGGTTGGACGGGCAGCTCCGTTAATAATTTTAATTGTTAGTTAAGTGGCCTTAGTGGGCCTTTGACAGCTCGGTGCGCCCGCTGAACTGAAAATCGAAATGGCGCAATGCCCGGCGTCATTTTACACCTCGGTGAGCAGGCTCCACCCCCCCACTCGCAAATCCAAAAACTCTCCCCATTGAAATCCGAAAAATCCACTTCTCCCATAAGTTTTTTTGAACATTTGCTGCATTGCTGCATATTGCAGATGCACCCCTGCCCTTAGCACCCTTGCCTTATAAATATCTCTTGGAACAGAGGGTTAGTGTTAGTATTAAACATCTATATTTGCCTTTATATTTTTGAGTCTTTATTAAAGTCTTTGATTTGCTGAGAAGGGTATTTGCTTGGTCAGTTTCCTTGGAGTTGCATGGATTGGATGAGGATGGCCAGAGTGACAGAGGGCACAACAACGCAGGGCAGTGAGCTTGGGGAATGTTTGCTTCCATCCATAGCCAAGTGCCCATATTTACAGCCCATATCACTCCTACCCAGTTATGTCAGATTATTAATTATTTCTAGCAATTCAATCCTCTTGCCAGTCAAAACTTTGTTTTCCCGAAAACTTCCAGCATCCATCTCCCAAGACCCTCCACCAAAACTGGACCGCTATCGTTCAGGCCACTTCCAAAACTTACTCACCTTGCCATGGCCCTCCCCACAAACACTGGGAGGTTAAGACTGTAAGATACATTCTGCACCACAAAACTGCTTAGCAAGTGCAACCCTTCCTGTGACAATCTTGAAAGGGATGAAGGACCATGATAAATGGAGAGCAAACCTGCTGGGTAATGTCGAGTATCTTCATACCTGCCCTTGACAATGTCTCCTGTCTATTCTCTGTTGAAGTCTGGGTGATCATGGAAGAAAATGAGGTGGGAGTTTCAGCAATGTAACCTGTAATAGTACCCTCTTGTGGCCATTTGTGCATGTATATGTATAGAAATATATATAGAAATATCATATATATTGTCAAACCAGAATAAACTAGCTTTTCATTGGGTACTTTGAACTCCATGTACTGTACACTGCCTCTTTTCTGCCCTGTAAAGATATGACAGTCTGACAATGGGATGGGATTGTAGATGACCCTAGCCAAACAGTAGCTGGCAGCACAAAAACAGAATTAGCTGGAAAAACTCAGCAGGTCTGGCAGCATCGGCGGAGAAGAAAAGAGTTGACGTTTCGAGTCCTCATGACCCTTCGAGCGAACTCAGTTCTGTTGAAGGGTCATGAGGACTCGAAACGTCAACTCTTTTCTTCTCCGCCGATGCTGCCAGACCTGCTGAGTTTTTCCAGGTAATTCTGTTTTTGTTTTGGATTTCCAGCATCCGCAGTTTTTTTGTTTTTAACTATAGTAGCTGGCAGCAAACCAGTGAAGGAGCTGGGAGGTTTTTCTTTGCTGAGCAATTGTATTAAAAATCCAATCTTAGTGAAAAGGCTGTCACATACACATGGGGACAGACTTTTGAAGATGGATGCATCAACAGGCATTATTGGGTGACCTGGAGAGTATAGCTGTGACCGAGACTCTTTCAGCGTGAATGTGGAGCGGCTAGAGATGCATTTCACTGCTAATAATACCCTTAATGTTCCTGATAATCCAGCTATTAATCAGCCAGTGGGGGAAAGGAAAAGGGTGATCTTATTGATGGAAACAGGCCCAGCAGTGTATGAAACAGTCAAGAACTTGCTTGTCCTTGCTAAGCCAAAAGACACACCACTGTTAGACACGTTGTGTAAGCTTGAGCAGTGCTACAGTCCCAAACCACTGGAGATTGCAGAAAGCTATCAGTTTGGAATAAGGAATCAGTTGCCCAGTGAGGACATTGGGGATTTTATCATTCACAGAATTACAGTGCAGAAGAGGCCCTTCGGCCCATCGAGTCTGCACCAAAACGTGAGAAACATTCCTTTGAAAATACTATTCGTTCGTTGTAATTTTGAAGAATTTCAAGAGAGAGCGTTGTAGAGCAGGTTTGTGTGCAGTTTATAAAGTGAACGCATGCACAGTAAGTCGCTGGCATTGCCAAAGTTAACTTGCGGCATAACCCTCCAAACAGCATTGTCCATGGGTATGGCGGAACCTGACTTGAGAGAAGTCAGAGTTAGCAACCGCCAGTCATCAGCAGCAGTAAATAATCTGCAGCTGAGTAAGCAGAAGGCTCCAATGACAGCAGTTAGTCATAGCAGTGGTACAACAAAGTCCTGATACTGCTGCTTAGACCAACGTTGAGCACAGAATTGTCCATTTCTGAAGAGAGTGCGACAGCTGCAAGAAGAAGGGCCATTTTGTCAAGGCATGTCAAAAGGAGGTAAATGGAGAAAACACTGACTGGAGAAAACGGCAGTCACTGCGTACAGGTGCCGAACAGCAGCAGTTCGATGAGGTCTCAGGAGAGGGGGTGCACATGGTACTAATCACCAGGGCCTGTCCTCTAAGAGGTCCCTGGGGATCATTGGCCGAACAGCCTGTCAATCTGGATGGTCAGTGTCCAAAGCAGCCAATCTGGCTCGTAAACCATCCTGACTGGCAGACTACTTAACCAATGATTGCTGTTGTTCTGAACAAGAACAATCATTGGCCAAGTAGAGTGCACCAGATTCCCCAGTCCCTCCTTTCTTGCTTACCTCCTGTTGGGATCGATATGAGGGACTGTTCTGTTCTATTGGAGTTTTCTTCACTTCAGACCTGGTTAGAGGCTGCTGGAGCACAAGGTTAAGGTAAACTGGTGCCTAGTGCCTCACCCCTACCTCCAGAAGACCCTTCCCAACATCCTCCCTCTGGATGATGTGCAGCTCCTTCCCTGGCTTCCTGACCGGATCTCCTCCCTCTTGAAGGTGTGTGATCAGCCCCGGAGATGCACTTTGCTGCAGTCCTAAGGTGGCCAGGGAGAAGCAGATGTTCTCCGCTGTGTCCAGGCCAACACTCAAGGGCAAGACAGTGCAAAGTCCATAGCTAGCAACAATATGATGAATTAGACTGCAATTCACTTGGACATAATTAATACGGAAAGCTGTTAACTTGACAGCGAAGCAAGAACCTAACCTTAAATAACCTTGCTGAGTTAACTTTAATCTTGGACTGTGAGTGGAATCCTGTAGTAAGTAGAATATAGGAACGTAGGAACAGGAGAAGGCTATTCAGCCCATCGAGCCTGTTCTACCATTCAATACAATCATGGCTGATCAAACACTTCAATGCCTTTTACCCACACTATCCCCATAACACTTTACCTTATTGTTAATCAGAAATCTATCAATTTCTAATTTAAACACACTCAAAGACTGAACTTCCATGACCCTCTGGGAGAGAGAATTCCAAAGATTCACAGCCCTCTGAGTAAAGAAATTTCTCCTCATCTCGGTCCTAAGCGGCTTCCCCCTTATTTTGAAATTGTGTCCCCTAGTTCTAGACTCTCCAAACAGGGAAACATCTTACCTGCATCTACCCTGTCTATTCCTTTAAGTATTTTGTAAGTTTCAATGAGATCACCTCTTGTTCTTTGAAACTCTAGAGAATACAGGCCCAGTTTTCACAATCTCTCTTCATGAGACAGTCCCACCGTCCCCGGAACAAGTCTGGTGAACCTTCATTGCACTCCCTCTATGGCAATAATATCCTTTCTGAGGTAAGGGGGCCAAAACTGCACACAGTACTCCAGATGCGATCTAACCAAGCTTCTATACAATTGAAGCAAGACTTCGCTACTCCACTAGAGCCCAGTTGATGTTAAGTTATTGTGAAACATTAGATCTGTAATTAATTAAAGTCTATCGGTTAATCTTCATCTATCAAGTATTTAGTTTACTCAGCTGGGCCTTTTCCACCCGACATCCTCCCCCTCGATGGTGTGTGATCCCTTCCCCGCCTTCCCAGCCCAATCTCCTCTCTCAGTTGTGTGGCCTTGGTTCCCCTTGCCTGTCAACTGGTTAGTAGGATGATTGGTTGATGGAGTGCCTTGCACAACCTCACAAACATGCTTTTCTCAGGGTTGTCAGCTACTGTGAAATATTTGTGTAGTCAATGTTGTTATGTGGGAAATTCTGACATCCAATTTGACCTCAGCAAGATTGACAAACAGAAAGGGCTAGATTCTGGAATTTGGGGCAAAATTGGATTATTGGGTGCTGCAACAAGGCACCTCAAAGTTCCAAAATGGAATTTGCGGGCACATGCACATATTCTGATGCAAATTGTACTAGCCGGCGGCTGATTGACATATTGGTGAGGGGTTAGTGACACACACCTTAATGTTTCCCAGAAATATACACTTCGTGACATCAATCAGTAAGTAACATTGATCTGATACCAGCGCTGTCATTTTAGAGCAACAGGATTTAACCTACATCCTTTCTTAACCTTGCACAGCTGAATATATGTTCAGTATGCATGATTGAAGAGGAGGAATGTAAGATTCAGGGGTTTTGAGGTATAAAACCCTTCTAATTAAAACCTCTAATTTCCAGATTCTTAATGTCTAATACTAGGGTTCTCAGTTGTACCTGACCTAACAAGGTACAAATAACTAGTATTTATGAATCAAGTAGAATTTAGTAAGCAAGATTTTACATATACTTAACAAAAAACAGTGAAGACTACATGGAAGTCTCTTATTCCCCAAGTTCCTAGGATTCCTTGAGTCTTTCCAGCACAGGTGATGTCCCTCCTCTTCTTCTGTCTCTGAAGTGATGTTACTATGTCACAGAAGAATCATACCATGGTAAAATTGTGCCAACAAAGACTCTGATTTTCTAACTTTTATCCCCACCTCTCATTATTCCAGAATCTCTTTTTTTGGAAATAGTCCAAATTCACATTCTCCAACGGCGTAGGGTGCGAGTCATCTGGTGTCACCCCACCTCTGTAACTAGAGTGATGTAGGCTGAAGACGAATGTCCACCCCTCATTCCCTGGGCCCCTAGAGTTTACATTCCATTGTGAACAAATGACACATTTTCTTTAGATACGGAGCAGTTACAATGTCACATCCTCTTTTCAATTATGCGCCTATTGTAAAAATTCGCATCAACATCTTTAACCTAAGTCCCACGGATACTAAAGCCATTACAATCACATGTTAATAATGCTTCTGACAATAATGTCAAAACAGAAAGAAAGGTTTCCCTCTAATACAGATGTTCGACTCTCCTGACACGGTTAATTAATTAAAACCAATGCATGATTTTGTTTAAAGATAGTGTCATCCTAAGAAAGCTACCTCTCAGTCATTCTTTCACAGCTGATTAAAAAAAACTCTTAATTGCCTACAGTATGATTCAGACAACATAGAACTGCTGAACCCTAGACCCTCAGGCAACTGAGGTGCCACCAGATGACCCACACCATCGTGTATCCATTAAGTGTCGTTTCTCACAAGCAACAGTTGCCATCCTGTAAAATATCCCAACTAGCAGAAATTCAAACTTAACCAGTTAAAAAATAGTTGAAAATAAAATCCGTATGTGTTACTTCAGGCCAACATAGAACCCTAAAAATTAGCAGTATTATCAAAATCTTACAGGAGTAAAGGGGGCAGGGTGCTGGGGGGGTGGGGAGAGCGGGGGAGAGTGGAATAAGGGGTCCAGAAACAAGAAGAACACCAGGGACCACGATTTCTCTCCCTGGCCCTGTTGAGACCCATACAGTCTGAAGTACAAGGATGTCCAGTTGAAATTTGAGACTACAAAAAGTTATGGATAGGCTAAGTGAGTGGGCAAAGATCTGGCAAATGGGATATAATGTGGGCAAATGTGAAATTGTTCACTTTGGCAGGAAGAATAAAGGGGAGGCATATTATCTAAATGGTGTGAGAGATTGCAGAGCTCTGAGATGCAGAGGGATCTGAGTGGCTTAGTTTATGAATCTCAAAAGGCTAGTGTGCAGAAACAGCAAGTAATTAGGCAAGCTAATAGAATGTTATCATTTATTGCGAGGGGAATTGAATACAAAAGTAGGGAGGTTATGCTTCAGTTATACAGAGCACCAGTGAGACCACATCTGGAGGACTGCGTACAGTATTGGTCAAATTATTTAAGAAAGGATGTAAATGTGTTAGAAGCAGTTCAGAGAAGGTTTACTAGTCTAATACCAGGAATGGGTGGGTTGTCCTATGAGGAAAGGCTGGACAGGTTAGACTTGTATCCACTGGAGTTTAGAAGAGTAAAAGGCGATTTGATTGAAACATATAAGATCCTGAGGGGTTTTGACAGGTTGGATGTGGAGAGAATGTTTCCTCTTGTGGGAGAATCTAGAACTAGGGGTCACTGTTTAAAAATGAGGGGTGGCTCACTTAAAACGGAGATGAGGCAATAATTTTTTCTCTCAGAGGGTCATGAGTCTTTGGAACTCTTTTCCTGAAAAGGTGGTGGAAGCAGAGTCTTCGGATATTTTTAAGACAGAAGTGGATAGATTCTTGGTAAGCAAGGGGGTGATAGGTTATCAGCGGTAGGTGGGATGCAGATTTCAGGTTACTATCAGATCAGCCATGATCTTTTTAAATAGCTGAGCAGGCTTGAGGGGCCGAATGGCCTACTCCTGCTCCTTGTTCAATGTTCATCTGTAAGTTTTCAGGGCATCCTAGTCCCAAAGTAGCATTGGATGTAGCTCCAGTAAACATGGATGGTTGACACGGGTACATCAGTCAATGTGGTTCCTGAGGCACTATACTGTCAAAGGTTGGGTCAGCACCAGCAGGAGAAATCATGCATAGAATTACAAAGTTATGGAGGAGAGAAAATCCCCAAAATAGGAAGTGTGTCTGGTCCGGTCACACACCAGGAGCAGTGTGAAAAATTGCCCATCATTATAGTGAAGGGTGAAGACCCCCAGCCTTGATAGGAAGGAACTGGGTAACAGCAGTTAAGTTAAACTAGAATGAGCATTTTCACCTAGAAATTAAATTCACAACGTAGGACGATGTGATCACAAAGTGCTCTCAGGTATAAAACTGGAAAACCGATTCAAGGGTTTAGGGCCAATGTATGGGTTCAGAAGAATGCAAATCAGCTTACTGCGGGTCTCATCCAGTACCTGTAGTATAAGCATCTGGCACATATAGGGTTAACCTAAGACTGAGTACAGTACTGTCCGCACAATGGTGTAAGACACCCAGGTGTCAGTCTAGAGCTGGACGGAGACATATGCACAAACAAAACATGGAGACAGACCCTAGCTTGAACCCTCTGCTGTACATATTAACGTAGTACTTGTAGTTAATAAATACATCCACTTAATCTACTTAAGACTTGAGTGTTGCTGGAAAAAGAGACATGTCTAATCTTTTTGACTTGCACTCATCAGGACACAACAATTTAAACAGGAAAACAACAATTTAAACTGTATGTGAGAGTGGTGATTGGTTGGCAAGTGGTGTTGCCATGGAGGATGCACCAGTAATGGTGACTGACAGTTAACTGCCAAGCGTTGTTTGAAATTGGCAGTTGGTTGGCACAATAAAGGTTTAAGTTTCTTTTTCACGAGGATTTGCCTTTTCTGAATCAGAATGTATTTAACTATTTAAGCTGTGCGCAATAAGAAACCAATCAAACAAGATTTTCTTGAATCAAAGAAAGAACAAATTTATTGACCACTAAACCTGAGAAAAATAATAAAATGGTCAAACACCCGGCCCTCATGCAGTCATTAGAGCCCAAGCACACACACGCACATGCACATGCACAGGCACACACACACCCGCACACACACACAAACACACACACATGAGCGCACACACACACACGTGCACACGCACAGGCACACACACACCCGCACACACACACACACACACACACACACACACATGAACGCGCACACACACACACACACATGCACACGCACAGGCACACACACACCAGCACACACACACACACACACACACACACATGAGCGCACACACACACACACACACACACACACACACGCGCACACGCACAGGCACACACACACACACACACACACACGAGCGCACACACACACACACACACACACGCGCGCACACACACATGCACACGCACAGGCACACGCACACACACGCAGGTGCACACACACACGAGCGCACACACACACACACACACACACACACACACATGCCAGAAATAAGGTGAGCCAGAGTCCAATAAAAAAAGTTAAAAGAATATACAGTTAAGTGTCCTTTGATAGTCCTTGAGGCATTGATTTTAAGTACTGCAGCCGTTTTAGGTTACCTGGTTTCTTGGAAGTGGTCAGATGTAGAAGCTGGTAGGTTTCTGTTAGAGTTGACTTATCGAATCAGGCGAGTGAACACATTCCAAAAGAGAGAGAGAAGGGGAGAGAAAGCAGCCCTCGGCTTGTTTCTTCTGCTGAAGACTTTCTTAACACCGTCTGTGTCATTTGCAAGCTCTCCCTAGTGAATGTACAGCCTTACCCTGAAATAATCCATTGTGTATTTCCAAGAGGTGGATCTGTCATTGTTTACAATATCCTGTACTTTGCATTTTTAATGTCTCTTCCTTAGCAGTTACAAGTTTCGATGGGTGTCTGGATTATAGGAAATGTCCCTCTTCACACTTCTCTGAGGGTGGTTTTTTTGGCTCTTCACTTTCAGCTTGTAATGTGACCTTGCATTTTTAAGCAGTTTGCTCTGTCTCAATTCAAATTGCACAATTTCCAGTCCATTGAAAGTTGAAAAACCATATTTTCAAAAGTAACGGGGCACAGCCTCTTGACAGTGCTGTGATCTCTCGTGTGTTGGATAATGGTGAGGAGAGACTGATTGCATTTTCCTCGCATACCCTCAGTGCCAATGAGCTGAATTATGCTCAGATAGAACATGAAGCTTTGTCTTTGATTTTTGGAGGTAGAAAATTTCATAAACAACTGTTTATGGCCATAGTTTCGTGATCGAATCCCAAATCTCCAGCACCCATTTTAGCTGCAGCCCGAATGCAGAGATGGGCTTTGATTTTGTTGGCTTATCAGCACGACATTAAGTACAGACGATCGGAAGATCATTGTAATCCCGATGTGCTGTCTCAATTACTATCCCCATCAGGGGTAGAGTCCAACAGGGAAGACATATGTTTCTTTTCACATGTAGATGAGTTGTCAGTCACTGCAGATAGCATAGGGAGAACAACTCTCAGGGACTCTGTATTGGCAAGGGTATGACTACATCACAAATGGGTGGCCAGCACAGATAGTGGATGTAGAAGCCAGGCCTTTTTTTATGCATGAGAATGAGTTGTCCATTGAAATAGGGTTATACTGTGGAGAGCTGGAATGGTAATTCTTGAAAGGCACAGATCAGAGTGCTATGTGATCTTCATGATCAATACCTAGGGATGAGCTTGACAAAGAGTCTAGTGAGAAGCTACCTTTGGTGGCCAGAGTTAGATAGGGACATAGAAGACTCAGTTGAGCAGTGTAGATTATGTCAAGCTGTAGAAAAGAAGCCATCATTGGACCTTTGTAACCATGGAAATGGCCAACTGGAGTGTGGCAGAGGCTGCATGTGCATTTTTTGAAATTTGAAGGAAAACAGCTATTCATTGTGGTAGATCGCCATTCGAAGTGGGTTGCAGGGTTTCTGATGAATTGAATACAATGAGCAAAATTCTTGATATTTTGAGTAGACTGTTTGCTGCTTATGGGTTCCCAGAGAAAATTGTGTCCGACAACAGACCTCACTGTTGTACAGCAGAGTTTGCAAAATTTATGAGAATGAATGAGGTAAACTACTCTCGAGTTCCAACTGTTAGACTTCACTTCACTGTCACATTTGTGTAATTAACAAGGCTTATGTTAACAAATTGTACTGTACATAAGTTTAGTGATGTAAAGTCTTAATTTGTATGTATTATTGGAATATTGTTAAGAAGTCTTTAAGTTGGCAGCTCTTTAAGTGTAAAATACTGTAATGTTGCTTTAAGGGGAAAAAAAACGCAGAAGTGAACTGAGATTGCAGTTGGCGCACATGTTACGTTGGAGCTCCTGAGTCCAGGATTAGCAGTAAACAAAAGCCAAAACTGGGATGCTGATTGGTTAAAAGGATGGCTTGAGGGATAGAATTGTAAGAAAAGGGTACAAGTCAAGGTTAGTTTGTTGTAGGGAAGCCGTAAGTACTTCTCCCAATGGTCAAGAATTGTAAGTATAGGGCGTAAGTTGAGGTTAGGTTGTTGCAGGAAAACCATGAGCTCACTCCCCATGGGTCAAGTGTTACAAATATTTGGGAAAAGTTATTAGTTGTATTTGAGCAGATGTTCAGACTAGCCTGAATGTTGCAGAAGCTGCCTGGAAAATGGGTATAAAAACAGGGGAGCATTTGCTAAGGGGTAGCATTCATCTCAGGAGACTCGCTAAAAAGTGGGCCTTGCCGGGAGAGAGTAGTAGTTGTGCCTGTCAGCAGACAAGGTTTGGGGGTGGCCCGCAAGAGCCCCAGAGGTAAATATAGGTTTTGGGATTGCTGTAACAATCCAAAAGTAAGGCTAGGAATTTGGTGTAGGAAGCCGAAGGTGTCAGCATTAGGTCAGTATTAGAATCCAGTATTAAGACTAGAGCTGGTTGCTTTAAGAAGAAAGTGAAAGTGAAAGTGGAAGCTGCCTTCAGCACTCAGCAGCAATTGTAGACTTGGAGAGAGAGAAAGAAAGCATCTAGCAAGTGGCTGTGAAATAAATAGACTAGGAGATTAGAAGTCTTAAAACTGTGAAGGAGTTTTTGTATGTATATTAGAATAAGTTGACTAAGGTAGAATCTTCAAGACTTTGAGAGTCAAGAAACTGGGTCCTAGGGACCAGGAAGAGAAGACATCATAAGTCCTGGGGACCATGGGAAAGACAGTGGCCAGGATTTTCTGACTCCATCGCAGGTGGGTCTCACCGCCGGCGTGGTGGTGCCCCAGCCAGAAGTCCATTGACTTGTGGTGGGACCAGAAGATTCCGGCGGTGAGCGGGTGTGGAAAATCCCACTAAATGTATCATTCCATGCCTCGACTAATGAAATGTTTAGTATTGATCTTTGTTGCCCAATAAACCTGGTTAGTTTGCATCCTAAATTAGTGATTGTCCTTTTTTTGCCAACAAAATTATTCAACAAAAAGCCTTATCTTACTTTGGGGTTTAGTACAGAGTTCAGGTCCCAACACACTATCACCTGGCTTCTAATGGAGCAGCAGAGCACACAGTATAACTTGTTAAGCACATTCTTGTTAAGCAAATGCTAAATACAAATTAGAAGAGGTGTCTGTTGTCATTGAATCACAAACTGGTGAGTTTTTTGTTTATTTATCAGAACACGCCTCACACAATTGCCAGCAGAATATCAGCTGAATTGTTTCTTAAAAGACAACCTAGAATGAGGCTTTATTGCTGAAGCCACATATAGTAGAAGAGAAACAATCCAGGCAGAAAGAGAGTCATGATAGGGTAGAATGAGAGAAAGAAATCTGAAGTTGAACCAGAAGGTTAAGGTGAGAGAACATTATCACAAGTGCTTGGAGTGATTACCAGGAAGAGACGTGAAAAGCTGTGGTCCTCACACATATTCGGTCAAGATAAAAGCAAAAAACTGCAGATGCTGGAAATCCAAAACAAAAACAAAAATACCTGGAAAAACTCAGCAGGTCTGACAGCATCTGCGGAGAGGAACACAGTTAACGTTTCGAGTCTGTATGACTCTTCAACAGAACTAAGTAAAATAGAAAAGAGGTGAAATATAAACTGGTTTAAGGGGGGGTGGGACAGGTAGAGCTGGATAGAGGGCCAGTGATAGGTGGAGATAACCAAAAGATGTCACAGACAGAAGGACAAAGAGGTGTTGAAGATGGTGATATTATCTGAGGAATGTGATAATAAAGGTACAGACAGCCCTAGTGGGGGTGGGGTGAAGGGAAGGGATCGAAATAGGCTAAAAGGCAAAGATAAAACAATGGGGGGAAATACATTTAAAAATAATGGAAATAGGTGGGAAAAGAAAAATCTATATCAATTATTGGAAAAAAGGGGGATCAGAAAGGGGATGGGGATGGAGGAGAGAGTTCATGATCTAAAGTTGTTGAACTCAATATTCAGTCCGGAAAGTTGTAAGGTTTATTTGGTCAAGATGTTTGGTTGTGGAAAGGTTAGGTTTGTACATATAGATCATGATTTATCTCCAGAGGTTCATGAAGAAGACAGGAGTTGGGAAGAATCAATTGAGCCTGATGAACTGCATAGTTGGGATACGATTCGAGTCCCAATAGTTACTTCAACACCTGTTGTGCCTGAAACCAGTTCAGATCCAAGTCAGAGTCAGGCAGACTTGGCTGATGAATTGGAAAATTTAATTGAAGGTCAAAGCCAAAATTGGCCTTTGTTGTCGAAAACCTCTTTTCAGGCCAGGATGGGACACGGTACCTCCCCAAGTTCCGAAAGTTTGGGTCAAGAAATGAGGTATCTCCTTAGCAATAGGAAACTAAGTTGGATTTATAAATAAATGAAAAAGAAGAAATATATATAATTTATATGGATTTTGAACTTATGTATAACATTTTCATTAAGGATGGAGGAGTGTAATAGCACCCTCCTATGGCCATTTGTGTATGTATGTAGGTATATATAACCTAAACCGGAATAAACTAGTTTGCAGTTGGTTCCTTTGAATTCCATGTGCTGCACACTGTCTCTTTTCTGCCCTGCAAAGATATTGCCACCCACCCACTCTCATCACCCCCCCCACCCCCACCCCAACTCCCCTCCACCCCTCCCCCACTCCTGATGCTCGGCCCTTCTGCTTCATTTCCAAGCTTGCACTTGGTTTATTGTTAGTGCAGGTCCTGCACAGCCCAGACGTTAGAGGAAGCCCTGGAAATACCTGCAGGATGTAAAGGAGGTAAAGCCGGATAACACAGATCTTCACCTTTACTTGCTGCACTTCACATATTCCCTAGGCACCAATTATTGGCACCACTGAATCTTTCACTATTTGTATCTACCTTTGAATATTTTTCACCAAAATTTGCCTTCTTTCAGTAATCATTCATGATGCTGTGGTCTACAATGTATTTTAATACAGTCAGTTTGGATTGTTTTTGATGGGTAAAATTCCCAGCAACACGAAACTGCCAGAAGGTATTTGGCCATCTGGATAATGAAACATTTATTGTGTCAGCTCATGCAGCAGAAGCCAATTGCCTCGTCGTTTGAACATGCAATGGCAGTTTTGCGAGAACAATCTTCACAGGCACATTCAAAACATATTTAAAATAGCACAGAGCAGAAAGGGAAGGTACAACAAAGGGGTGTTATTAAAACACAATTTATTGAGCTTCTAGTATTGTTTATATCTTCCTCTGAACATATTCCATATTTAACTGGCTTCTTATTGTGGTATCTGATTTTCTAATCGTGGGGGTTAATTCGGGTTCAATCTATTCAAATTGTATTGTGAATGAATTGAAATGTTACTTAAAGTGCATCTGCCTGCTTCTTTTTACTCAAAAGAGCAAAGTGACTGAGTCACAAATGCCAAGTCTCTGCACTGTGATTATGTAAATCCATTTACTGTTTTTTGCCATTGTTAATTTTATTTCTCTTCCACATCAGTGTGATTTTATTTAGTTCAAAATATTCCTCTCAGTTCTGTCTCAATATTTATCTTTGCATCAGTATTTTGACAACTGCTCAAGAGTTTTATAATGGCCAATTGTGTGGACAGCTCAGATTGCTTCCATTTGCTACTACTGAAATGAGTGGGAAACTGATTTGCAGTTGTCTATTCCCAATAAAAATACACACTAGTGACTGCTGTAACCTCCACTGTACCGACCAATCCTGCACTGGCTGCCCATTGCTGTAACCTCCACTGTACCGATCAATCCTGCTCTGGCTGCCCATTGCTGTAACCTCCACTGTACCGATCAATCCTGCACTGGCTGCCCATTGCTGTAACCTCCACTGTACCGATCAATCCTGCTCTGGCTGCCCATTGCTGTAACCTCCACTGTACCGATCAATCCTGCACTGGCTGCCCATTGCTGTAACCTCCACTGTACCGATCAATCCTGCCCTGGCTGCCCATTGCTGTAACCTCCACTGTACCGATCAATCCTGCTCTGGCTGCCCATTGCTGTAACCTCCACTGTACCGATCAATCCTGCACTGGCTGCCCATTGCTGTAACCTCCACTGTACCGATCAATCCTGCACTGGCTGCCCATTGCTGTAACCTCCACTGTACCGATCAATCCTGCACTGGCTGCCCATTGCTGTAACCTCCACTGTACCGACCAATCCTGCACTGGCTGCCCATTGCTGTAACCTGCACTGTACCGACCAATCCTGCACTGGCTGCCTCAGGCTTGATTCCCATTCCACCAATCAGAGCTGCTCCAGAAAGCAGTGAATTGAAGACCACAATGATTGGCCACTGTGAAACAGGAAGTAATATAGATTTAATAACAGGTAAAATACAAATTACTGCAAAGATAAATGGAAGACATTAAGGATAAATGCACTTTTAGCAGAAAGCACTACCATTTAGACTTTCCTTCAGTTTCTCTGAAAAGGCTGGTTTTGATTCCAGGCATGAACAGGAGGATAGAGGAACAGAGGAAGAACAGAGAGAAAAGAAGCTAGTGGAATCAGATACAGAAAGGGGATCAGAAACAGAGAAATGGGCTGCACAGTAAAACAAATATAAATCAACATTTGTTTTATCATTTCATCTTTTTCCCAAGAAATTACATCTCAGAATTCAAATGTAGTGCCATCTAGGAACAACTAAATTCTGGTCCAGAGCAGCTTGACTGATTGAAGTCAAGTCCAATATTTGCAATTAATAGAAAAGAACTGGAAAATAATCACACCTACCAGAATTACTTTGTCTCCCTGCATTTTTCTCTTTTTTTTTTGCACAAGTTGAATGCCTTGGTTAAGTGCTACACTTCATGCTCTACATTAGACCTGAGGGAGATTGAGATGTGGGAAAAAAGGACTGTGGCTATGTCACATTATCTCAACATCTTTGTATCGATAGGACTCAGTGACTTGGTCCTACTTCCAGTTGCTGTACTTTAGGAAATTGTCTAGACTGCTAGGCTTCCTTCAAGCAATTTAACAGCCTTGATAAGTTCCTTCGTCATTTCAAAGAGTTGTAAATGTACAAGGTCACAGTCACTTTCACCCTGGCAGTCACCAATGGAAATTACAGATTCATTATCTGACTCATTCTGAAAGTGGTGGGTAATTCTAAGATTTTAGTCAGGCTGTGGTCTTCTCTATGATCTACTCCTGCTGTACAGCTGTTTCTTCATGTACAGAAAAAATCATATATTTTCACAATCAGAACAGAGAAATAGCTTTTGTAGGGAAAAAAACTCGATTTATACTTAATCTAGGAATTCTTCAAACAAAAGGAATTGTGCTGGGAAATGAAACCTGGGCAATTTTCAGTGCATCTTACTGCAGAATTATTGAGCTGATTATAATTTAACAACATGGGCATTCTCACTGCTTTCCATGATAAAACTACCGTGAAAAACAGAGAGGCAGTAATTTTATTCATAAATGATTTAAAGAGACACAGCAGTTAGTCACAACTCCCAGACTTCTCAAAGAGCTTCAGAGACAATGGGTGGAATCGTCCCAGATTTGCACTAAGCTCGGTAATGGGTGGGTAAAACGACATTTTACCCGCTGGCCGCAAGGGCGGCTTTTCACCCCATATCGTCCCAAAGCCTCTGCATTAGTTATGCATTTGTGGGAAATACTCCATTTCAGTGTTGGTCAGTGAGCACAAGGGTGGCATTTGGATGGGATTTGGTACAAGTTGTGATATGGGCAGCAATGTTTTGGATGAGCTGAAGCTTATGGAGGGTGGAAGATGGGACACTGGTCAGGAGAGCATTGGAATAGTTGAGTCTAGAGGTAAGAAAGGCATGGTTGAGGGTCACAGCCACAGATGAGCTGAGGCAGAATCAGAGTTAGATGATGTTATGGAGGTAGAAATAGAAGGTGCAAGTCTAGGTGGAATAGAGGAACACAAGGGTCTTGGAGTACAAATACATCAATCACTAAAAGTTGTGCCCCAGGTTAGCAAGGTTGCAAAAAAAAAAGCAAGCACCAGGCTTTATTTCTAGACGTATAGAATTAAAAAATAGGGAAGTAGCGAGTAGATGCATTGGTGGTCATGTTTCAAAATTCTATAGAGCCTGAAATGGTTCCTGCAGATTAGAAAGTGTAAAATGTTACCCACTATTTAAAAAAGGAGGGAGACAGAAAACAGGGAGTTATAGATCTGTTAGTCTAACATCAGCAATAGGAAAAATGCTAGAATCTATAGTAAAGGGTATGATAACAGGACACTTAGAAAATAATGGTAAGATTGGCCAGAGTTAAAATGGATTTATGAAAGGGAAATCATGTTGAACAAACGTGTTGGAGTTTTTTGAGCATGTAACTAGCAGCATAGATAAGGGGGAACCGGTGGATGGGGTATATTTAGATTTTCAGAAATCTTTTGATAAGGTCCCACAAAAGAGGTTAGTAAACAAAATTAGAGCACATGGGACTGGGGGTAATATACTGACATGGATTGAGAACTGGTTAACAAACAGAAAACAGAGAGTAGGAATAAACGGGTCATTCTCAGGATGGCTGGCTGTGACTAGTGGGGTACCACAAGGATCAGTGCTGGGGCCTCAGCTCGTCATGATCTATACCAATGATTTGGATGTGGGATTAAATGTAATATTTCCAAGTTTGTAGATGACACAAAATTAGGTGGCAGTGTGAGTTGTGAGGAGGATGCAAAGACACTTCAAGGGAATTTGGAAAAGCTAAGCAAGTGAACAACAAATTGGCAGAGGGATTACAATGTGGAGAAATGTGAGGTTATCCACTTTGATAGGAAAAACAGCAATATGGGGTACTTCTTAAATGGTGAGAGGCTGGGAAGTGTTGAACTTCAAAGGGGCTTGGGACTTGTCCTTGTTCATGAGTCACTGAAAGCTAACAAGCAGTTACAACAAGCAGTTAAGAAGGATTTGAGTAAAGGAGTAAAGATGTCTTACTGTAATTATATAGACCCTTGGTGAGACCACAACTGGAGTATTGTGTACAGTCTTGGTCTCCTTACCTAAGGAAAGATATACTTGTCACAGACAGAGTGCAATGAATGTTCACCAAACTAATTCCTGGGATGGAGGGATTGTCCTATGAGGAAAGATTAAATAGACTGGGCCTTTATTCTCTGTAGTTTAGATGAATGAGAGATGATCTCATTCATACATACAAAATTCTTACAGGGCTCGACAGGGTAGATGCAGGAAGGATATTTCTCCTGGCTGGAGAATCTAGAACCAGGGGACACAGTCTCAGAGCAAGGGGCAGGTAATTTAGGATTGAGGTGAGGAGGAATCTTTAGAATTGTCTGCCCAGAGAATTAGTCACTGAGTGTGGTCAAGACTGAGATTGATAGATTTTTATGTATTAAAAACATCCAGGAATACGTGGATAGTGTGGGGGAATGGTGTCAAAGTAGAAGATCAGCTATAGTCTCATGATTGATGGAGCGGGCTTGAGGGGCTGAATGGCCTCCTCCTGCTCCTATTTCTTATGTTCTCATGTTTAAACCTGTATCAGACCTCCAATCAACCACATTTAGAGTACTGCATGCAGTCCTGTTCTCCATTCTATAGAAGGGAGATAGGGGCACTGGAGAGGGTACAGAGAAGAATCAGAAGGATGATATCAGAATTGCATGGGGATACATATCAAGAAAGGATTGACAGACTAGGTTACTTTTCTCTTGGGGAAAAAAAAGGCTGAGTGGTGACCTAATACAGTCTGAAAGGTTTTGACAGAGTGGATACAGAGAGAATGCTTCCCCTTGTATGGAAGAGCAGAACTAGAGACCATCAAGAGAAGATAGTCACCAAGAAATCCAATAACGAATTCAGAAGAAGCTTCTTTACCCAGAGAGCAGTGAGAATGTGGAACTTGCTACCAGAGGGAGTGGTTGAAGTGAATAGTCTAGATGTATTTAAGGGGAAGCTAGACAAATATAGAGGGAGAAGGGAATAGGGGGTTCAATGGTAGATTTAGATGAGAAAAGATGGGAGGAGGCTCGAGTGTAGCATAAACACCAGCAAGGACTGGTTGGGCTGAATGGCCTTTTTCTGTGCTGTACATCCTATGTAATCATAACTAACAGGCCCAAGGCCTGTGCACCTAGTACTGGGGACAGTGCTTGTAGGATCAGCATCCACATTACCATCAACACATCATGGAATGGAAAAAGAAAGGACCCAGTGTTTATGCAAGTGTGAGATTACTTGTAACTAGAATATCAAAATTAATGACTAATTACACATGTAAATCTAAAGCTTCATGGATACAAAATGGGGTTTGAATTGCAGGCAGCTGGCATGATGCATTGTTATTAAAGACCAGGAGCCATTTGCAGACTCTATCTCTGTCCCGGTTTTAGACATTTTTTTTTCATTCGTTTTTTTTCTAAGTGAATTTGAACAGGTTTGTAGAATTCTGCTGTTATCTGATTGAAACTGTTTTTATTTTGGATCAAAGCGATACATATCAAAAGCGATGGAGCAGCTTTAATTTATGCCTCTGAATTGTGGGAGCAGCAGTCGTCAGATGTTGCTATGGTTCTAAACAAACTGTGCATCTGACATCACTTTCAGCGCTAACTGGATATCAGGCTATGGACGTGACCCGATTTCTGTTCAGTTTTCAAATAAACAAACAGGCCTCAGGATCATAGAACGATTCAGCCCAGAAGGAGGCTATTTAGGCCAATGTGCAGTTGTTTGAAAGAGTATTCAATTAGTCCTATCCTCCTGTAAAATCATAGAATGACACATCTCCTGTGATCGTTAGTAGATAAGAATATTATCAAAAAAGAGCAATAACTTCATTTCTTACAGATTTCCAGCAATAAATTCCAGATTTTTTTTTTGAGCGGGGGATTGTCAAAAGCAGATTGCCTCCTGAATTTTCCATGGTCTTCTTCCCAAAGGTCAGGTTCCAAGGCATTATGAACATCACATCCATTTGGCCCGTGTGCACATTGTGTGTTGTGTGTGCTGTGTTGACTGCATGTTGCTCTGCATGTGCTTCTGATCTTGATTTTGGGAAGGCGGAGAAGCAAGTTTGCACAACTTGTAAATTTTTAAGAGGGCCTGGATTTTCTATCGATCCTACTGTGAGAACAATCGGCTTTATTCTGCAGCGTTTGTGGCTGAGTGTGGATAAAGCAACACACTGGCACAGTGACAACACTGATCATACCCTGAAAACTCTGGTCATTAATCAAAGATCGCACACTGGGTGAGGAGCTGCTTGTCAAAAGCTGCGCCACAACTGTCCCCCTATGCAAAGCCTCAAACAATTTTATTCTTCCATTATTGAAGTGGCAGATAAGTGCTGGAGTGACAATTTCTCTGAAATTTTAAGTGTTTTATAAGTAAGGAACAGGTGACAGTCTTAGGAAAATATACAAGTAATTGCGGCTTGTTCTTCAACTTAAATACACTTTTAGGCCCCTTCCTTGTCTTTTTGAGTTTTTGGGATGTTTGAAATAAAACTAGTTTTGCAATGCTGCATTTTCCAGTGTTTTCTTGGGACTGTTTCTCTGGCTCATCTCTGCCACAAAAACAACTAAAATACTCCAATAAAAACTGATTTCAAGTGTCCACAAAGACAAATGTGGCTTTATTCACATGAACATATGAGAATGGACTGTGAGAAATGGGAAATATATTCACAAGAGTGTCTTGTGAGATGTTTGCTAAAACATAACCTCATGTTCGATCTATCTTCTAAAAAAAATGGAGGAAGCATAAAAATACTTCTTTGTGATGTTGAAGAATGATGAAGAAGAATAGATAAGCTCGACATGGCCCTGTGATCCCCACCAATTGGATCAGTGAACCCCATTACATATTTTTAATTTTGTTTTTAACCTTATAATAAAGTAATAGGAAAAATGGGATTATGAATGACCGAAGGGGTCAGGAATTATTGTAAAAACTGTGTGTTCCGCCTATTGGAAAATTCTTTTATGAAGCTGTCCCCCTGCAGTCTTCTCTGCTTCTCTCTTGCCCTGAAGTTCTTTATTATTTTACCAGGCTCGGCTCCAAGGGTGCTCATCACCCTCAGGTACCTGGTCCAGGTGGGCAAAATTCACACGCGAGTTTGAACAGTGGTTGTCAGCAGGTGACTGGACTGTGAAAGTGAAAAGGACCTGGATTTATATGGTAGCTTTCCTGATCGTAGGAGTCCTTAAAGTACTTCACCGCAAAGTATGTTAAGGTATAGTCATTGTTGTAATGTAGGGACATGTGGCAGGTAATCTGTGTGCAGTGACTGGCCTTAATGACAGGTGTTGAAATTGGATCATGATAGATGTCCAGCAATACCTGTTGGAAATGCACCTGTGTGGTTACTGGATGAGGATCAGCCTGGCTTTTGGTGGTACTTTCCTGACTTCCCTGATAATGGTTCTTCTCACAACAAATTTTTGTTCAAGAAATAGTTCTGTAGGAAGAAATTGGTAACATTTATGCAACAGATACAGGGCTCCAACAACTGGCATCTTGACCTTGTACTTAGGCTTCTATGTGGTTATTGGCATTGATTTAATGACGCAATGGACCAATTATATAATTGGAAGAAGGAAACATAGTAAATTACTGATGTGTAAAATGCTTGATGCTTTTAACCAATTAAAGCTGATGGGTTTTATCACCTGAATTTTAAAAATGATGTTCAGCCATCAATCATTCTCGGAAATCAGATTGATCCCGAAACCAACACCAACACCACGCTGTGTCTCAGCACCAACAACACCACGCTGTGTCTCAGCACCAACAAAACCACGCTGTGTCACAGCACCAACACCAACACCAACACCACGCTGTGTCTCAGCACCAACACCAACACCATGTTTGTTTCAGCACCAACACTAACACCACGCTGTGTCTCAGCATCAACACCAACACCACACTGTGTCTCAGCACCAACACCAACACCAACACCACGCTGTGTCTCAGCACCAACACCAACACCAACACCAACACCACGCTGTGTCTCAGCACCAACACCAACACCAACACCACGCTGTGTCTCAGCACCAACACCAACACCAACACCACACTGTGTCTCAGCACCAACACCAACACCAACACCACACTGTGTCTCAGCACCAACAACACCACGCTGTGTCTCAGCACCAACATAAACCACGCTGTGTCACAGCACCAACACCAACACCAACACCACGCTGTGTCTCAGCACCAACACCAACACCATGTTTGTTTCAGCACCAACACCAACACCACGCTGTGTCTCAGCATCAACACCAACACCACACTGTGTCTCAGCACCAACACCAACACCAACACCACGCTGTGTCTCAGCACCAACACCAACACCAACACCAACACCACGCTGTGTCTCAGCACCAACACCAACACCAACACCACACTGTGTCTCAGCACCAACACCAACAACAACACCACACTGTGTCTCAGCACCAACACCAACACCAATACCACGCTGTGTCTCAGCATGAACAAAAACACCAACACCACGCTGTGTCTCAGCACCAACACCAACACCAACACCACGCTGTGTCTCAGCACCAACACCAACACCACGCTGTGTCTCAGCACCAAAACCAACACCAACACCACACTGTGTCTCAGCACTAACACCAACACCATGCTGTGTCTCAGCACCAACACCAACGTCAACACCACGCTGTGTCTCAGCACCAACACCAACACCACGCTGTGTCTCAGCACTAACACCAACACCACGCTGTGTCTCAGCACCAACACCAACACCAACACCACGCTGTGTCTCAGCACCAACACCAACACCACGCTGTGTCTCAGCACCAACACCAACACTAACACCACGCTGTGTCTCAGCACCTACACCAACACCACACTGTGTCTCAGCACCAACACCAACACCAACACCACACTGTATTTCAACACCAACACCAACAACAACACCACGCTGCGTCTCAGCACCAATACCAACACCACACAGTGTCTCAGCACCAAAACCAACACCACGCTGTGTCTCAGACCAACACCAACACCAACATCACGCTGTGTCTCATCACCAACACCAACACCACCCTGAGTCTAAGCACCAACACCAACACCAACACCACGCAGTGTCTCATCAACAACACCAACACCACGCTCTTTCTCAGCACCAACACCAACACCAACAAAAACACCACGCTGTGTCTCATCACCAACACCAACACCACGCAGTGTCTCAGCACCAACACCAACACCAACACCACGCTGTGTCTCAGCACCAACACCAACACCAACACCACACTGTGTCTGAACACCAACACCAACACCAACACCACGCTGTGTCTAAGCACCAACACCAACACCACACTGTGTCTCAGCACCAACACCAACACCAACACCACGCTGTGTCTCAACACCAACACCAACACCACGCTTTGTCACAGCACCAACACCAACACCACCCTGAGTCTAAGCACCAACACCAACACCAACACAATGCCGTGTCTCAGCACCAACACCAACAGCAGCACCACACAGTGTCTCAGCACCAACACCAACACCAACACCACACTGTGTCTCAGCACCAAGACAAACACCAAAACCACACTGTGTCTCAGCACCAACACCAACACCACACAGTGTTTCAGCACCAACACCAACACCAACACCACACTGTGTCTCAGCATCAACACCAGCACCAACACCATGCTGTGTCTCAGCACCAACACCAACACCACGCTGTGTCTCAGCACCAACACCAAGAACAACACCACGCTGTGTCTCAGCACCAACACCAACACCATGCTGTGTCTCAGCACCAACAGCAACACCAACAGCACGCTGTGTCTCAGCACCAACACCAAAACCACACCGTGTCTCAGCACCAGCACCAACACCAACACCACGCTGTGTCTGAGCAACAACACCAACACCACGCTGTGTCTCAGCACCAAAACCAACACCACACTGTGTCTCAGCACCTACACCAACACCAACACCACGCTTTGTCTCAGCACCAACACCAACACCACGCTTTGTCACAGCACCAACACCAACAGCAACACCACACTGTGTCTCAGCACCAACACCAACACCAACACCACACTGTGTCTCAGCACCAACACCAACACCAAAACCACACTGTTTCTCAGCACCAGCACCAACACCACACTGTGTCTCAGCACCAACACCAACACCAACACCACACTGTGTCTCAGCACCAACACCAACACCAATACCACGCTGTGTCTCAGCATGAACAACAACACCAACACCACGCTGTGTCTCAGCACCAACACCAACACCAACACCACGCTGTGTCTCAGAACCAACACCAACACCACGCTGTGTCACAGCACCAAAACCAACACCAACACCACGCTGTGTTTCAGCACTAACACCAACACCACGCTGTGTCTCAGCACCAAAACCAACGTCAACACCACGCTGTGTCTCAGCACCAACAGCAACACCAACAGCACGCTGTGTCTCAGCACTAACACCAACACCACGCTGTGTCTCAGCACCAAAACCAACACCAACACCACGCTGTGTCTCAGCACCAACACCAACACCACGCTGTGTCTCAGCACCAAAAGCAACACCAACACCACGCTGTGTCTCAGCACTAACACCAACACCACGCTGTGTCTCAGCACCAACACCAACGTCAACACCACGCTGTGTCTCAGCACCAACACCAACACCAACACCACGCTGTGTCTCAGCACTAACACCAACGCCACGCTGTGTCTCAGCACCAACACCAACACCAACACAACGCTGTGTCTCAGCACCAACACCAACACCACGCTGTGTCTCAGCACCAACACCAACACCAACACCACGCTGTGTCTCAGCACCAACACCAACACCACGCTGTGTCTCAGCACCAACACCAACACCAACACCACGCTGTGTCTCAGCACCAACACCAACACCACGCTGTGTCTCAGCACCAGCACCAACACCAACACCACGCTGTGTCTCAGCACTAACACCAACACCACACTGTGTCTCAGCACCAACACCAACACCAACACCACGCTGTGTCTCAGCACCAACACCAACACCAACACCATGCTGTGTCTCAGCACCAACACCAACACCACGCTGTGTCTCAGCACCAACACCAACTCCACGCTATGTCTCAGCACCAACACCAACACCAACACCACGCTGTGTCTCATCACCAACACCAACACCACGCTTTGTCTCAGCACCAAAACCAACACCACGATGTGTCTCAGCACCAACAACACCACGCTGTGTCTCAGCACCAACACCAACACCAACACCACGCTGTGTCTCAGCACCAACACCAACATCATGCTTTGTCTCAGCAACAAAACCAACACCAACACCACGCTGTGTCTCAGCATTAACACCAACACCACGCTGTGTCTCAGCACCAAAACCAACGTCAAAACCACGCTGTGTCTCAGCACCAACACCAACAATAACACCACGCTGTTTCTCAGCACTAACACCAACACCACGCTGTGTCTCAGCACCAACACCAACACCAACACCACGCTGTGTCTCAGCACCAACACCAACACCACGCTGTGTCTCAGCAACAAAACCAACAGCAACACCACGCTGTGCCTCAGCACCAACACCAACACCACGCTGTGTCTCAGCACCAAAACCAACACCACGCTTTGTCTCAGCACCAAAACCAACACCACGCTGTTTCTCAGCACCAACACCAACACCAACACTACGCTGTGTCTCAGCACCAACACCAACACCAACACCACGCTGTGTCTCAGCACCAACACCAACACCACGCTGTGTCTCAACACCAGCACCAACACCAACACCACGCTGTGTCTCAGCACTAACACCAACACCACGCTGTGTCTCAGCACCAAAACCAACACCAACACCACGCGGTGTCTCAGCACCAACACCAACACCACGCTGTGTCTCAGCACCAAAAGCAACACCAACACCACGCTGTGTCTCAGCACTAACACCAACACCACACTGTGTCTCAGCACCAACACCAACACCAAAACCACACTGTTTCTCAGCACCAGCACCAACACCACACTGTGTCTCAGCACCAACACCAACACCAACACCACACTGTGTCTCAGCACCAACACCAACACCAATACCACGCTGTGTCTCAGCATGAACAACAACACCAACACCACGCTGTGTCTCAGCACCAATACCAACACCAACACCACGCTGTGTCTCAGAACCAACACCAACACCACGCTGTGTCTCAGCACCAACAGCAACACCAACAGCACGCTGTGTCTCAGCACTAACACCAACACCACGCTGTGTCTCAGCACCAAAACCAACACCAACACCACGCTGTGTCTCAGCACCAACACCAACACCACGCTGTGTCTCAGCACCAAAAGCAACACCAACACCACGCTGTGTCTCAGCACTAACACCAACACCACGCTGTGTCTCAGCACCAACACCAACGTCAACACCACGCTGTGTCTCAGCACCAACACCAACACCAACACCACGCTGTGTCTCAGCACTAACACCAACACCACGCTGTGTCTCAGCACCAACACCAACACCAACACAACGCTGTGTCTCAGCACCAACACCAACACCACGCTGTGTCTCAGCACCAACACCAACACCAACACCACGCTGTGTCTCAGCACCAACACCAACACCACGCTGTGTCTCAGCACCAACACCAACACCAACACCACGCTGTGTCTCAGCACCAACACCAACACCACGCTGTGTCTCAGCACCAGCACCAACACCAACACCACGCTGTGTCTCAGCACTAACACCAACACCACACTGTGTCTCAGCACCAACACCAACACCAACACCACGCTGTGTCTCAGCACCAACACCAACACCAACACCACACTGTGTCTCAGCACCAACACCAACACCACGCTGTGTCTCAGCACCAACACCAACTCCACGCTATGTCTCAGCACCAACACCAACACCAACACAACGCTGTGTCTCATCACCAACACCAACACCACGCTTTGTCTCAGCACCAAAACCAACACCACGATGTGTCTCAGCACCAACAACACCACGCTGTGTCTCAGCACCAACACCAACACCAACACCACGCTGTGTCTCAGCACCAACACCAACATCATGCTTTGTCTCAGCAACAAAACCAACACCAACACCACGCTGTGTCTCAGCATTAACACCAACACCACACTGTGTCTCAGCACCAAAACCAACGTCAAAACCACGCTGTGTCTCAGCACCAACACCAACAATAACACCACGCTGTTTCTCAGCACTAACACCAACACCACGCTGTGTCTCAGCACCAACACCAACACCAACACCACGCTGTGTCTCAGCACCAAAACCAACACCACGCTTTGTCTCAGCACCAAAACCAACACCACGCTGTTTCTCAGCACCAACACCAACACCAACACTACGCTGTGTCTCAGCACCAACACCAACACCAACACCACGCTGTGTCTCAGCACCAACACCAACACCACGCTGTGTCTCAACACCAGCACCAACACCAACACCACGCTGTGTCTCAGCACTAACACCAACACCACGCTGTGTCTCAGCACCAAAACCAACACCAACACGACGCTGTGTCTCAACACCAACACCAACACCACGCTGTGTCTCAGCACCAAAAGCAACACCAACACCACGCTGTGTCTCAGCACTAACACCAACACCACGCTGTGTCTCAGCACCAACACCAACGTCAACACCACGCTGTGTCTCAGCACCAACACCAACACCAACACCACGCTGTGTCTCAGCACTAACACCAACACCACGCTGTGTCTCAGCACCAACACCAACACCAACACAACGCTGTGTCTCAGCACCAACACCAACACCACGCTGTGTCTCAGCACCAACACCAACACCAACACCACGCTGTGTCTCAGCACCAACACCAACACCACGCTGTGTCTCAGCACCAACACCAACACCAACACCACGCTGTGTCTCAGCACTAACACCAACACCACGCTGTGTCTCAGCACCAACACCAACACCAACACCACGCTGTGTCTCAGCACTAACACCAACACCACGCTGTGTCTCAGCACCAACACCAACACCAACACAACGCTGTGTCTCAGCACCAACACCAACACCACGCTGTGTCTCAGCACCAACACCAACACCAACACCACGCTGTGTCTCAGCACCAACACCAACACCACGCTGTGTCTCAGCACCAACACCAACACCAACACCACGCTGTGTCTCAGCACCAACACCAACACCACGCTGTGTCTCAGCACCAGCACCAACACCAACACCACGCTGTGTCTCAGCACTAACACCAACACCACACTGTGTCTCAGCACCAACACCAACACCAACACCACGCTGTGTCTCAGCACCAACACCAACACCAACACCACGCTGTGTCTCAGCACCAACACCAACACCACGCTGTGTCTCAGCACCAACACCAACTCCACGCTATGTCTCAGCACCAACACCAACACCAACACCACGCTGTGTCTCATCACCAACACCAACACCACGCTTTGTCTCAGCACCAAAACCAACACCACGATGTGTCTCAGCACCAACAACACCACGCTGTGTCTCAGCACCAACACCAACACCAACACCACGCTGTGTCTCAGCACCAACACCAACATCATGCTTTGTCTCAGCAACAAAACCAACACCAACACCACGCTGTGTCTCAGCATTAACACCAACACCACGCTGTGTCTCAGCACCAAAACCAACGTCAAAACCACGCTGTGTCTCAGCACCAACACCAACAATAACACCACGCTGTTTCTCAGCACTAACACCAACACCACGCTGTGTCTCAGCACCAACACCAACACCAACACCACGCTGTGTCTCAGCACCAACACCAACACCACGCTGTGTCTCAGTAACAAAACCAACAGCAACACCACGCTGTGCCTCAGCACCAACACCAACACCACGCTGTGTCTCAGCACCAAAACCAACACTACGCTTTGTCTCAGCACCAAAACCAACACCACGCTGTTTCTCAGCACCAACACCAACACCAACACTACGCTGTGTCTCAGCACCAACACCAACACCAACACCACGCTGTGTCTCATCACCAACACCAACACCACGCTGTGTCTCAACACCAGCACCAACACCAACACCACGCTGTGTCTCAGCACTAACACCAACACCACGCTGTGTCTCAGCACCAAAACCAACACCAACACCACGCTGTGTCTCAGCACCAACACCAACACCACGCTGTGTCTCAGCACCAAAAGCAACACCAACACCACGCTGTGTCTCAGCACTAACACCAACACCACGCTGTGTCTCAGCACCAACACCAACGTCAACACCACGCTGTGTCTCAGCACCAACACCAACACCAACACCACGCTGTGTCTCAGCACTAACACCAACACCACGCTGTGTCTCAGCACCAACACCAACACCAACACAACGCTGTGTCTCAGCACCAACACCAACACCACGCTGTGTCTCAGCACCAACACCAACACCAACACCACGCTGTGTCTCAGCACCAACACCAACACCACGCTGTGTCTCAGCACCAACACCAACACCAACACCACGCTTTGTCTCAGCACCAACACCAACACCACGCTGTGTCTCAGCACCAGCACCAACACCAACACCACGCTGTGTCTCAGCACTAACACCAACACCACACTGTGTCTCAACACCAACACCAACACCAACACCACGCTGTGTCTCAGCACCAACACCAACACCAACACCACGCTGTGTCTCATCACCAACACCAACACCACGCTGTTTCTCAGCACCAACACCAACTCCACGCTATGTCTCAGCACCAACACCAACACCAACACCACGCTGTGTCTCATCACCAACACCAACACCACGCTTTGTCTCAGCACCAAAACCAACACCACGATGTGTCTCAGCACCAACAACACCACGCTGTGTCTCAGCACCAACACCAACACCAACACCACGCTGTGTCTCAGCACCAACACCAACACCATGCTGTGTCTCAGCAACAAAACCAACACCAACACCACGCTGTGTCTCAGCATTAAAACCAACACTACGCTGTGTCTCAGCACCAAAACCAACGTCAACACCACGCTGTGTCTCAGCACCAACACCAACAACAACACCACGCTGTTTCTCAGCACTAACACCAACACCACGCTGTGTCTCAGCACCAACACCAACACCAACACCACGCTGTGTCTCAGCACCAACACCAACACCACGCTGTGTCTCAGCAACAAAACCAACAGCAACACCACGCTGTGCCTCAGCACCAACACCAACACCACGCTGTGTCTCAGCACCAAAACCAACACCACGCTTTGTCTCAGCACCAAAACCAACACCACGCTGTTTCTCAGCACCAACACCAACACCAACACTACGCTGTGTCTCAGCACCAACACCAACACCAACACCACGCTGTGTCTCAGCACCTACACCAACACCATGCTGTGTCTCAACACCAGCACCAACACCAACACCACGCTGTGTCTCAGCACTAACACCAACACCACACTGTGTCTCACCACGAACACCAACACCAACACCACGCTGTGTCTCAGCACCAACACCAACACCAACACCACGCTGTGTCTCAGCACCAACACCAACACCACGCTGTGTCTCAGCACCAACACCAACACCACGCTGTGTCTCAGCACCAACACCAACACCAACACCACGCTGTGTCTCATCACCAACACCAACACCACACTGTGTCTCAGCACCAAAACCAACACCAACACCACACTTTGTATCAGCACCAACACCAACACCACGCTGTGTCTCAGCACCAACACCAACACCAACACCACGCTGTGTCTCAGCACCTATACCAACACCACACTGTGTCTCTGCACCAACACCAACACCACGCTGTATCTCAACACCAAAACCAACAGCTACACCACTCTGTGTCTCAGCACCAAAACCAACACCAACACCAGGCTGTTTCTCATCGCCAAAACCAACACCACGCTCTATCTCAGCACCAACACCAACACCAACACCAACACCACGCCTTGTCTCATCACCAACACCAACACCACGCTGTGTCTCAGCACCAACTTCAACACCAACACCACACTGTGTCTCATCACCAACACCAACACCACGCTGTGTCTCAGCACCAACACCAACACCAACACCACACTGTGTCTCATCACCAACACCAACACCACGCTGTGTCTCAGCACCTACACCAACACCAAGCTGTGTCTCAGCACCAACACCAACACCAACACCAACACCACGCTGTGTCTCAGCACCAACAACACCACGCTGTGTCTCAGCACCAACACCAAAACCAACACCACGCTGTGTCTCAGCACCAACACCAACACCAACACCACGCTGTGTCTCAGCATCAACACCAACACCATGCTGTGTCTCAGCATCAACAACAACACCACGCTGAGTCTCAGCACCAACACCAACACCAAAACCACGCTGTGTCTCAGCACCAACACCAAAACCACGCTGTCTCAGCACCAACACCAACACCACGCTGTCTCTCAGCACCAACACCAACACCAACACAACGCTGTGTCTCATCACCAACAACAACACCACGCTGTGTCTCAGCACCAGCACCAACACCGACACCATGCTGTATCTCAGCTCCAAAACCAACACCAACACCACGCTGTGTCACAGCACCAACACCAACACCACACTGTGTGTCAGCACCAACACCAACACCAACACAACGCAGTGTCTCAGCATCAACACCAACACCACGCTGTGTCTCAGCACCAACACCAACACCAACACAATGCTGTGTTTCAGCACCAACACCAACACCACGCTGTGTCTCAGCACCAACACCAACACCACGCTGTGTCTCAGCACCAAGACCAACACCAGCACCACGCTGAGTCTCAGCATCAACACCAACACCACGCTGTGTCTCAGCACCAACACGAACACCAACACCAACACCAAAACCAACACCACGCTGTGTCAAAGCACCAATACCAACACCAACACTACGCTGTGTCTCAGCACCAACACCAACACCACGCTGTGTCTCCGCAACAACACCAACACCACGCTGTGTCTCAGCACCAGCACCAACACCAACACCACGCTGTGTCTCAGCACTAACACCAACACCACACTGTGTCTCAGCACCAACACCAACACCAACACCACGCTGTGTCTCAGCACCAACACCAACACCAACACCACGCTGTGTCTCAGCACCAACACCAACACCACGCTGTGTCTCAGCACCAACACCAACTCCACGCTATGTCTCAGCACCAACACCAACACCAACACCACGCTGTGTCTCATCACCAACACCAACACCACGCTTTGTCTCAGCACCAAAACCAACACCACGATGTGTCTCAGCACCAACAACACCACGCTGTGTCTCAGCACCAACACCAACACCAACACCACGCTGTGTCTCAGCACCAACACCAACATCATGCTTTGTCTCAGCAACAAAACCAACACCAACACCACGCTGTGTCTCAGCATTAACACCAACACCACGCTGTGTCTCAGCACCAAAACCAACGTCAAAACCACGCTGTGTCTCAGCACCAACACCAACAATAACACCACGCTGTTTCTCAGCACTAACACCAACACCACGCTGTGTCTCAGCACCAACACCAACACCAACACCACGCTGTGTCTCAGCACCAACACCAACACCACGCTGTGTCTCAGCAACAAAACCAACAGCAACACCACGCTGTGCCTCAGCACCAACACCAACACCACGCTGTGTCTCAGCACCAAAACCAACACCACGCTTTGTCTCAGCACCAAAACCAACACCACGCTGTTTCTCAGCACCAACACCAACACCAACACTACGCTGTGTCTCAGCACCAACACCAACACCAACACCACGCTGTGTCTCAGCACCAACACCAACACCACGCTGTGTCTCAACACCAGCACCAACACCAACACCACGCTGTGTCTCAGCACTAACACCAACACCACGCTGTGTCTCAGCACCAAAACCAACACCAACACCACGCTGTGTCTCAGCACCAACACCAACACCACGCTGTGTCTCAGCACCAAAAGCAACACCAACACCACGCTGTGTCTCAGCACTAACACCAACACCACACTGTGTCTCAGCACCAACACCAACACCAAAACCACACTGTTTCTCAGCACCAGCACCAACACCACACTGTGTCTCAGCACCAACAGCAACACCAACACCACACTGTGTCTCAGCACCAACACCAACACCAATACCACGCTGTGTCTCAGCATGAACAACAACACCAACACCACGCTGTGTCTCAGCACCAACACCAACACCAACACCACGCTGTGTCTCAGAACCAACACCAACACCACGCTGTGTCTCAGCACCAACAGCAACACCAACAGCACGCTGTGTCTCAGCACTAACACCAACACCACGCTGTGTCTCAGCACCAAAACCAACACCAACACCACGCTGTGTCTCAGCACCAACACCAACACCACGCTGTGTCTCAGCACCAAAAGCAACACCAACACCACGCTGTGTCTCAGCACTAACACCAACACCACGCTGTGTCTCAGCACCAACACCAACGTCAACACCACGCTGTGTCTCAGCACCAACACCAACACCAACACCACGCTGTGTCTCAGCACCAACACCAACGTCAACACCACGCTGTGTCTCAGCACCAACACCAACACCAACACCACGCTGTGTCTCAGCACTAACACCAACACCACGCTGTGTCTCAGCACCAACACCAACACCAACACAACGCTGTGTCTCAGCACCAACACCAACACCATGCTGTGTCTCAGCACCAACACCAACACCAACACCACGCTGTGTCTCAGCACCAACACCAACACCACGCTGTGTCTCAGCACCAACACCAACACCAACACCACGCTGTGTCTCAGCACCAACACCAACACCACGCTGTGTCTCAGCACCAGCACCAACACCAACACCACGCTGTGTCTCAGCACTAACACCAACACCACACTGTGTCTCAGCACCAACACCAACACCAACACCACGCTGTGTCTCAGCACCAACACCAACACCAACACCACGCTGTGTCTCAGCACCAACACCAACACCACGCTGTGTCTCAGCACCAACACCAACTCCACGCTATGTCTCAGCACCAACACCAACACCAACACCACGCTGTGTCTCATCACCAACACCAACACCACGCTTTGTCTCAGCACCAAAACCAACACCACGATGTGTCTCAGCACCAACAACACCACGCTGTGTCTCAGCACCAACACCAACACCAACACCACGCTGTGTCTCAGCACCAACACCAACATCATGCTTTGTCTCAGCAACAAAACCAACACCAACACCACGCTGTGTCTCAGCATTAACACCAACACCACGCTGTGTCTCAGCACCAAAACCAACGTCAAAACCACGCTGTGTCTCAGCACCAACACCAACAATAACACCACGCTGTTTCTCAGCACTAACACCAACACCACGCTGTGTCTCAGCACCAACACCAACACCAACACCACGCTGTGTCTCAGCACTAACACCAACACCACGCTGTGTCTCAGCAACAAAACCAACAGCAACACCACGCTGTGCCTCAGCACCAACACCAACACCACGCTGTGTCTCAGCACCAAAACCAACACCACGCTTTGTCTCAGCACCAAAACCAACACCACGCTGTTTCTCAGCACCAACACCAACACCAACACTACGCTGTGTCTCAGCACCAACACCAACACCAACACCACGCTGTGTCTCAGCACCAACACCAACACCACGCTGTGTCTCAACACCAGCACCAACACCAACACCACGCTGTGTCTCAGCACTAACACCAACACCACGCTGTGTCTCAGCACCAAAACCAACACCAACACCACGCTGTGTCTCAGCACCAACACCAACACCACGCTGTGTCTCAGCACCAAAAGCAACACCAACACCACGCTGTGTCTCAGCACTAACACCAACACCACGCTGTGTCTCAGCACCAACACCAACGTCAACACCACGCTGTGTCTCAGCACCAACACCAACACCAACACCACGCTGTGTCTCAGCACTAACACCAACACCACGCTGTGTCTCAGCACCAACACCAACACCAACACAACGCTGTGTCTCAGCACCAACACCAACACCACGCTGTGTCTCAGCACCAACACCAACACCAACACCACGCTGTGTCTCAGCACCAACACCAACACCACGCTGTGTCTCAGCACCAACACCAACACCAACACCACGCTGTGTCTCAGCACCAACACCAACACCACGCTGTGTCTCAGCACCAGCACCAACACCAACACCACGCTGTGTCTCAGCACTAACACCAACACCACACTGTGTCTCAGCACCAACACCAACACCAACACCACGCTGTGTCTCAGCACCAACACCAACACCAACACCACGCTGTGTCTCAGCACCAACACCAACACCACGCTGTGTCTCAGCACCAACACCAACTCCACGCTATGTCTCAGCACCAACACCAACACCAACACCACGCTGTGTCTCATCACCAACACCAACACCACGCTTTGTCTCAGCACCAAAACCAACACCACGATGTGTCTCAGCACCAACAACACCACGCTGTGTCTCAGCACCAACACCAACACCAACACCACGCTGTGTCTCAGCACCAACACCAACATCATGCTTTGTCTCAGCAACAAAACCAACACCAACACCACGCTGTGTCTCAGCATTAACACCAACACCACGCTGTGTCTCAGCACCAAAACCAACGTCAAAACCACGCTGTGTCTCAGCACCAACACCAACAATAACACCACGCTGTTTCTCAGCACTAACACCAACACCACGCTGTGTCTCAGCACCAACACCAACACCAACACCACGCTGTGTCTCAGCACCAACACCAACACCACGCTGTGTCTCAGTAACAAAACCAACAGCAACACCACGCTGTGCCTCAGCACCAACACCAAAACCACGCTGTGTCTCAGCACCAAAACCAACACCACGCTTTGTCTCAGCACCAAAACCAACACCACGCTGTTTCTCAGCACCAACACCAACACCAACACTACGCTGTGTCTCAGCACCAACACCAACACCAACACCAACACCACGCTGTGTCTCAGCACCAACACCAACACCACGCTGTGTCTCAACACCAGCACCAACACCAACACCACGCTGTGTCTCAGCACTAACACCAACACCACGCTGTGTCTCAGCACCAAAACCAACACCAACACCACGCTGTGTCTCAGCACCAACACCAACACCACGCTGTGTCTCAGCACCAAAAGCAACACCAACACCACGCTCTGTCTCAGCACTAACACCAACACCACGCTGTGTCTCAGCACCAACACCAACGTCAACACCACGCTGTGTCTCAGCACCAACACCAACACCAACACCACGCTGTGTCTCAGCACTAACACCAACACCACGCTGTGTCTCAGCACCAACACCAACACCAACACAACGCTGTGTCTCAGCACCAACACCAACACCACGCTGTGTCTCAGCACCAACACCAACACCAACACCACGCTGTGTCTCAGCACCAACACCAACACCACGCTGTGTCTCAGCACCAACACCAACACCAACACCACGCTTTGTCTCAGCACCAACACCAACACCACGCTGTGTCTCAGCACCAGCACCAACACCAACACCACGCTGTGTCTCAGCACTAACACCAACACCACACTGTGTCTCAACACCAACACCAACACCAACACCACGCTGTGTCTCAGCACCAACACCAACACCAACACCACGCTGTGTCTCAGCACCAACACCAACACCACGCTGTTTCTCAGCACCAACACCAACTCCACGCTATGTCTCAGCACCAACACCAACACCAACACCACGCTGTGTCTCATCACCAACACCAACACCACGCTTTGTCTCAGCACCAAAACCAACACCACGATGTGTCTCAGCACCAACAACACCACGCTGTGTCTCAGCACCAACACCAACACCAACACCACGCTGTGTCTCAGCACCAACACCAACACCATGCTGTGTCTCAGCAACAAAACCAACACCAACACCACGCTGTGTCTCAGCATTAAAACCAACACTACGCTGTGTCTCAGCACCAAAACCAACGTCAACACCACGCTGTGTCTCAGCACCAACACCAACAACAACACCACGCTGTTTCTCAGCACTAACACCAACACCACGCTGTGTCTCAGCACCAACACCAACACCAACACCACGCTGTGTCTCAGCACCAACACCAACACCACGCTGTGTCTCAGCAACAAAACCAACAGCAACACCACGCTGTGCCTCAGCACCAACACCAACACCACGCTGTGTCTCAGCACCAAAACCAACACCACGCTTTGTCTCAGCACCAAAACCAACACCACGCTGTTTCTCAGCACCAACACCAACACCAACACTACGCTGTGTCTCAGCACCAACACCAACACCAACACCACGCTGTGTCTCAGCACCTACACCAACACCATGCTGTGTCTCAACACCAGCACCAACACCAACACCACGCTGTGTCTCAGCACTAACACCAACACCACACTGTGTCTCACCACGAACACCAACACCAACACCACGCTGTGTCTCAGCATCAACACCAACACCAATACCACGCTGTGTCTCAGCACCAACACCAACACCACGCTGTGTCTCAGCACCAACACCAACACCACGCTGTGTCTCAGCACCAACACCAACACCAACACCACGCTGTGTCTCATCACCAACACCAACACCACACTGTGTCTCAGCACCAAAACCAACACCAACACCACACTTTGTATCAGCACCAACACCAACACCACGCTGTGTCTCAGCACCAACACCAACACCAACACCACGCTGTGTCTCAGCACCTATACCAACACCACACTGTGTCTCTGCACCAACACCAACACCACGCTGTATCTCAACACCAAACCCAACAGCTACACCACTCTGTGTCTCAGCACCAAAACCAACACCAACACCAGGCTGTTTCTCATCGCCAACACCAACACCACGCTCTATCTCAGCACCAACACCAACACCAACACCAACACCACGCCTTGTCTCATCACCAACACCAACACCACGCTGTGTCTCAGCACCAACTTCAACACCAACACCACACTGTGTCTCATCACCAACACCAACACCACGCTGTGTCTCAGCACCAACACCAACACCAACACCACACTGTGTCTCATCACCAACACCAACACCACGCTGTGTCTCAGCACCTACACCAACACCAAGCTGTGTCTCAGCACCAACACCAACACCAACACCACGCTGTGTCTCAGCACCAACAACACCACGCTGTGTCTCAGCACCAACACCAAAACCAACACCACGCTGTGTCTCAGCACCAACACCAACACCAACACCACGCTGTGTCTCAGCATCAACACCAACACCATGCTGTGTCTCAGCATCAACAACAACACCACGCTGAGTCTCAGCACCAACACCAACACCAAAACCACGCTGTGTCTCAGCACCAACACCAAAACCACGCTGTCTCAGCACCAACACCAACACCACGCTGTCTCTCAGCACCAACACCAACACCAACACAACGCTGTGTCTCATCACCAACAACAACACCACGCTGTGTCACAGCACCAGCACCAACACCGACACCATGCTGTATCTCAGCTCCAACACCAACACCAACACCACGCTGTGTCACAGCACCAACACCAACACCACACTGTGTGTCAGCACCAACACCAACAGCAACACAACGCAGTGTCTCAGCATCAACACCAACACCACGCTGTGTCTCAGCACCAACACCAACACCAACACAATGCTGTGTTTCAGCACCAACACCAACACCACGCTGTGTCTCAGCACCAACACCAAAACCACGCTGTGTCTCAGCACCAAGACCAACACCAGCACCACGCTGAGTCTCAGCATCAACACCAACACCACGCTGTGTCTCAGCACCAACACGAACACCAACACCAACACCAAAACCAACACCACGCTGTGTCAAAGCACCAATACCAACACCAACACTACGCTGTGTCTCAGCACCAACACCAACACCACGCTGTGTCTCCGCAACAACACCAACACCACGCTGTGTATCAGCACCAACACCAACACCAACACCATGCTGTGTCTCAGCACCAACACCAACACCAGGCTCTGTCTCAGCACCAACAGCAACACCAACACCAACACCACGCTGTTTCTCAGCACCAACACCAACAACAACACCACGCTGTGTCTCAGCACTAACACCAACACCACCCTGTGTCTCAGCACCAACACCAACACCAACACCACGCTGTGTCTCAGCACCAACACCAACACCACGCTGTGTCTCAGCAACAAAACCAACAGCAACACCACGCTGTGCCTCAGCACCAACACCAAAACAACGCTGTGTCTCAGCACCAACACCAACACCACGGTGTGTCTCAGCACCAACACCAACACCAACATCACGCTGTGTTTCAGCACCAACACCAACACCACGCTGTGTCTCAGCACCAACACCAACACCAACACCAACACCACGCTGTGTCTCAGCACCAACACCAACACCACGCTGTGTCTCAGCACCAACACCAACACCAACACCACACTGTGTCTCAGCACCAACACCAACACCACGCTGTGACTCAGCACCAACACCAAGTCCAACACCACGCTGTGTCTCAGCACAAACACCAACACCACGCTGTGTCTCAGCATGAACACCAACAACAACACCACGCTCTGTCTCAGCACCAACACCAACACCACGCTGTGTCTCAGCACCAACACCAACACCACGCTGTGACACAGCACCAACATCAACAACAACACCACGCTGTGTCTCAACAGCAACACCAAAACCACGCTCTTTCTCAGCACCAACACCAGCACCAACACCAACACCAGGCTGTGTCTCAGCACCAACACCAACACCAACACCACCCTGTGTCTCAGAACCAACACCAACACCAACACTACACTGTGTCTCAGCACCAACACCAACACCAAAACCACACTGGGTCTCAGCACCAACACCAACACCACACTGTGTCTCAGCACCAAAACCAACACCATCACCACACTGTGTCTCAGCACCAACACCAACACCAACAAAACGCTGTGTCTCAGCATCAACACCAAAACCACGCTGTGTCTCAGCACCAACACCAACAGCAACACCACACTGTGTCTCAGCACCAACACCAACACCAACACCAACAACACACTGTGTCTCAGCACCAACACCAACACCAACACCACGCTGTTTCTCAGCACCAACACGAACACCACGCTGTGTCTCAGCATCAACCCCAACACCAACACCACGCTGTGTCTCAGCACCAACACCAACACCAACACCACACTGTGTCTCAGCATCAACACCAACACCAACAAAACTCTGTGTCTCAGCACCAACACCAACACCACGCTGTGTCTCAGCACCAACACCAACACCACACTGTGTCTCAGCACTAACACTAACACCAACACCACGCTGTGTCTCAGCACCAACACCAACACCACGCTGTGTCTCAGCACCAACACCAACACCAACACCTACACCACACTGTGTCTCAGCACTAACACCAACACCACGCTGTGTCTCAGCACTAACACCAACACCACACTGTGTCTAACCACCAACACCAACACCACGCTGTGTCTCAGCACCAACACCAACACCAACACCACGCTGTGTCTCAGCACCAACACCAACAGCACGCTGTGTCTCAGCACCAACACCAACACCAACACCACGCTGTGTCTCATCACCAACACCAACACTACGCTTTGTCTCAGCACCAACACCAGCACCAACACCACACTTTGTCTCATCACCAACACCAACACCACGCTGTGTCTCAGCACCAACACCAACACCAACACAACGCTTGTCTCAACACCAACAACAACACCACGCTGTGTCTCAGCACCAACACCAACACCGACACCATGCTGTGTCTCAGCTCCAACACCAACACCAACACCACGCTGTGTCTCAGCACCAACACCAACACCACACTGTGTGTCAGCACCAACACCAACACCAACACAACGCAGTGTCTCAGCACCAACACCAACAACACGCTGTGTCTCAGCACCAACACCAACACCAACACAACGCTGTGTTTCAGCACCAACACCAACACCATGCTGTGTCTCCGCACCAACACCAACATCACGCTGTGTCTCAGCACCAAGACCAACACCAACACCACGGTGTGTCTCAGCACCAAGACCAACACCAGCACCACGCTGAGTCTCAGCATCAACACCAACACCACGCTGTGTCTCAGCACCAACACGAACACCAACACCAACACCAAAACCAACACCACGCTGTGTCTCAGCACCAACACCAACACCAACAACACGCTGTGTCTCAGCACCAGCACCAACACCATGCTTTGTCTCCGCAACAACACCAACACCACGCTGTGTATCAGCACCAACACCAACACCAACACCATGCTGTGTCTCAGCACCAACACCAACACCAGGCTCTGTCTCAGCACCAACACCAACACCAACACCAACACCACGCTGTTTCTCAGCACCAACACCAACACCAACACCAACATCACACTGTGTCTCAGCACCAACACCAACACCAACACCACGCTGTGTATTAGCACCAACACCAACACCAACACCACGCTGTCTCAGCACCAACCCCAACACCACACTGTGTCTCAGCACCAACACCAACACCACGCTGTGTCTCAGCACCAATACCAACACCAACACCACGCTGTGTCTCAGCACCAACACGAAAACCAACACCAACACCAAGCTGTGTCTCAGCACCAACACCAACACCACGCTGTATCTCAGCACCAACACCAACACCAACACCAGGCTGTGTCTCAGCAACAACACCAACACCACGCTGTGTCTCAGCAGCGTCACCAACACCAACACCACGCTGTGTCTCAGCACCTACATCAACAACAATACCACTCTGTGTCTCAGCACCAACACCAGCACCAAAACCATGCTGTGTTTCAGCACCAACACCAAAACCAACACCACGCTGTGTCTCAGCACCAACACCAACAACAACACAACTCTGTGTCTCAGTACCAACACTAACACCAACACCAGGCTGTGTCTCAGCACCAACACCAACACCACGCTGTGTCTCAGCACAAACACCAACGCCAACACCACGCTGTGTCTCAGCACTAACACTATCAAAACACTGTGTCTCAGCACCAACACCAACACCAACACCATGCTCTGTCTCAGCACCAACACCAAAACCACGCTGTATCTCAGCACCAACACCAACACCACGCTGTATCTCAGCACCAACACCAACACCAAAACCACGCTGTGTCTCAGCACCAACATCAACACCAACACCAACACCGCGCTGTGTCTCAGAACTAAAACCAACACCACGCTGTGTCTCAGCACTAACACCAACACCAAACTGTGTCTCAGCACCAACACCAACACCACGCTGTGTCTCAGCACCAACACCAACACCAACACCACGCTGTGTCTCAGCACCAACACCAACACCACGCTGTGTCTCAGCACCAAAACCAACACCAACACCACGCTGTGTCTCAGCACCAACACCAACACCACGCTGTGTCTCAGCACCAACACCAACACCAACACCACGCTGTGTCTCAGCACCTACACCAACACGACACTTTGCCTCAGCACCAACACAAACACCACGCTGTATATCAACACCAAAACCAACACCAACACCACGCTGTGTCTCAGAACCAAAACCAACACCAACACCACGCTGTGTCTCATCACCAACACCAACACCACCCTGAGTCTCAGCACCAACACCAACACCAACACCACGCTGTGTCTCAGCACCAACACCAACACCAACACCACGCTGTGTCTCAGCACCAACACCAACACCAACACCTACACCACACTGTGTCTCAGCACTAACACCAACACCACGCTGTGTCTCAGCACTAACACCAACACCACACTGTGTCTAACCACCAACACCAACACCAACACCACGCTGTGTCTCAGCACCAACACCAACACCAACACCACGCTGTGTCTCAGCACCAACACCAACACCACGCTGTGTCTCATCACAAACACCAACACCACGCTGTGTCTCAGCACCAACACCAACACCAACACCAGGCTGTGTCTCATCACCAACACCAACACCACGCTTTGTCTCAGCACCAACACCAGCACCAACACCACACTGTGTCTCATCACCAACACCAACACCACGCTGTGTCTCAGCACCAACACCAACACCAACACCACGCTGTGTCTCAGCACCTACACCAACACCACGCTGTGTCTCAGCACCAACACCAACACCAACACCACGCTGTGTCTCAGCACCAACAACAGCACGCTGTGTCTCAGCACCAACACCAAAACCAACACCACGCTGTGTCTCAGCACCAACACCAACACCAACACCACGCTGTGTCTCAGCATCAACACCAACACCATGCTGTGTCTCAGCATCAACACCAACACCACGCTGTGTCTCAGGACCAACACCAACACCAACACCACGCTGTGTCTCAGCACCAACACCAACACCACGCTGTGTCTCAGCACCAACACCAACACCACGCTGTGTCTCAGCACCAACACCAACACCAACACAACGCTTGTCTCAACACCAACAACAACACCACGCTGTGTCTCAGCACCAACACCAACACCGATACCATGCTGTGGCTCAGCTCCAACACCAACACCAACACCACGCTGTGTCTCAGCACCAACACCAACACCACACTGTGTGTCAGCACCAACACCAACACCAACACAACGCAGTGTCTCAGCACCAACACCAACACCACGCTGTGTCTCAGCACCAACACTAACACCAACACAACGCTGTGTTTCAGCACCAACACCAACACCATGCTGTGTCTCCGCACCAACACCAACATCACGCTGTGTCTCAGCACCAACACCAACACCAACAGCACGGTGTGTCTCAGCACCAAGACCAACACCAGCACCACGCTGTGTCTCAGCACCAACACCAACACCAACACCAACACCAAAACCAACACCACGCTGTGTCTCAGCACCAACACCAACACCAACACCACGCTGTGTCTCAGCACCAACACCAACACCACGCTTTGTCTCCGCAACAACACCAACACCACGCTGTGTATCAGCACCAACACCAACACCAACACCATGCTGTGTCTCAGCACCAACACCAACACCAGGCTCTGTCTCAGCACCAACACCAACACCAACACCAACACCACGCTGTTTCTCAGCACCAACACCAACACCAACACCAACATCACACTGTGTCTCAGCACCAACACCAACACCAACACCACGCTGTGTATCAGCACCAACACCAACACCAACACCACGCTGTCTCAGCACCAACACCAACACCACACTGTGTCTCAGCACCAACACCAACACCACGCTGTGTCTCAGCACCAATACCAACACCAACACCACGCTGTGTCTCAGCACCAACACGAAAACCAACACCAACACCACGTTGTGTCTCAGCACCAACACCAACACCACGCTGTATCTCAGCACCAACACCAACACCAACACCAGGCTGTGTCTCAGCAACAACACCAACACCACGCTGTGTCTCAGCAGCGACACCAACACCAACACCACGCTGTGTCTCAGCACCTACATCAACAACAATACCACTCTGTGTCTCAGCACCAACACCAGCACTAAAACCATGCTGTGTTTCAGCACCAACACCAAAACCAACACCACGCTGTGTCTCATCACAAACACCAACACCACGCTGTGTCTCAGCACCAACACCAACACCAACACCAGGCTGTGTCTCATCACCAACACCAACACCACGCTTTGTCTCAGCACCAACACCAGCACCAACACCACACTGTGTCTCATCACCAACACCAACACCACGCTGTGTCTCAGCACCAACATCAACACCACGCTGTGTCTCAGCACCAACACCAACACCAACACCACGCTGTGTCTCAGCACCAACACCATTACCAACACCACACTGTGTGTCAGCACCAACACCAACACCAACACAACGCAGTGTCTCAGCACCAACACCAACACCACGCTGTGTCTCAGCACCAACACCAACACCAACACAACGCTGTGTTTCAGCACCAACACCAACACCACGCTGTGTCTCCGCACCAACACCAACATCACGCTGTGTCTCAGCACCAACACCAACACCAACACCACGCTGTGTCTCAGCACCAGGACCAACACCAGCACCACGCTGAGTCTCAGCATCAACACCAACACCACGCTGTGTCTCAGCACCAACACGAACACCAACACCAACACCAAAACCAACACCACGCTGTGTCTCAGCACCAACACCAACACCAACACCACGCCGTGTCTCAGCACCAACACCAACACCACGCTGTGTCTCCGCAACAACACCAACACCACGCTGTGTATCAGCACCAACACCAACACCAACACCATGCTGTGTCTCAGCACCAACACCAACACCAGGCTCTGTCTCAGCACCAACACCAACAACAAAACCAACACCACGCTGTTTCTCAGCACCAACATCAACACCAACAACAACATCACACTGTGTCTCAGCACCAACACCAACACCAACACCACGCTGTGTATCAGCACCAACACCAACACCAACACCACGCTGTCTCACCACCAACACCAACACCACACTGTGTCTCAGCACCAACACCAACACCACGCTGTGTCTCAGCACCAATACCAACACCAACACCACGCTGTGTCTCAGCACCAACACGAAAACCAACACCAACACCACGCTGTGTCTCAGCACCAACACCAACACCACGCTGTATCTCAGCACCAACACCAACACCAACACCAGGCTGTGTCTCAGCATCAACACCAACACCACGCTGTGTCTCAGCAGCGACACCAACACCAATACCACGCTGTGTCTCAGCACCTACACCAACAACAATAACACTCTGTGTCTCAGCACCAACACCAGCACCAAAACCATGCTGTGTCTCAGCACCAACACCAACACCAACACCACGCTGTGTCTCAGCACCAACACCAACAACAACAGAACTCTGTGTCTCAGTACCAACACTAACACCAACACCAAGCTGTGTCTCAGCACCAACACCAACAACATGCTGTGTCTCAGCACAAACACCAACGCCAACACCACGCTGTGTCTCAGCACTAACACTATCAAAACACTGTGTCTCAGCACCAACACCAACACCAACACAATGCTCTGTCTCAGCACCAACACCAAAACCACGCTGTATCTCAGCACCAACACCAACACCACGCTGTATCTCAGCACCAACACCAACACCAAAACCACAATGTGTCTCAGCACCAACATCAACACCAACACCAACACCGCGCTGTGTCTCAGAACTCACACCAACACCACGCTGTGTCTCAGCACTAACACCAACACCAAACTGTGTCTCAGCACCAACACCAACACCACGCTGTGTCTCAGCACCAACACCAACACCAACACCACGCTGTGTCTCAGCACCAACACCACACCACGCTGTGTCTCAGCACCAACACCAACACCAACACCACGCTGTGTCTCAGCACCTACACCAGCACCACACTTTGCCTCAGCACCAACACCAACACCACGCTGTATCTCAACACCAATACCAACACCAACACCACGCTGTTTCTCAGCACCAAAACCAACACCAACACGACGCTGTGTCTCATTACCAACACCAACACCACCCTGAGTCTCAGCACCAACACCAACACCAACACCACGCTGTGTCTCAGCACCAACAACAACACCACGCTGTGTCTCAGCACCAACACCAACACCACGCTGTGTCTCAGCACCAACACCAACACCACGCTGTGTCTCAGCACCAACACCAACACCAACACCAACACCACACTGTGTCTCAGCACCAACAATAACACCACGCTGTGTCTCAGCACCAACACCAACACCAACACCACGCTCTGTCTCAGCACCAACAGAAACACCAACACCACGCTGTGTCTCAGCATCAACACCAACACCACGCTGTGTCTCAGCACCAACATGAACACCAACACCAACACCAACACCACGCTGTGTCTCAGCATCAACACCAACACCAACACCACGCTGTGTCTCAGCACCAACACCAACACCACGCTGTGTATCCGCACCAACACCAACACCACGCTGTGTCTCCGCACCAACACCAACACCAACACCACGCTGTGTCTCAGCAATAACTCTATCAAAACACTGTGTCTCAGCACCAACACCAACACCAACACCATGCTCTGTCTCAGCACCAACACCAAAACCACGCTGTATCTCAGCACCAACATCAACACCACTCTGTATCTCAGCACCAACACCAACACCAAAACCACGCTGTGTCTCAGCACCAACATCAACACCAACACCAACACCGCGCTGTGTCTCAGCACCAACACCAACACCACGCTGTGTCTCAGCACCTACACCATCACCACGCTGTGTCTCAGCACCAACACCAAAACAAACACCACGATGTGTCTCAGCACCAACACCAACACCAACACCACGCTGTGTCTCAGCATCAACACCAACACGATGCTGTGTCTCAGCATCAACACAAACATCACGCTGTGTCTCAGCACCAACACCAACACCAACACCACGCTGTGTCTCAGCACGAACACCAACACCAACACAACGCTGTGTCTCAGCACCAACATCAACACCACGCTGTGTCTCAGCACCAACACCAACACCAACACTACGCTGTGTCTCAGCACTAACACCAACACCAACACCACGCTGTGTCTCAGCACCAACACCAACACCACGCTGTTTCTCCGCACCAACACCAACACCAAAACCACGCTGCCACGCTGTGTCTCAGCAATAACACTATCATAGCACTGTGTCTCAGCACCAACACCAACACCAACACCATGCTCTGTCTCAGCACCAACACCAAAACCACGCTGTATCTCAGCACCAACACCAACACCACTCTGTATCTCAGCACCAACACCAGCACCAAAACCACGCTGTGTTTCAGCACCAACATCAACACCAACACCAACACCGCGCTCTCTCAGCACCAACACCAACACCACGCTGTGTCTCAGCACCAACACCAACACCACGCTGTGTCTCAACACCAACACCAAAACCAACACCACGATGTGTCTCAGCACCAACAACACCACGCTGTGTCTCAGCACCAACACCAACACCAACACCAACACCACGCTGTGTCTCAGCACAAACACCAACACCAACACAACGCTGTGTCTCAGTATCAACACCAACACCATGCTGTGTCTCAGCATCAACACAAACATCACACTGTGTCTCAGCACCGAAACCAACACCAACACAACGCTGTGTCTCAGCACCAACATCAACACCACGCTGTGTCTCAGCACTAACACCAACACCAAACTGTGGCTAAGCACCAACACCAACACCACGCTGTGTCTCAGCACCAACACCAACACCAACACCACGCTGTGTCTCAGCACCAAAACCAACACCAACACCATGCTGTGTCTCAGCAACAACACCAACACCACGCTGTGTCTCAGCACCAACACCAAAACCAACACCACGATGTGTCTCAGCACCAAAAACACCACGCTGTGTCTCAGCACCAACACCAACACCAACACCACGCTGTGTCTCAGCACCTACACCAACATAATACTGTGCCTCAGCATCAACACCAACACCACGCTGTATCTCAACACCAACACCAACACCAACACCACGCTCTGTCTCAGCACCAAAAACAACACCAACACCATGCTGTGTCTCATCACCAACACCAACACCACCCTGAGTCTCAGCACCAACACCAACACCAACACCACGCTGTGTCTCATCACCAACACCAACACCACGCTCTTTCAATCACCAACACCAACACCAACACCAACACCACGCTGTGTCTCAGCACCAACACCAACACCACTCTGTGTCTCAGCACCAACACCAACACCAACACCACGCTGTGTCTCATCAGAAACACCAACACCACGCTGTGTCTCAGCACCAACACCAACACCAACACCACGCTGTGTGTCATCACCAACACCAACACCACGCTATGTCTCAGCACCTACACCAAAACCACGCTGTGTCTCAGCACCAACACCAAAACCAACACCACGATGTGTCTCAGCACCAACAACACCACGCTGTGTCTCAGCACCAACACCAACACCAACACCACGCTGTGTCTCAGCACCAACACCAACACCAACACAACGCTGTGTCTCAGCACCAACATCAACACCACGCTGTGTCTCAGCACCAACACCAACACCAACACCACGCTGTGTCTCAGCACCAACACCAACACAAACACCACGCTGTGTCTCAGCACCAACACCAACACCAACACCATGCTGTGTCTCAGCACCAACACCAACACCACGCTGTGTCTCAGCACCAACACCATAACCAAAACCACGCTGCGTCTCAGCACCAACAGCAACACCAACACAGCGCTGTGTCTCAGCACCAACACCACGCTGTGTCTCAGCACCAACACCAACACCAACACCACGCTGTGTCTCAGCACCAACACCAACAACACGCTGTGTCTCAGCACCAACAATAACACCACGCTGTGTCTCAGCACCAACACCAACACCAACACCACGCTGTGTCTCAGCACCAACACCAACACAAACACCACGCTGTGTGTCATCACCAACACCAACACCACGCTGTGTCTCAGCACCAACACCAACACAAACACCACACTGTGTCTCATCACCAACACCAACACCATGCTGTGTCTCAGCACCAACACCAACACCAACACCACGCTGTGTCTCAGCACAAACACCAACACCAACACAACGCTGTGTCTCAGCATCAACACCAACACGATGCTGTGTCTCAGCATCAACACAAACATCACGCTGTGTCTCAGCACCAACACCAACACCAGCACCACGCTGTGTCTCAGCACCAACATCAACACCACGCTGTGTCTCAGCACCAACACCAACACCAACACCACGCTGTGTCTCAGCACCAACACCATTACCAACACCACACTGTGTGTCAGCACCAACACCAACACCAACACAACGCAGTGTCTCAGCACCAATACCAACACCACGCTGTGTCTCAGCACCAACACCAACACCAACACAACGCTGTGTTTCAGCACCAACACCAACACCACGCTGTGTCTCCGCACCAACACCAACATCACGCTGTGTCTCAGCACCAACACCAACACCAACACCACGCTGTGTCTCAGCACCAGGACCAACACCAGCACCACGCTGAGTCTCAGCATCAACACCAACACCACGCTGTGTCTCAGCACCAACACGAACACCAACACCAACACCAAAACCAACACCACGCTGTGTCTCAGCACCAACACCAACACCAACACCACGCTGTGTCTCAGCACCAACACCAACACCATGCTGTGTCTCCGCAACAACACCAACACCACGCTGTGTATCAGCACCAACACCAACACCAACACCATGCTGTGTCTCAGCACCAACACCAACACCAGGCTCTGTCTCAGCACCAACACCAACACCAACACCAACACCACGCTGTTTCTCAGCACCAACATCAACACCACACCAACATCACACTGTTTCTCAGCACCAACACCAACACCAACACCACGCTGTGTATCAGCACCAACACCAACACCAACACCACGCTGTCTCAGCACCAACACCAACACCACACTGTGTCTCAGCACCAACACCAACACCACGCTGTGTCTCAGCACCAATACCAACACCAACACCACGCTGTGTCTCAGCACCAACACGAAAACCAACACCAACACCACGCTGTGTCTCAGCACCAACACCAACACCACGCTGTGTCTCAGCACCAACACCAACACCAACACTACGCTGTGTCTCAGCACTAACACCAACACCAACACCACGCTGTGTCTCAGCACCAACACCAACACCACGCTGTGTCTCCGCACCAACACCAACACCAAAACCACGCTGCCACGCTGTGTCTCAGCAATAACACTATCATAGCACTGTGTCTCAGCACCAACACCAACACCAACACTATGCTCTGTCTCAGCACCAACACCAAAACCACGCTGTATCTCAGCACCAACACCAACACCACTCTGTATCTCAGCACCAACACCAGCACCAAAACCACGCTGTGTTTCAGCACCAACATCAACACCAACACCAACACCGCGCTCTCTCAGCACCAACACCAACACCACGCTGTGTCTCAGCACCAACACCAACACCACGCTGTGTCTCAACACCAACACCAACACCAACACCACGATGTGTCTCAGCACCAACAACACCACGCTGTGTCTCAGCACCAACACCAACACCAACACCACGCTGTGTCTCAGCACAAACACCAACACCAACACAACGCTGTGTCTCAGCATCAAGACCAACACCATGCTGTGTCTCAGCATCAACACAAACATCACACTGTGTCTCAGCACCAAAACCAACACCAACACAACGCTGTGTCTCAGCACCAACATCAACACCACGCTGTGTCTCAGCACTAACACCAACACCAAACTGTGGCTAAGCACCAACACCAACACCACGCTGTGTCTCAGCACCAACACCAACACAAACACCACGCTGTGTCTCAGCACCAAAACCAACACCAACACCATGCTGTGTCTCAGCAACAACACCAACACCACGCTGTGTCTCAGCACCAACACCAACACCAACACCACGCTCTGTCTCAGCACCAACACCAACACCACGCTGTGTCTCCGCAACAACACCAACACCACGCTGTGTCTCAGCACCAACACCAACACCACGCTGTGTCTCAGCACCAACACCAACACCAACACTACGCTGTGTCTCAGCACTAACACCAACACCAACACCACGCTGTGTCTCAGCACCAACACCAACACCACGCTGTGTCTCCGCACCAACACCAACACCAAAACCACGCTGCCACGCTGTGTCTCAGCAATAACACTATCATAGCACTGTGTCTCAGAACCAACACCAACACCAACATTATGCTCTGTCTCAGCACCAACACCAAAACCACGCTGTATCTCAGCACCAACACCAACACCACTCTGTATCTCAGCACCAACACCAGCACCAAAACCACGCTGTGTTTCAGCACCAACATCAACACCAACACCAACACCGCGCTCTCTCAGCACCAACACCAACACCACACTGTGTCTCAGCACCAACACCAACACCACGCTGTGTCTCAGCACCAATACCAACACCAACACCACGCTGTGTCTCAGCACCAACACCAACACCAACACCAGGCTGTGTCTCAGCATCAACACCAACACCACGCTGTGTCTCAGCAGCGACACCAACACCAATACCACGCTGTGTCTCAGCACCTACACCAACAACAATAACACTCTGTGTCTCAGCACCAACACCAGCACCAAAACCATGCTGTGTCTCAGCACCAACACCAACACCAACACCACGCTGTGTCTCAGCACCAACACCAACAACAACAGAACTCTGTGTCTCAGTACCAACACTAACACCAACACCAAGCTGTGTCTCAGCACCAACACCAACAACATGCTGTGTCTCAGCACAAACACCAACGCCAACACCACGCTGTGTCTCAGCACTAACACTATCAAAACACTGTGTCTCAGCACCAACACCAACACCAACACAATGCTCTGTCTCAGCACCAACACCAAAACCACGCTGTATCTCAGCACCAACACCAACACCACGCTGTATCTCAGCACCAACACCAACACCAAAACCACAATGTGTCTCAGCACCAACATCAACACCAACACCAACACCGCGCTGTGTCTCAGAACTCACACCAACACCACGCTGTGTCTCAGCACTAACACCAACACCAAACTGTGTCTCAGCACCAACACCAACACCACGCTGTGTCTCAGCACCAACACCAACACCAACACCACGCTGTGTCTCAGCACCAACACCACACCACGCTGTGTCTCAGCACCAACACCAACACCAACACCACGCTGTGTCTCAGCACCTACACCAGCACCACACTTTGCCTCAGCACCAACACCAACACCACGCTGTATCTCAACACCAATACCAACACCAACACCACGCTGTTTCTCAGCACCAAAACCAACACCAACACGACGCTGTGTCTCATTACCAACACCAACACCACCCTGAGTCTCAGCACCAACACCAACACCAACACCACGCTGTGTCTCAGCACCAACAACAACACCACGCTGTGTCTCAGCACCAACACCAACACCACGCTGTGTCTCAGCACCAACACCAACACCACGCTGTGTCTCAGCACCAACACCAACACCAACACCACACTGTGTCTCAGCACCAACAATAACACCACGCTGTGTCTCAGCACCAACACCAACACCAACACCACGCTCTGTCTCAGCACCAACAGAAACACCAACACCACGCTGTGTCTCAGCATCAACACCAACACCACGCTGTGTCTCAGCACCAACATGAACACCAACACCAACACCAACACCACGCTGTGTCTCAGCATCAACACCAACACCAACACCACGCTGTGTCTCAGCACCAACACCAACACCACGCTGTGTATCCGCACCAACACCAACACCACGCTGTGTCTCCGCACCAACACCAACACCAACACCACGCTGTGTCTCAGCAATAACTCTATCAAAACACTGTGTCTCAGCACCAACACCAACACCAACACCATGCTCTGTCTCAGCACCAACACCAAAACCACGCTGTATCTCAGCACCAACATCAACACCACTCTGTATCTCAGCACCAACACCAACACCAAAACCACGCTGTGTCTCAGCACCAACATCAACACCAACACCAACACCGCGCTGTGTCTCAGCACCAACACCAACACCACGCTGTGTCTCAGCACCTACACCATCACCACGCTGTGTCTCAGCACCAACACCAAAACAAACACCACGATGTGTCTCAGCACCAACAACACCACGCTGTGTCTCAGCACCAACACCAACACCAACACCACGCTGTGTCTCAGCATCAACACCAACACGATGCTGTGTCTCAGCATCAACACAAACATCACGCTGTGTCTCAGCACCAACACCAACACCAACACCACGCTGTGTCTCAGCACGAACACCAACACCAACACAACGCTGTGTCTCAGCACCAACATCAACACCACGCTGTGTCTCAGCACCAACACCAACACCAACACTACGCTGTGTCTCAGCACTAACACCAACACCAACACCACGCTGTGTCTCAGCACCAACACCAACACCACGCTGTTTCTCCGCACCAACACCAACACCAAAACCACGCTGCCACGCTGTGTCTCAGCAATAACACTATCATAGCACTGTGTCTCAGCACCAACACCAACACCAACACCATGCTCTGTCTCAGCACCAACACCAAAACCACGCTGTATCTCAGCACCAACACCAACACCACTCTGTATCTCAGCACCAACACCAGCACCAAAACCACGCTGTGTTTCAGCACCAACATCAACACCAACACCAACACCGCGCTCTCTCAGCACCAACACCAACACCACGCTGTGTCTCAGCACCAACACCAACACCACGCTGTGTCTCAACACCAACACCAAAACCAACACCACGATGTGTCTCAGCACCAACAACACCACGCTGTGTCTCAGCACCAACACCAACACCAACACCAACACCACGCTGTGTCTCAGCAGAAACACCAACACCAACACAACGCTGTGTCTCAGTATCAACACCAACACCATGCTGTGTCTCAGCATCAACACAAACATCACACTGTGTCGCAGCACCGAAACCAACACCAACACAACGCTGTGTCTCAGCACCAACATCAACACCACGCTGTGTCTCAGCACTAACACCAACACCAAACTGTGGCTAAGCACCAACACCAACACCACGCTGTGTCTCAGCACCAACACCAACACCAACACCACGCTGTGTCTCAGCACCAAAACCAACACCAACACCATGCTGTGTCTCAGCAACAACACCAACACCACGCTGTGTCTCAGCACCAACACCAAAACCAACACCACGATGTGTCTCAGCACCAAAAACACCACGCTGTGTCTCAGCACCAACACCAACACCAACACCACGCTGTGTCTCAGCACCTACACCAACATAATACTGTGCCTCAGCATCAACACCAACACCACGCTGTATCTCAACACCAACACCAACACCAACACCAACACCACGCTCTGTCTCAGCACCAAAAACAACACCAACACCATGCTGTGTCTCATCACCAACACCAACACCACCCTGAGTCTCAGCACCAACACCAACACCAACACCACGCTGTGTCTCATCACCAACACCAACACCACGCTCTTTCAATCACCAACACCAACACCAACACCAACACCACGCTGTGTCTCAGCACCAACACCAACACCACTCTGTGTCTCAGCACCAACACCAACACCAACACCACGCTGTGTCTCATCAGAAACACCAACACCACGCTGTGTCTCAGCACCAACACCAACACCAACACCACGCTGTGTGTCATCACCAACACCAACACCACGCTATGTCTCAGCACCTACACCAAAACCACGCTGTGTCTCAGCACCAACACCAAAACCAACACCACGATGTGTCTCAGCACCAACAACACCACGCTGTGTCTCAGCACCAACACCAACACCAACACCACGCTGTGTCTCAGCACCAACACCAACACCAACACAACGCTGTGTCTCAGCACCAACATCAACACCACGCTGTGTCTCAGCACCAACACCAACACCAACACCACGCTGTGTCTCAGCACCAACACCAACACCAACACCACGCTGTGTCTCAGCACCAACACCAACGCCCACACCATGCTGTGTCTCAGCACCAACACCAACACCACGCTGTGTCTCAGCACCAACACCATAACCAAAACCACGCTGCGTCTCAGCACCAACAGCAACACCAACACAGCGCTGTGTCTCAGCACCAACACCACGCTGTGTCTCAGCACCAACACCAACACCAACACCACGCTGTGTCTCAGCACCAACACCAACAACACGCTGTGTCTCAGCACCAACAATAACACCACGCTGTGTCTCAGCACCAACACCAACACCAACACCACGCTGTGTCTCAGCACCAACACCAACACAAACACCACGCTGTGTGTCATCACCAACACCAACACCACGCTGTGTCTCAGCACCAACACCAACACCAACACCATGCTGTGTCTCAGCACCAACACCAACACCAGGCTCTGTCTCAGCACCAACACCAACACCAACACCAACACCACGCTGTTTCTCAGCACCAACATCAACACCACACCAACATCACACTGTTTCTCAGCACCAACACCAACACCAACACCACGCTGTGTATCAGCACCAACACCAACACCAACACCACGCTGTCTCAGCACCAACACCAACACCACACTGTGTCTCAGCACCAACACCAACACCACGCTGTGTCTCAGCACCAATACCAACACCAACACCACGCTGTGTCTCAGCACCAACACGAAAACCAACACCAACACCACGCTGTGTCTCAGCACCAACACCAACACCACGCTGTGTCTCAGCACCAACACCAACACCAACACTACGCTGTGTCTCAGCACTAACACCAACACCAACACCACGCTGTGTCTCAGCACCAACACCAACACCACGCTGTGTCTCCGCACCAACACCAACACCAAAACCACGCTGCCACGCTGTGTCTCAGCAATAACACTATCATAGCACTGTGTCTCAGCACCAACACCAACACCAACACTATGCTCTGTCTCAGCACCAACACCAAAACCACGCTGTATCTCAGCACCAACACCAACACCACTCTGTATCTCAGCACCAACACCAGCACCAAAACCACGCTGTGTTTCAGCACCAACATCAACACCAACACCAACACCGCGCTCTCTCAGCACCAACACCAACACCACGCTGTGTCTCAGCACCAACACCAACACCACGCTGTGTCTCAACACCAACACCAACACCAACACCACGATGTGTCTCAGCACCAACAACACCACGCTGTGTCTCAGCACCAACACCAACACCAACACCACGCTGTGTCTCAGCACAAACACCAACACCAACACAACGCTGTGTCTCAGCATCAAGACCAACACCATGCTGTGTCTCAGCATCAACACAAACATCACACTGTGTCTCAGCACCAAAACCAACACCAACACAACGCTGTGTCTCAGCACCAACATCAACACCACGCTGTGTCTCAGCACTAACACCAACACCAAACTGTGGCTAAGCACCAACACCAACACCACGCTGTGTCTCAGCACCAACACCAACACAAACACCACGCTGTGTCTCAGCACCAAAACCAACACCAACACCATGCTGTGTCTCAGCAACAACACCAACACCACGCTGTGTCTCAGCACCAACACCAACACCAACACCACGCTCTGTCTCAGCACCAACACCAACACCACGCTGTGTCTCCGCAACAACACCAACACCACGCTGTGTCTCAGCACCAACACCAACACCACGCTGTGTCTCAGCACCAACACCAACACCAACACTACGCTGTGTCTCAGCACTAACACCAACACCAACACCACGCTGTGTCTCAGCACCAACACCAACACCACGCTGTGTCTCCGCACCAACACCAACACCAAAACCACGCTGCCACGCTGTGTCTCAGCAATAACACTATCATAGCACTGTGTCTCAGAACCAACACCAACACCAACATTATGCTCTGTCTCAGCACCAACACCAAAACCACGCTGTATCTCAGCACCAACACCAACACCACTCTGTATCTCAGCACCAACACCAGCACCAAAACCACGCTGTGTTTCAGCACCAACATCAACACCAACACCAACACCGCGCTCTCTCAGCACCAACACCAACACCACGCTGTGTCTCAGCACCAACACCAACACCACGCTGTGTCTCAACACCAAAACCAACACCAACACCACGATGTGTCTCAGCACCAACAACACCACGCTGTGTATCAGCACAAACACCAACACCAACACAACGCTGTGTCTCAGCATCAACACCAACACAACGCTGTGTCTCAGCATCAACACAAACATCACACTGTGTCTCAGCACCAAAACCAACACCAACACAACGCTGTGTCTCAGCACCAACATCAACACCACGCTGTGTCTCAGCACTAACACCAACACCAAACTGTGGCTAAGCACCAACACCAACACCACGCTGTGTCTCAGCACCAACACCAACACCAACACCACGCTGTGTCTCAGCACCAAAACCAACACCAACACCATGCTGTGTCTCAGCAACAACACCAACACCACGCTGTGTCTCAGCACCAACACCAACACCAACACCACGCTCTGTCTCAGCACCTACACCAACATAATACTGTGCCTCAGCATCAACACCAACACCACGCTGTATCTCAACACCAACACCAACACCATGCTCTGTCTCAGCACCAAAAACAACACCAACACCATGCTGTGTCTCATCACCAACACCATCACCACGCTCTTTCACAGCACCAACACCAACACCAACACCAACACCACGCTGTGTCTCAGCACCAACACCAACACCACTCTGTGTCTCAGCACCAACACCAACACCAACACCACGCTGTGTCTCATCAGAAACACCAACACCACGCTGTGTCTCAGCACCAACACCAACACCACGCTGTGTCTCAGCACCAACACCAACACCACTCTGTGTCTCAGCACCAACACCAACACCAACACCACGCTGTGTCTCATCAGAAACACCAACACCACGCTGTGTCTCAGCACCAACACCAACACCAACACCACGCTGTGTGTCATCACCAACACCAACACCACGCTGTGTCTCAGCACCAACACCAACACCAACACCACGCTGTGTCTCATCACCAACACCAACACCATGCTGTGTCTCAGCACCAACACCAACACCAACACCACGCTGTGTCTCAGCACAAACACCAACACCAACACAACGCTGTGTCTCAGCATCAACATCAACACGATGCTGTGTCTCAGCATCAACACAAACATCACGCTGTGTCTCAGCACCAACACCAACACCAACACCACGCTGTGTCTCAGCACGAACACCAACACCAACACAACGCTGTGTCTCAGCACCAACATCAACACCACGCTGTGTCTCAGCACCAACACCAACACCAACACCACGCTGTGTCTCAGCACCAACACCATTACCAACACCACACTGTGTGTCAGCACCAACACCAACACCAACACAACGCAGTGTCTCAGCACCAACACCAACACCACGCTGTGTCTCCGCACCAACACCAACATCACGCTGTGTCTCAGCACCAACACCAACACCAACACCACGCTGTGTCTCAGCACCAGGACCAACACCAGCACCACGCTGAGTCTCAGCATCAACACCAACACCACGCTGTGTCTCAGCACCAACACGAACACCAACACCAACACCAAAACCAACACCACGCTGTGTCTCAGCACCAACACCAACACCAACACCACGCTGTGTCTCAGCACCAACACCAACACCACGCTGTGTCTCCGCAACAACACCAACACCACGCTGTGTATCAGCACCAACACTAACACCAACACCATGCTGTGTCTCAGCACCAACACCAACACCAGGCTCTGTCTCAGCACCAACACCAACACCAACACCAACACCAACACCAACACCACGCTGTTTCTCAGCACCAACATCAACACCACACCTACATCACCCTGTTTCTCAGCACCAACACCAACACCAACACCACGCTGTGTATCAGCACCAACACCAACACCAACACCACGCTGTCTCAGCACCAACACCAACACCACACTGTGTCTCAGCACCAACACCAACACCACGCTGTGTCTCAGCACCAATACCAACACCAACACCACGCTGTGTCTCAGCACCAACACGAAAACCAACACCAACACCACGCTGTGTCTCAGCACCAGCACCAACACCACGCTGTGTCTCAGCACCAACACCAACACCAACACTACGCTGTGTCTCAGCACTAACACCAACACCAACACCACGCTGTGTCTCAGCACCAACACCAACACCACGCTGTGTCTCCGCACCAACACCAACACCAAAACCACGCTGCCACGCTGTGTCTCAGCAATAACACTATCATAGCACTGTGTCTCAGCACCAACACCAACACCAACACTATGCTCTGTCTCAGCACCAACACCAAAACCACGCTGTATCTCAGCACCAACACCAACACCACTCTGTATCTCAGCACCAACACCAGCACCAAAACCACGCTGTGTTTCAGCACCAACATCAACACCAACACCAACACCGCGCTCTCTCAGCACCAACACCAACACCACGCTGTGTCTCAGCACCAACACCAACACCACGCTGTGTCTCAACACCAACACCAACACCAACACCACGATGTGTCTCAGCACCAAAAACACCACGCTGTGTCTCAGCACCAACACCAACACCAACACCACGCTGTGTCTCAGCACAAACACCAACACCAACACAACGCTGTGTCTCAGCATCAACACCAATACCATGCTGTGTCTCAGCATCAACACAAACATCACACTGTGTCTCAGCACCAAAACCAACACCAACACAACGCTGTGTCTCAGCACCAACATCAACACCACGCTGTGTCTCAGCACTAACACCAACACCAAACTGTGGCTAAGCACCAACACCAACACCACGCTGTGTCTCAGCACCAACACCAACACCAACACCACGCTGTGTCTCAGCACCAAAACCAACACCAACACCATGCTGTGTCTCAGCAACAACACCAACACCACGCTGTGTCTCAGCACCAACACCAACACCAACACCACGCTCTGTCTCAGCACCTACACCAACATAATACTGTGCCTCAGCATCAACACCAACACCATGCTGTATCTCAACACCAACACCAACACCAACACCACGCTCTGTCTCAGCACCAAAAACAACACCAACACCATGCTGTGTCTCATCACCAACACCAACACCAACCTGAGTCTCTGCACCAACACCAACACCAACACCACGCTGTGTCTCATCACCAACACCAACACCACGCTCTTTCACAGCACCAACACCAACACCAACACCAACACCACGCTGTGTCTCAGCACCAACACCAACACCACTCTGTGTCTCAGCACCAACACCAACACCAACACCACGCTGTGTCTCATCAGAAACACCAACACCAGGCTGTGTCTCAGCACCAACACCAACACCAACACCACGCTGTGTGTCATCACCAACACCAACACCACGCTGTGTCTCAGCACCTACACCAACACCACGCTGTGTCTCAGCACCAACACCAAAACCAACACCACGATGTGTCTCAGCACCAACAACACCACGCTGTGTCTCAGCACCAACACCAACACCAACACCACGCTGTGTCTCAGCACCAACACCAACACCAACACAACGCTGTGTCTCAGCACCAACATCAACACCACGCTGTGTCTCAGCACCAACACCAACACCAACACCACGCTGTGTCTCAGCACCAACACCAACACCAACACCACGCTGTGTCTCAGCACCAACACCAACACCAACACCACGCTGTGTCTCAGCACCAACACCAACACCACGCTGTGTCTCAGCACCAACACCATCACCAAAACCACGCTGCGTCTCAGCACCAACAGCAACACCAACACAGCGCTGTGTCTCAGCACCAACACCACGCTGTGTCTCAGCACCAACACCAACACCAACACCACGCTGTGTCTCAGCACCAACACCAACACCACGCTGTGTCTCAGCACCAACAATAACACCACGCTGTGTCTCAGCACCAACACCAACACCAACACCACGCTGTGTCTCATCAGCAACACCAACACAAACACCACGCTGTGTGTCATCACCAACACCAACACCACGCTGTGTCTCAGCACCAACACCAACACCAACACCACGCTGTGTCTCATCACCAACACCAACACCATGCTGTGTCTCAGCACCAACACCAACACCAACACCACGCTGTGTCTCAGCACAAACACCAACACCAACACCACGCTGTGTCTCAGCATCAACACCAACACGATGCTGTGTCTCAGCATCAACACAAATATCACGCTGTGTCTCAGCACCAACACCAACACCAACACCACGCTGTGTCTCAGCACGAACACCAACACCAACACAACGCTGTGTCTCAGCACCAACATCAACACCACGCTGTGTCTCAGCACCAACACCAACACCAACACCACGCTGTGTCTCAGCACCAACACCATTACCAACACCACACTGTGTGTCAGCACCAACACCAACACCAACACAACGCAGTGTCTCAGCACCAACACCAACACCACGCTGTGTCTCAGCACCAACACCAACACCAACACAACGCTGTGTTTCAGCACCAACACCAACACCACGCTGTGTCTCCGCACCAACACCAACATCACGCTGTGTCTCAGCACCAACACCAACACCAACACCACGCTGTGTCTCAGCACCAGGACCAACACCAGCACCACGCTGAGTCTCAGCATCAACACCAACACCACGCTGTGTCTCAGCACCAACACGAACACCAACACCAACACCAAAACCAACACCACGCTGTGTCTCAGCACCAACACCAACACCAACACCACGCTGTGTCTCAGCACCAACACCAACACCACGCTGTGTCTCCGCAACAACACCAACACCACGCTGTGTATCAGCACCAACACCAACACCAACACCATGCTGTGTCTCAGCACCAACACCAACACCAGGCTCTGTCTCAGCACCAACACCAACACCAACACCAACACCACGCTGTTTCTCAGCACCAACATCAACACCAACACCAACATCACACTGTTTCTCAGCACCAACACCAACACCAACACCACGCTGTGTATCAGCACCAACACCAACACCAACACCACGCTGTCTCAGCACCAACACCAACACCACACTGTGTCTCAGCACCAACACCAACACCACGCTGTGTCTCAGCACCAATACCAACACCAACACCACGCTGTGTCTCAGCACCAACACGAAAACCAACACCAACACCACGCTGTGTCTCAGCACCAACACCAACACCACGCTGTATCTCAGCACCAACACCAACACCAACACCAGGCTGTGTCTCAGCAACAACACCAACACCACGCTGTGTCTCAGCAGCGACACCAACACCAATACCACGCTGTGTCTCAGCACCTACACCAACAACAATAACACTCTGTGTCTCAGCACCAACACCAGCACCAAAACCATGCTGTGTCTCAGCACCAACACCAACACCAACACCACGCTGTGTCTCAGCACCAACACCAACAACAACACAACTCTCTGTCTCAGTACCAACACTAACACCAACACCAGGCTGTGTCTCAGCACCAACACCAACACCACGCTGTGTCTCAGCACAAACACCAACGCCAACACCACGCTGTGTCTCAGCACTAACACTATCAAAACACTGTGTCTCAGCACCAACACCAACACCAACACCATGCTCTGTCTCAGCACCAGCACCAAAACCACGCTGTATCTCAGCAACAACACCAACACCACGCTGTATCTCAGCACTAACACCAACTCCAAAACCACGCTGTGTCTCAGCACCAACATCAACACCAACACCAACACCGCGCTTTGTCTCAGAACTAACACCAACACCTCGCTGTGTCTCAGCACTAACACCAACACCAAACTGTGTCTCAGCACCAACACCAACACCATGCTGTGTCTCAGCACCAACACCAACACCAACACCACGCTGTGTCTCAGCACCAACACCAACTCCACGCTGTGTCTCAGCACCAAAACCAACACCAACACTACGCTGTGTCTCAGCACCAACACCAACACCACGCTGTGTCTCAGCACCAACACCAACACCAACACCACGCTGTGTCTCAGCACCTACACCAACACCACGCTGTGTCTCAGCACTAACACCAACACCAACACCACGCTGTGTCTCAGCACCTACACCAACACCACACTGTGTCTCAGCACCAACACCAACACCACGCTGTGTCTCAGCACCAACACCATTACCAACACCACACTGTGTGTCAGCACCAACACCAACACCAACACAACGCAGTGTCTCAGCACCAACACCAACACCACGCTGTGTCTCAGCACCAACACCAACACCAACACAACGCTGTGTTTCAGCACCAACACCAACACCACGCTGTGTCTCCGCACCAACACCAACATCACGCTGTGTCTCAGCACCAACACCAACACCAACACCACGCTGTGTCTCAGCACCAGGACCAACACCAGCACCACGCTGAGTCTCAGCATCAACACCAACACCACGCTGTGTCTCAGCACCAACACGAACACCAACACCAACTCCAAAACCAACACCACGCTGTGTCTCAGCACCAACACCAACACCAACACCACGCTGTGTCTCAGCACCAACACCAACACCACGCTGTGTCTCCGCAACAACACCAACACCACGCTGTGTATCAGCACCAACACCAACACCAACACCATGCTGTGTCTCAGCACCAACACCAACACCAGGCTCTGTCTCAGCACCAACACCAACACCAACACCAACACCACGCTGTTTCTCAGCACCAACATCAACACCAACACCAACATCACACTGTTTCTCAGCACCAACACCAACACCAACACCACGCTGTGTATCAGCACCAACACCAACACCAACACCACGCTGTCTCAGCACCAACACCAACACCACACTGTGTCTCAGCACCAACACCAACACCACGCTGTGTCTCAGCACCAATACCAACACCAACACCACGCTGTGTCTCAGCACCAACACGAAAACCAACACCAACACCCCACTGTGTCTCAGCACCAACACCAACACCACGCTGTATCTCAGCACCAACACCAACACCAACACCAGGCTGTGTCTCAGCAACAACACCAACACCACGCTGTGTCTCAGCAGCGACACCAACACCAATACCACGCTGTGTCTCAGCACCTACACCAACAACAATAACACTCTGTGTCTCAGCACCAACACCAGCACCAAAACCATGCTGTGTCTCAGCACCAACACCAACACCAACACCACGCTGTGTCTCAGCACCAACACCAACAACAACACAACTCTCTGTCTCAGTACCAACACTAACACCAACACCAGGCTGTGTCTCAGCACCAACACCAACACCACGCTGTGTCTCAGCACAAACACCAACGCCAACACCACGCTGTGTCTCAGCACTAACACTATCAAAACACTGTGTCTCAGCACCAACACCAACACCAACACCATGCTCTGTCTCAGCACCAGCACCAAAACCACGCTGTATCTCAGCAACAACACCAACACCACGCTGTATCTCAGCACCAACACCAACTCCAAAACCACGCTGTGTCTCAGCACCAACATCAACACCAACACCAACACCGCGCTGTGTCTCAGAACTAACACCAACACCACGCTGTGTCTCAGCACTAACACCAACACCAAACTGTGTCTCAGCACCAACACCAACACCACGCTGTGTCTCAGCACCAACACCAACACCAACACCACGCTGTGTCTCAGCACCAACACCAACTCCACGCTGTGTCTCAGCACCAAAACCAACACCAACACTACGCTGTGTCTCAGCACCAACTCCAACACCACGCTGTGTCTCAGCACCAACACCAACACCAACACCACGCTGTGTCTCAGCACCTACACCAACACCACACTTTGCCTCAGCACCAACACCAACACCACGCTGTATCTCAACACCAATACCAACACCAACACCACGCTGTTTCTCAGCACCAAAACCAACACCAACACCACGCTGTGTCTCATCACCAACACCAACACCACCCTGAGTCTCAGCACCAACACCAACACCAACACCACGCTGTGTCTCAGCACCAACACCAACACCACGCAGTGTCTCAGCACCAACACCAACACCAACACCACACTGTGTCTCAGCACCAACAATAACACCACGCTGTGTCTCAGCACCAACACCAACACCAACACCACGCTCTGTCTCAGCACCAACAGAAACACCAACACCACGCTGTGTCTCAGCATCAACACCAACACCACGCTGTGTCTCAGCACCAACATGAACACCAACACCAACACCAACACCACGCTGTGTCTCAGCATCAACACCAACACCAACACCACGCTGTGTCTCAGCACCAACACCAACACCACGCTGTGTATCCACACCAACACCAACACCACGCTGTGTCTCCGCACCAACACCAACACCAACACCACGCTGTGTCTCAGCAATAACTCTATCAAAACACTGTGTCTCAGCACCAACACCAACACCAACACCATGCTCTGTCTCAGCACCAACACCAAAACCACGCTGTATCTCAGCACCAACATCAACACCACTCTGTATCTCAGCACCAACACCAACACCAAAACCACGCTGTGTCTCAGCACCAACATCAACACCAACACCAACACCGCGCTGTGTCTCAGCACCAACACCAACACCAAACTGTGGCTAAGCACCAACACCAACACCACGCTGTGTCTCAGCACCAACACCAACACCAACACCACGCTGTGTCTCAGCACCAAAACCAACACCAACACCATGCTGTGTCTCAGCAACAACACCAACACCACGCTGTGTCTCAGCACCAACACCAACACCAACACCACGCTCTGTCTCAGCACCTACACCAACATAATACTGTGCCTCAGCATCAACACCAACACCACGCTGTATCTCAACACCAACACCAACACCACGCTCTGTCTCAGCACCAAAAACAACACCAACACCATGCTGTGTCTCATCACCAACACCAACACCACGCTCTTTCACAGCACCAACACCAACACCAACACCAACACCACGCTGTGTCTCAGCACCAACACCAACACCACTCTGTGTCTCAGCACCAACACCAACACCAACACCACGCTGTGTCTCATCAGAAACACCAACACCACGCTGTGTCTCAGCACCAACACCAACACCAACACCAACACCACGCTGTGTCTCAGCACCAACACCAACACCACTCTGTGTCTCAGCACCAACACCAACACCAACACCACGCTGTGTCTCATCAGAAACACCAACACCACGCTGTGTCTCAGCACCAACACCAACACCAACACCACGCTGTGTGTCATCACCAACACCAACACCACGCTGTGTCTCAGCACCAACACCAACACCAACACCACGCTGTGTCTCATCACCAACACCAACACCATGCTGTGTCTCAGCACCAACACCAACACCAACACCACGCTGTGTCTCAGCACAAACACCAACACCAACACAACGCTGTGTCTCAGCATCAACACCAACACGATGCTGTGTCTCAGCATCAACACAAACATCACGCTGTGTCTCAGCACCAACACCAACACCAACACCACGCTGTGTCTCAGCACGAACACCAACACCAACACAACGCTGTGTCTCAGCACCAACATCAACACCACGCTGTGTCTCAGCACCAACACCAACACCAACACCACGCTGTGTCTCAGCACCAACACCATTACCAACACCACACTGTGTGTCAGCACCAACACCAACACCAACACAACGCAGTGTCTCAGCACCAACACCAACACCACGCTGTGTCTCAGCACCAACACCAACACCAACACAACGCTGTGTTTCAGCACCAACACCAACACCACGCTGTGTCTCCGCACCAACACCAACATCACGCTGTGTCTCAGCACCAACACCAACACCAACACCACGCTGTGTCTCAGCACCAGGACCAACACCAGCACCACGCTGAGTCTCAGCATCAACACCAACACCACGCTGTGTCTCAGCACCAACACGAACACCAACACCAACACCAAAACCAACACCACGCTGTGTCTCAGCACCAACACCAACACCAACACCACGCTGTGTCTCAGCACCAACAGCAACACCACGCTGTGTCTCCGCAACAACACCAACACCACGCTGTGTATCAGCACCAACACCAACACCAACACCATGCTGTGTCTCAGCACCAACACCAACACCAGGCTCTGTCTCAGCACCAACACCAACACCAACACCAACACCACGCTGTTTCTCAGCACCAACATCAACACCAACACCAACATCACACTGTTTCTCAGCACCAACACCAACACCAACACCACGCTGTGTATCAGCACCAACACCAACACCAACACCACGCTGTCTCAGCACCAACACCAACACCACGCTGTGTCTCAGCACCAACACCAACACCAACACAACGCTGTGTTTCAGCACCAACACCAACACCACGCTGTGTCTCCGCACCAACACCAACATCACGCTGTGTCTGAGCACCAACACCCACACCAACACCACGCTGTGTCTCAGCACCAGGACCAACACCAGCACCACGCTGAGTCTCAGCATCAACACCAACACCACGCTGTGTCTCAGCACCAACACGAACACCAACACCAACACCAAAACCAACACCACGCTGTGTCTCAGCACCAATACCAACACCAACACCACGCTGTGTCTCAGCACCAACACCAACACCACGCTGTGTCTCCGCAACAACACCAACACCACGCTGTGTATCAGCACCAACACCAACACCAACACCATGCTGTGTCTCAGCACCAACACCAACACCAGGCTCTGTCTCAGCACCAACACCAACACCAACACCAACACCACGCTGTTTCTCAGCACCAACATCAACACCACACCAACATCACACTGTTTCTCAGCACCAACACCAACACCAACACCACGCTGTGTATCAGCACCAACACCAACACCAACACCACGCTGTCTCAGCACCAACACCAACACCACACTGTGTCTCAGCACCAACACCAACACCACGCTGTGTCTCAGCACCAATACCAACACCAACACCACGCTGTGTCTCAGCACCAACACGAAAACCAACACCAACACCACGCTGTGTCTCAGCACCAACACCAACACCACGCTGTGTCTCAGCACCAACACCAACACCAACACTACGCTGTGTCTCAGCACTAACACCAACACCAACACCACGCTGTGTCTCAGCACCAACACCAACACCACGCTGTGTCTCCGCACCAACACCAACACCAAAACCACGCTGCCACGCTGTGTCTCAGCAATAACACTATCATAGCACTGTGTCTCAGCACCAACACCAACACCAACACTAAGCTCTGTCTCAGCACCAACACCAAAACCACGCTGTCTCTCAGCACCAACACCAACACCACTCTGTATCTCAGCACCAACACCAGCACCAAAACCACGCTGTGTTTCAGCACCAACATCAACACCAACACCAACACCGCGCTCTCTCAGCACCAACACCAACACCACGCTGTGTCTCAGCAACAACACCAACACCACGCTGTGTCTCAACACCAACACCAACACCAACACCACGATGTGTCTCAGCACCAACAACACCACGCTGTGTCTCAGCACCAACACCAACACCAACACCACGCTGTGTCTCAGCACAAACACCAACACCAACACAACGCTGTCTCAGCATCAACACCAACACCATGCTGTGTCTCAGCATCAACACAAACATCACACTGTGTCTCAGCACCAAAACCAACACCAACACAACGCTGTGTCTCAGCACCAACATCAACACCACGCTGTGTCTCAGCACTAACACCAACACCAAACTGTGGCTAAGCACCAACACCAACACCACGCTGTGTCTCAGCACCAACACCAACACCAACACCACGCTGTGTCTCAGCACCAAAACCAACACCAACACCATGCTGTGTCTCAGCAACAACACCAACACCACGCTGTGTCTCAGCACCAACACCAACACCAACACCACGCTCTGTCTCAGCACCTACACCAACATAATACTGTGCCTCAGCATCAACACCAACACCACGCTGTATCTCAACACCAACACCAACACCAACACCACGCTCTGTCTCAGCACCAAAAACAACACCAACACCATGCTGTGTCTCATCACCAACACCAACACCACCCTGAGTCTCAGCACCAACACCAACACCAACACCACGCTGTGTCTCATCACCAACACCAACACCACGCTCTTTCACAGCACCAACACCAACACCAACACCAACACCACGCTGTGTCTCAGCACCAACACCAACACCACTCTGTGTCTCAGCACCAACACCAACACCAACACCACGCTGTGTCTCATCAGAAACACCAACACCACGCTGTGTCTCAGCACCAACACCAACACCAACACCACGCTGTGTGTCATCACCAACACCAACACCACGCTGTGTCTCAGCACCTACACCAACACCACGCTGTGTCTCAGCACCAACACCAAAACCAACACCACGATGTGTCTCAGCACCAACAACACCACGCTGTGTCTCAGCACCAACACCAACACCAACACCACGCTGTGTCTCAGCACCAACACCAACACCAACACAACGCTGTGTCTCAGCACCAACATCAACACCACGCTGTGTCTCAGCACCAACACCAACACCAACACCACGCTGTGTCTCAGCACCAACACCAACACCAACACCACGCTGTGTCTCAGCACCAACACCAACACCAACACCACGCTGTGTCTCAGCACCAACACCAACACCACGTTGTGTCTCAGCACCAACACCATCACCAAAACCACGCTGCGTCTCAGCACCAACAGCAACACCAACACAGCGCTGTGTCTCAGCACCAACACCACGCTGTGTCTCAGCACCAACACCAACACCAACACCACGCTGTGTCTCAGCACCAACACCAACACCACGCTGTGTCTCAGCACCAACAATAACACCACGCTGTGTCTCAGCACCAACACCAACACCAACACCACGCTGTGTCTCATCAGCAACACCAACACAAACACCACGCTGTGTGTCATCACCAACACCAACACCACGCTGTGTCTCAGCACCAACACCAACACCAACACCACGCTGTGTCTCATCACCAACACCAACACCATGCTGTGTCTCAGCACCAACACCAACACCAACACCACGCTGTGTCTCAGCACAAACACCAACACCAACACAACGCTGTGTCTCAGCATCAACACCAACACGATGCTGTGTCTCAGCATCAACACAAATATCACGCTGTGTCTCAGCACCAACACCAACACCAACACCACGCTGTGTCTCAGCACGAACACCAACACCAACACAACGCTGTGTCTCAGCACCAACATCAACACCACGCTGTGTCTCAGCACCAACACCAACACCAACACCACGCTGTGTCTCAGCACCAACACCATTACCAACACCACACTGTGTGTCAGCACCAACACCAACACCAACACAACGCAGTGTCTCAGCACCAACACCAACACCACGCTGTGTCTCAGCACCAACACCAACACCAACACAGCGCTGTGTTTCAGCACCAACACCAACACCACGCTGAGTCTCAGCATCAACACCAACACCACGCTGTGTCTCAGCACCAACACGAACACCAACACCAACACCAAAACCAACACCACGCTGTGTCTCAGCACCAACACCAACACCAACACCACGCTGTGTCTCAGCACCAACACCAACACCACGCTGTGTCTCCGCAACAACACCAACACCACGCTGTGTATCAGCACCAACACCAACACCAACACCATGCTGTGTCTCAGCACCAACACCAACACCAGGCTCTGTCTCAGCACCAACACCAACACCAACACCAACACCACGCTGTTTCTCAGCACCAACATCAACACCAACACCAACATCACACTGTTTCTCAGCACCAACACCAACACCAACACCACGCTGTGTATCAGCACCAACACCAACACCAACACCACGCTGTCTCAGCACCAACACCAACACCACACTGTGTCTCAGCACCAACACCAACACCACGCTGTGTCTCAGCACCAATACCAACACCAACACCACGCTGTGTCTCAGCACCAACACGAAAACCAACACCAACACCCCGCTGTGTCTCAGCACCAACACCAACACCACGCTGTATCTCAGCACCAACACCAACACCAACACCAGGCTGTGTCTCAGCAACAACACCAACACCACGCTGTGTCTCAGCAGCGACACCAACACCAATAACACGCTGTGTCTCAGCATCTACACCAACAACAATAACACTCTGTGTCTCAGCACCAACACCAGCACCAAAACCATGCTGTGTCTCAGCACCAACACCAACACCAACACCACGCTGTGTCTCAGCACCAACACCAACAACAACACAACTCTCTGTCTCAGTACCAACACTAACACCAACACCAGGCTGTGTCTCAGCACCAACACCAACACCACGCTGTGTCTCAGCACAAACACCAACACCAACACCACGCTGTGTCTCAGCACTAACACTATCAAAACACTGTGTCTCAGCACCAACACCAACACTAACACCATGCTCTGTCTCAGCACCAGCACCAAAACCACGCTGTATCTCAGCAACAACACCAACACCACGCTGTATCTCAGCACCAACACCAACTCCAAAACCACGCTGTGTCTCAGCACCAACATCAACACCAACACCAACACCGCGCTGTGTCTCAGAACTAACACCAACACCACGCTGTGTCTCAGCACTAACACCAACACCAAACTGTGTCTCAGCACCAACACCAACACCACGCTGTGTCTCAGCACCAACACCAACACCAACACCACGCTGTGTCTCAGCACCAACACCAACTCCACGCTGTGTCTCAGCACCAAAACCAACACCAACACTACGCTGTGTCTCAGCACCAACACCAACACCACGCTGTGTCTCAGCACCAACACCAACACCAACACCACGCTGTGTCTCAGCACCTACACCAACACCACACTTTGCCTCAGCACCAACACCAACACCACGCTGTATCTCAACACCAATACCAACACCAACACCACGCTGTTTCTCAGCACCAAAACCAACACCAACACCACGCTGTGTCTCATCACCAACACCAACACCACCCTGAGTCTCAGCACCAACACCAACACCAACACCACGCTGTGTCTCAGCACCAACACCAACACCACGCTGTGTCTCAGCACCAACACCAACACCAACACCACACTGTGTCTCAGCACCAACAATAACACCACGCTGTGTCTCAGCACCAACACCAACACCAACACCACGCTCTGTCTCAGCACCAACAGAAACACCAACACCACGCTGTGTCTCAGCATCAACACCAACACCACGCTGTGTCTCAGCACCAACATGAACACCAACACCAACACCAACACCACGCTGTGTCTCAGCATCAACACCAACACCAACACCACGCTGTGTCTCAGCACCAACACCAACACCACGCTGTGTATCCGCACCAACACCAACACCACGCTGTGTCTCCGCACCAACACCAACACCAACACCACGCTGTGTCTCAGCAATAACTCTATCAAAACACTGTGTCTCAGCACCAACACCAACACCAACACCATGCTCTGTCTCAGCACCAACACCAAAACCACGCTGTATCTCAGCACCAACATCAACACCACTCTGTATCTCAGCACCAACACCAACACCAAAACCACGCTGTGTCTCAGCACCAACATCAACACCAACACCAACACCGCGCTGTGTCTCAGCACCAACACCAACACCACGCTGTGTCTCAGCACCTACACCAACACCACGCTGTGTCTCAGCACCAACACCAAAACAAACACCACGATGTGTCTCAGCACCAACACCAACACCAACACCACGCTTTGTCTCAGCACAAACACCAACACCAACACAACGCTGTGTCTCAGCATCAACAGCAACACCATGCTGTGTCTCAGCATCAACACAAACATCACGCTGTGTCTCAGCACCAACACCAACACCAACACCACGCTGTGTCTGAGCACCAACACCAACACCAACACAACGCTGTGTCTCAGCACCAACATCAACACTACGCTGTGTCTCAGCACTAACACCAACACCAACACCACGCTGTGTCTCAGCACCAACACCAACACCACGCTGTGTCTCCGCACCAACACCAACACCAAAACCACGCTGCCACGCTGTGTCTCAGCAATAACACTATCATAGCACTGTGTCTCAGCACCAACACCAACACCAACACCATGCTCTGTCTCAGCACCAACACCAAAACCACGCTGTGTCTCAGCACCAACATCAACACCAACACCAACACCGCGCTCTCTCAGCACCAACACCAACACCACGCTGTGTCTCAGCACCAACACCAACACCACGCTGTGTTTCAACACCAACACCAAAACCAACACCACGATGTGTCTCAGCACCAACACCAACACCAACACCACGCTGTGTCTCAGCACAAACACCAACACCAACACAATGCTGTGTCTCAGCATCAACACCAACACCATGCTGTGTCTCAGCATCAACACAAACATCACACTGTGTCTCAGCACCAAAACCAACACCAACACCACGCTGTGTCTCAGCACCAACAGCAACACCAACACAACGCTGTGTCTCAGCACCAACATCAACACCACGCTGTGTCTCAGCACTAACTGCAACACCAAACTGTGGCTAAGCACCAACACCAACACCACGCTGTGTCTCAGCACCAACACCAACACCAACACCACGCTGTGTCTCAGCACCAAAACCAACACCAACACCATGCTGTGTCTCAGCAACAACACCAACACCACGCTGTGTCTCAGCACCAACACCAACACCAACACCACGCTCTGTCTCAGAACCTACACCAACATAACACAGTGCCTCAGCATCAACACCAAAACCACGCTGTATCTCAACACCAACACCAACACCAACACCACGCTCTGTCTCAGCACCAGAAACAACACCAACACCACGCTGTGTCTCATCACCAACACCAACACCACCCTGAGTCTCAGCACCAACACCAACACCAACACCACGCTGTGTCTCATCACCAACACCAACACCACACTCTTTCACAGCACCAACACCAACACCAACACCAATACCACGCTGTGTCTCAGCACCTACACCAACAACAATAACACTCTGTGTCTCAGCACCAACACCAGCACCAAAACCATGCTGTGTCTCAGCACCAACACCAACACCAACACCACGCTGTGTCTCAGCACCAACACCAACAACAACACAACTCTCTGTCTCAGTACCAACACCAACACCAACACCAGGCTGTGTCTCCGCACCAACACCAACACCACGCTGTGTCTCCGCACCAACACCAACACCAACACCACGCTGTGTCTTAGCAATAACTCTATCAAAACACTGTGTGTCAGCACCAACACCAACACCAACACCATGCTCTGTCTCAGCACCAACACCAAAACCACGCTGTATCTCAGCACCACCATCAACACCACTCTGTATCTCAGCACCAACACCAATACCAAAACCACGCTGTGTCTCAGCACCAACATCAACACCAACACCAACACCGCGCTGTGTCTCAGCACCAACACCTACACCACGCTGTGTCACAGCACCTACACCAACACCACGCTGTGTCTCAGCACCAACACCAAAACCAACACCACGATGCGTCTCAGCACCAACAACACCACGCTGTGTCTCAGCACCAACACCAACACCAACACCGCGCTGTGTCTCAGCACAAACACCAACACGAACACAACGCTGTGTCTCAGCATCAACAGCAACACCATGCTGTGTCTCAGCATCAACACAAACACCAACACCAACACCACGCTGTTTCTCAGCACCAACACCAACACCAACACCACGCTGTGTCTCAGCACCAACACCAACACCAACACAACGCTGTGTCTCAGCACCAACATCAACACTACGCTGTGTCTCAGCACTAACATCAACACCAAACTCTGTGTCAGCACCAACACCAACACCAACACAACGCTGTGTCTCAGCACCAACACCAACACAACGCTGTGTCTCAGCACCAACACCAACACCACGCTGTGTCTCCGCACCAACACCAACACCAAAACCACGCTGCCACGCTGTGTGTCAGCAATAACACTATCATAACACTGTGTCGCAGCACCAACACCAACACCAACACCATGCTCTGTCTCAGCACCAACACCAAAACCACGCTGTATCTCAGCACCAACACCAACACCACTCTGTATCTCAGCACCAACACCAGCACCAAAACCATGCTGTGTCTCAGCACCAACACCAACACCAACACCACGCTGTGTCTCAGCACCAACACCAACAACAACACAACTCTCTGTCTCAGTACCAACACTAACACCAACACCAGGCTGTGTCTCAGCACCAACACCAACACCACGCTGTGTCTCAGCACAAACACCAACGCCAACACCACGCTGTGTCTCAGCACTAACACTATCAAAACACTGTGTCTCAGCACCAACACCAACACTAACACCATGCTCTGTCTCAGCACCAGCACCAAAACCACGCTGTATCTCAGCAACAACACCAACACCACGCTGTATCTCAGCACCAACACCAACTCCAAAACCACGCTGTGTCTCAGCACCAACATCAACACCAACACCAACACCGCGCTGTGTCTCAGAACTAACACCAACACCACGCTGTGTCTCAGCACTAACACCAACACCAAACTGTGTCTCAGCACCAACACCAACACCACGCTGTGTCTCAGCACCAACACCAACACCAACACCACGCTGTGTCTCAGCACCAACACCAACTCCACGCTGTGTCTCAGCACCAAAACCAACACCAACACTACGCTGTGTCTCAGCACCAACACCAACACCACGCTGTGTCTCAGCACCAACACCAACACCAACACCACGCTGTGTCTCAGCACCTACACCAACACCACACTTTGCCTCAGCACCAACACCAACACCACGCTGTATCTCAACACCAATACCAACACCAACACCACGCTGTTTCTCAGCACCAAAACCAACACCAACACCACGCTGTGTCTCATCACCAACACCAACACCACCCTGAGTCTCAGCACCAACACCAACACCAACACCACGCTGTGTCTCAGCACCAACACCAACACCACGCTGTGTCTCAGCACCAACACCAACACCAACACCACACTGTGTCTCAGCACCAACAATAACACCACGCTGTGTCTCAGCACCAACACCAACACCAACACCACGCTCTGTCTCAGCACCAACAGAAACACCAACACCACGCTGTGTCTCAGCATCAACACCAACACCACGCTGTGTCTCAGCACCAACATGAACACCAACACCAACACCAACACCACGCTGTGTCTCAGCATCAACACCAACACCAACACCACGCTGTGTCTCAGCACCAACACCAACACCACGCTGTGTATCCGCACCAACACCAACACCACGCTGTGTCTCCGCACCAACACCAACACCAACACCACGCTGTGTCTCAGCAATAACTCTATCAAAACACTGTGTCTCAGCACCAACACCAACACCAACACCATGCTCTGTCTCAGCACCAACACCAAAACCACGCTGTATCTCAGCACCAACATCAACACCACTCTGTATCTCAGCACCAACACCAACACCAAAACCACGCTGTGTCTCAGCACCAACATCAACACCAACACCAACACCGCGCTGTGTCTCAGCACCAACACCAACACCACGCTGTGTCTCAGCACCTACACCAACACCACGCTGTGTCTCAGCACCAACACCAAAACAAACACCACGATGTGTCTCAGCACCAACACCAACACCAACACCACGCTTTGTCTCAGCACAAACACCAACACCAACACAACGCTGTGTCTCAGCATCAACAGCAACACCATGCTGTGTCTCAGCATCAACACAAACATCACGCTGTGTCTCAGCACCAACACCAACACCAACACCACGCTGTGTCTGAGCACCAACACCAACACCAACACAACGCTGTGTCTCAGCACCAACATCAACACTACGCTGTGTCTCAGCACTAACACCAACACCAACACCACGCTGTGTCTCAGCACCAACACCAACACCACGCTGTGTCTCCGCACCAACACCAACACCAAAACCACGCTGCCACGCTGTGTCTCAGCAATAACACTATCATAGCACTGTGTCTCAGCACCAACACCAACACCAACACCATGCTCTGTCTCAGCACCAACACCAAAACCACGCTGTGTCTCAGCACCAACATCAACACCAACACCAACACCGCGCTCTCTCAGCACCAACACCAACACCACGCTGTGTCTCAGCACCAACACCAACACCACGCTGTGTTTCAACACCAACACCAAAACCAACACCACGATGTGTCTCAGCACCAACACCAACACCAACACCACGCTGTGTCTCAGCACAAACACCAACACCAACACAATGCTGTGTCTCAGCATCAACACCAACACCATGCTGTGTCTCAGCATCAACACAAACATCACACTGTGTCTCAGCACCAAAACCAACACCAACACCACGCTGTGTCTCAGCACCAACAGCAACACCAACACAACGCTGTGTCTCAGCACCAACATCAACACCACGCTGTGTCTCAGCACTAACTGCAACACCAAACTGTGGCTAAGCACCAACACCAACACCACGCTGTGTCTCAGCACCAACACCAACACCAACACCACGCTGTGTCTCAGCACCAAAACCAACACCAACACCATGCTGTGTCTCAGCAACAACACCAACACCACGCTGTGTCTCAGCACCAACACCAACACCAACACCACGCTCTGTCTCAGAACCTACACCAACATAACACTGTGCCTCAGCATCAACACCAAAACCACGCTGTATCTCAACACCAACACCAACACCAACACCACGCTCTGTCTCAGCACCAAAAACAACACCAACACCACGCTGTGTCTCATCACCAACACCAACACCACCCTGAGTCTCAGCACCAACACCAACACCAACACCACGCTGTGTCTCATCACCAACACCAACACCACACTCTTTCACAGCACCAACACCAACACCAACACCAATACCACGCTGTGTCTCAGCACCTACACCAACAACAATAACACTCTGTGTCTCAGCACCAACACCAGCACCAAAACCATGCTGTGTCTCAGCACCAACACCAACACCAACACCACGCTGTGTCTCAGCACCAACACCGACAACAACACAACTCTCTGTCTCAGTACCAACACCAACACCAACACCAGGCTGTGTCTCCGCACCAACACCAACACCACGCTGTGTCTCCGCACCAACACCAACACCAACACCACGCTGTGTCTTAGCAATAACTCTATCAAAACACTGTGTGTCAGCACCAACACCAACACCAACACCATGCTCTGTCTCAGCACCAACACCAAAACCACGCTGTATCTCTGCACCACCATCAACACCACTCTGTATCTCAGCACCAACACCAATACCAAAACCACGCTGTGTCTCAGCACCAACATCAACACCAACACCAACACCGCGCTGTGTCTCAGCACCAACACCTACACCACGCTGTGTCACAGCACCTACACCAACACCACGCTGTGTCTCAGCACCAACACCAAAACCAACACCACGATGCGTCTCAGCACCAACAACACCACGCTGTGTCTCAGCACCAACACCAACACCAACACCACGCTGTGTCTCAGCACAAACACCAACACGAACACAACGCTGTGTCTCAGCATCAACAGCAACACCATGCTGTGTCTCAGCATCAACACAAACATCACGCTGTGTCTCAGCACCAACACCAACACCAACACCACGCTGTGTCTCAGCACCAACACCAACACCAACACAACGCTGTGTCTCAGCACCAACATCAACACTACGCTGTGTCTCAGCACTAACATCAACACCAAACTCTGTGTCAGCACCAACACCAACACCAACACAACGCTGTGTCTCAGCACCAACACCAACACCACGCTGTGTCTCAGCACCAACACCAACACCAACACAACGCTGTGTCTCAGCACCAACATCAACACTACGCTGTGTCTCAGCACTAACATCAACACCAAACTCTGTGTCAGCACCAACACCAACACCAACACAACGCTGTGTCTCAGCACCAACACCAACACCACGCTGTGTCTCCGCACCAACACCAACACCAACACCACGCTGTGTCTCAGCAATAACTCTATCAAAACACTGTGTCTCAGCACCAACACCAACACCAACACCATGCTCTGTCTCAGCACCAACACCAAAACCACGCTGTATCTCAGCACCAACATCAACACCACTCTGTATCTCAGCACCAACACCAACACCAAAACCACGCTGAGTCTCAGCACCAACATCAACACCAACACCAACACCGCGCTGTGTCTCAGCACCAACACCAACACCAAACTGTGGCTAAGCACCAACACCAACACCACGCTGTGTCTCAGCACCAACACCAACACCAACACCACGCTGTGTCTCAGCACCAAAACCAACACCAACACCATGCTGTGTCTCAGCAACAACACCAACACCACGCTGTGTCTCAGCACCAACACCAACACCAACACCACGCTCTGTCTCAGCACCTACACCAACATAATACTGTGCCTCAGCATCAACACCAACACCACGCTGTATCTCAACACCAACACCAACACCACGCTCTGTCTCAGCACCAAAAACAACACCAACACCATGCTGTGTCTCATCACCAACACCAACACCACGCTCTTTCACAGCACCAACACCAACACCAACACCAACACCACGCTGTGTCTCAGCACCAACACCAACACCACTCTGTGTCTCAGCACCAACACCAACACCAACACAACGCTGTGTCTCATCAGAAACACCAACACCACGCTGTGTCTCAGCACCAACACCAACACCAACACCAACACCACGCTGTGTCTCAGCACCAACACCAACACCACTCTGTGTCTCAGCACCAACACCAACACCAACACCACGCTGTGTCTCATCAGAAACACCAACACCACGCTGTGTCTCAGCACCAACACCAACACCAACACCACGCTGTGTGTCATCACCAACACCAACACCACGCTGTGTCTCAGCACCAACACCAACACCAACACCACGCTGTGTCTCATCACCAACACCAACACCATGCTGTGCCTCAGCACCAACACCAACACCAACACCACGCTGTGTCTCAGCACAAACACCAACACCAACACAACGCTGTGTCTCAGCATCAACACCAACACGATGCTGTGTCTCAGCATCAACACAAACATCACGCTGTGTCTCAGCACCAACACCAACACCAACACCACGCTGTGTCTCAGCACGAACACCAACACCAACACAACGCTGTGTCTCAGCACCAACATCAACACCACGCTGTGTCTCAGCACCAACACCAACACCAACACCACGCTGTGTCTCAGCACCAACACCATTACCAACACCACACTGTGTGTCAGCACCAACACCAACACCAACACAACGCAGTGTCTCAGCACCAACACCAACACCACGCTGTGTCTCAGCACCAACACCAACACCAACACAACGCTGTGTTTCAGCACCAACACCAACACCACGCTGTGTCTCCGCACCAACACCAACATCACGCTGTGTCTCAGCACCAACACCAACACCAACACCACGCTGTGTCTCAGCACCAGGACCAACACCAGCACCACGCTGAGTCTCAGCATCAACACCAACACCACGCTGTGTCTCAGCACCAACACGAACACCAACACCAACACCAAAACCAACACCACGCTGTGTCTCAGCACCAACACCAACACCAACACCACGCTGTGTCTCAGCACCAACAGCAACACCACGCTGTGTCTCCGCAACAACACCAACACCACGCTGTGTATCAGCACCAACACCAACACCAACACCATGCTGTGTCTCAGCACCAACACCAACACCAGGCTCTGTCTCAGCACCAACACCAACACCAACACCAACACCACGCTGTTTCTCAGCACCAACATCAACACCAACACCAACATCACACTGTTTCTCAGCACCAACACCAACACCAACACCACGCTGTGTATCAGCACCAACACCAACACCAACACCACGCTGTCTCAGCACCAACACCAACACCACCCTGTGTCTCAGCACCAACACCAACACCAACACAACGCTGTGTTTCAGCACCAACACCAACACCACGCTGTGTCTCCGCACCAACACCAACATCACGCTGTGTCTGAGCACCAACACCCACACCAACACCACGCTGTGTCTCAGCACCAGGACCAACACCAGCACCACGCTGAGTCTCAGCATCAACACCAACACCACGCTGTGTCTCAGCACCAACACGAACACCAACACCAACACCAAAACCAACACCACGCTGTGTCTCAGCATCAATACCAACACCAACACCACGCTGTGTCTCAGCACCAACACCAACACCACGCTGTGTCTCCGCAACAACACCAACACCACGCTGTGTATCAGCACCAACACCAACACCAACACCATGCTGTGTCTCAGCACCAACACCAACACCAGGCTCTGTCTCAGCACCAACACCAACACCAACACCAACACCACGCTGTTTCTCAGCACCAACATCAACACCACACCAACATCACACTGTTTCTCAGCACCAACACCAACACCAACACCACGCTGTGTATCAGCACCAACACCAACACCAACACCACGCTGTCTCAGCACCAACACCAACACCACACTGTGTCTCAGCACCAACACCAACACCACGCTGTGTCTCAGCACCAATACCAACACCAACACCACGCTGTGTCTCAGCACCAACACGAAAACCAACACCAACACCACGCTGTGTCTCAGCACCAACACCAACACCACGCTGTTTCTCAGCACCAACACCAACACCAACACTACGCTGTGTCTCAGCACTAACACCAACACCAACACCACGCTGTGTCTCAGCACCAACACCAACACCACGCTGTGTCTCCGCACCAACACCAACACCAAAACCACGCTGCCACGCTGTGTCTCAGCAATAACACTATCATAGCACTGTGTCTCAGCACCAACACCAACACCAACACTATGCTCTGTCTCAGCACCAACACCAAAACCACGCTGTATCTCAGCACCAACACCAACACCACTCTGTATCTCAGCACCAACACCAGCACCAAAACCACGCTGTGTTTCAGCACCAACATCAACACCAACACCAACACCGCGCTCTCTCAGCACCAACACCAACACCACGCTGTGTCTCAGCAACAACACCAACACCACGCTGTGTCTCAACACCAACACCAACACCAACACCACGATGTGTCTCAGCACCAACAACACCACGCTGTGTCTCAGCACCAACACCAACACCAACACCACGCTGTGTCTCAGCACAAACACCAACACCAACACAACGCTGTGTCTCAGCATCAACACCAACACCATGCTGTGTCTCAGCATCAACACAAACATCACACTGTGTCTCAGCACCAAAACCAACACCAACACAACGCTGTGTCTCAGCACCAACATCAACACCACGCTGTGTCTCAGCACTAACTGCAACACCAAACTGTGGCTAAGCACCAACACCAACACCACGCTGTGTCTCAGCACCAACACCAACACCAACACCACGCTGTGTCTCAGCACCAAAACCAACACCAACACCACGCTGTGTCTCAGCACCAACACCAACACCAACACCACGCTCTGTCTCAGCACCTACACCAACATAATACTGTGCCTCAGCATCAACACCAACACCACGCTGTATCTCAACACCAACACCAACACCAACACCACGCTCTGTCTCAGCACCAAAAACAACACCAACACCATGCTGTGTCTCATCACCAATACCAACACCACCCTGAGTCTCAGCACCAACACCAACACCAACACCACGCTGTGTCTCATCACCAACACCAACACCACGCTCTTTCACAGCACCAACACCAACACCAACACCAACACCACGCTGTGTCTCAGCACCAACACCAACACCACTCTGTGTCTCAGCACCAACACCAACACCAACACCACGCTGTGTCTCATCAGAAACACCAACACCACGCTGTGTCTCAGCACCAACACCAACACCAACACCACGCTGTGTGTCATCACCAACACCAACACCACGCTGTGTCTCAGCACCTACACCAACACCACGCTGTGTCTCAGCACCAACACCAAAACCAACACCACGATGTGTCTCAGCACCAACAACACCACGCTGTGTCTCAGCACCAACACCAACACCAACACCACGCTGTGTCTCAGCACCAACACCAACACCAACACAACGCTGTGTCTCAGCACCAACATCAACACCACGCTGTGTCTCAGCACCAACACCAACACCAACACCACGCTGTGTCTCAGCACCAACACCAACACCAACACCACGCTGTGTCTCAGCACCAACACCAACACCAACACCACGCTGTGTCTCAGCACCAACACCAACACCACGTTGTGTCTCAGCACCAACACCATCACCAAAACCACGCTGCGTCTCAGCACCAACAGCAACACCAACACAGCGCTGTGTCTCAGCACCAACACCACGCTGTGTCTCAGCACCAACACCAACACCAACACCACGCTGTGTCTCAGCACCAACACCAACACCACGCTGTGTCTCAGCACCAACAATAACACCACGCTGTGTCTCAGCACCAACACCAACACCAACACCACGCTGTGTCTCATCAGCAACACCAACACAAACACCACGCTGTGTGTCATCACCAACACCAACACCACGCTGTGTCTCAGCACCAACACCAACACCAACACCACGCTGTGTCTCATCACCAACACCAACACCATGCTGTGTCTCAGCACCAACACCAACACCAACACCACGCTGTGTCTCAGCACAAACACCAACACCAACACAACGCTGTGTCTCAGCATCAACACCAACACGATGCTGTGTCTCAGCATCAACACAAATATCACGCTGTGTCTCAGCACCAACACCAACACCAACACCACGCTGTGTCTCAGCACGAACACCAACACCAACACAACGCTGTGTCTCAGCACCAACATCAACACCACGCTGTGTCTCAGCACCAACACCAACACCAACACCACGCTGTGTCTCAGCACCAACACCATTACCAACACCACACTGTGTGTCAGCACCAACACCAACACCAACACAACGCAGTGTCTCAGCACCAACACCAACACCACGCTGTGTCTCAGCACCAACACCAACACCAACACAACGCTGTGTTTCAGCACCAACACCAACACCACGCTGAGTCTCAGCATCAACACCAACACCACGCTGTGTCTCAGCACCAACACGAACACCAACACCAACACCAAAACCAACACCACGCTGTGTCTCAGCACCAACACCAACACCAACACCACGCTGTGTCTCAGCACCAACACCAACACCACGCTGTGTCTCCGCAACAACACCAACACCACGCTGTGTATCAGCACCAACACCAACACCAACACCATGCTGTGTCTCAGCACCAACACCAACACCAGGCTCTGTCTCAGCACCAACACCAACACCAACACCAACACCACGCTGTTTCTCAGCACCAACATCAACACCAACACCAACATCACACTGTTTCTCAGCACCAACACCAACACCAACACCACGCTGTGTATCAGCACCAACACCAACACCAACACCACGCTGTCTCAGCACCAACACCAACACCACACTGTGTCTCAGCACCAACACCAACACCACGCTGTGTCTCAGCACCAATACCAACACCAACACCACGCTGTGTCTCAGCACCAACACGAAAACCAACACCAACACCCCGCTGTGTCTCAGCACCAACACCAACACCACGCTGTATCTCAGCACCAACACCAACACCAACACCAGGCTGTGTCTCAGCAACAACACCAACACCACGCTGTGTCTCAGCAGCGACACCAACACCAATAACACGCTGTGTCTCAGCATCTACACCAACAACAATAACACTCTGTGTCTCAGCACCAACACCAGCACCAAAACCATGCTGTGTCTCAGCACCAACACCAACACCAACACCACGCTGTGTCTCAGCACCAACACCAACAACAACACAACTCTCTGTCTCAGTACCAACACTAACACCAACACCAGGCTGTGTCTCAGCACCAACACCAACACCACGCTGTGTCTCAGCACAAACACCAACACCAACACCACGCTGTGTCTCAGCACTAACACTATCAAAACACTGTGTCTCAGCACCAACACCAACACTAACACCATGCTCTGTCTCAGCACCAGCACCAAAACCACGCTGTATCTCAGCAACAACACCAACACCACGCTGTATCTCAGCACCAACACCAACTCCAAAACCACGCTGTGTCTCAGCACCAACATCAACACCAACACCAACACCGCGCTGTGTCTCAGAACTAACACCAACACCACGCTGTGTCTCAGCACTAACACCAACACCAAACTGTGTCTCAGCACCAACACCAACACCACGCTGTGTCTCAGCACCAACACCAACACCAACACCACGCTGTGTCTCAGCACCAACACCAACTCCACGCTGTGTCTCAGCACCAAAACCAACACCAACACTACGCTGTGTCTCAGCACCAACACCAACACCACGCTGTGTCTCAGCACCAACACCAACACCAACACCACGCTGTGTCTCAGCACCTACACCAACACCACACTTTGCCTCAGCACCAACACCAACACCACGCTGTATCTCAACACCAATACCAACACCAACACCACGCTGTTTCTCAGCACCAAAACCAACACCAACACCACGCTGTGTCTCATCACCAACACCAACACCACCCTGAGTCTCAGCACCAATACCAACACCAACACCACGCTGTGTCTCAGCACCAACACCAACACCACGCTGTGTCTCAGCACCAACACCAACACCAACACCACACTGTGTCTCAGCACCAACAATAACACCACGCTGTGTCTCAGCACCAACACCAACACCAACACCACGCTCTGTCTCAGCACCAACAGAAACACCAACACCACGCTGTGTCTCAGCATCAACACCAACACCACGCTGTGTCTCAGCACCAACATGAACACCAACACCAACACCAACACCACGCTGTGTCTCAGCATCAACACCAACACCAACACCACGCTGTGTCTCAGCACCAACACCAACACCACGCTGTGTATCCGCACCAACACCAACACCACGCTGTGTCTCCGCACCAACACCAACACCAACACCACGCTGTGTCTCAGCAATAACTCTATCAAAACACTGTGTCTCAGCACCAACACCAACACCAACACCATGCTCTGTCTCAGCACCAACACCAAAACCACGCTGTATCTCAGCACCAACATCAACACCACTCTGTATCTCAGCACCAACACCAACACCAAAACCACGCTGTGTCTCAGCACCAACATCAACACCAACACCAACACCGCGCTGTGTCTCAGCACCAACACCAACACCACGCTGTGTCTCAGCACCTACACCAACACCACGCTGTGTCTCAGCACCAACACCAAAACAAACACCACGATGTGTCTCAGCACCAACACCAACACCAACACCACGCTTTGTCTCAGCACAAACACCAACACCAACACAACGCTGTGTCTCAGCATCAACAGCAACACCATGCTGTGTCTCAGCATCAACACAAACATCACGCTGTGTCTCAGCACCAACACCAACACCAACACCACGCTGTGTCTGAGCACCAACACCAACACCAACACAACGCTGTGTCTCAGCACCAACATCAACACTACGCTGTGTCTCAGCACTAACACCAACACCAACACCACGCTGTATCTCAGCACCAACACCAACACCACGCTGTGTCTCCGCACCAACACCAACACCAAAACCACGCTGCCACGCTGTGTCTCAGCAATAACACTATCATAGCACTGTGTCTCAGCACCAACACCAACACCAACACCATGCTCTGTCTCAGCACCAACACCAAAACCACGCTGTGTCTCAGCACCAACATCAACACCAACACCAACACCGCGCTCTCTCAGCACCAACACCAACACCACGCTGTGTCTCAGCACCAACACCAACACCACGCTGTGTTTCAACACCAACACCAAAACCAACACCACGATGTGTCTCAGCACCAACACCAACACCAACACCACGCTGTGTCTCAGCACAAACACCAACACCAACACAATGCTGTGTCTCAGCATCAACACCAACACCATGCTGTGTCTCAGCATCAACACAAACATCACACTGTGTCTCAGCACCAAAACCAACACCAACACCACGCTGTGTCTCAGCACCAACAGCAACACCAACACAACGCTGTGTCTCAGCACCAACATCAACACCACGCTGTGTCTCAGCACTAACTGCAACACCAAACTGTGGCTAAGCACTAACACCAACACCACGCTGTGTCTCAGCACCAACACCAACACCAACACCACGCTGTGTCTCAGCACCAAAAGCAACACCAACACCATGCTGTGTCTCAGCAACAACACCAACACCACGCTGTGTCTCAGCACCAACACCAACACCAACACCACGCTCTGTCTCAGAACCTACACCAACATAACACAGTGCCTCAGCATCAACACCAAAACCACGCTGTATCTCAACACCAACACCAACACCAACACCACGCTCTGTCTCAGCACCAAAAACAACACCAACACCACGCTGTGTCTCATCACCAACACCAACACCACTATGTGTCTCATCACCAACACCAACACCAACACCACGCTGTGTCTCATCACCAACACCAACACCACGCTGTGTCTCAGCACCAACACCAACACCAACACCACGCTGTGTGTCATCACCAACACCAACACCACGCTGTGTCTCAGCACCTACACCAACACCACGCTGTGTCTCAGCACCAACACCAAAACCAACACCACGATGTGTCTCAGCACCAACAACACCACGCTGTGTCTCAGCACCAAAACCAACACCAACACCACGCTCTGTCTCAGCACCAACACCAACACCAACACAACGCTGTGTCTCAGCACCAACATCAACACCACGCTGTGTCTCAGCACTAACACCAACACCAAACTGTGTGTCAGCAGCAACACCAACACCACGCTGTGTCTCAGCACCAACACCAACACCAACACCACGCTGTGTCTCAGCACCAACACCAACACCACGCTGTGTCTCCGCACCAACACCAACACCAACACCACGCTGCCACGCTGTGTCTCAGCAATAACACTATCATAACACTGTGTCTCAGCACCAACACCAACACCAACACCATTCTCTGTCTCAGCACCAACACCATAACCACGCTGTATCTCAGCACCAACACCAACACCACACTGTATCTCAGCAAAAACACCAACACCAAAACCACGATGTGTCTCAGCACCAACATCAACACCAACACCAACACCGCGCTCTCTCAGCACCAACACCAACACCACGCTGTGTCTCAGCACCAACACCAACACCACGCTGTGTCTCAACACCAACACCAAAACCAACACCACGATGTGTCTCAGCACCAACAACACCACGCTGTGTCTCAGCACCAACACCAACACCAACACCACGCTGTGTCTCAGCACCAACACCAACACCAACACAACGCTGTGTCTCAGCATCAACACCAACACCATGCTGTGTCTCAGCATCAACACAAACATCACGCTGTGTCTCAGCACCAACACCAACACCAACACCACGCTGTGTCTCAGCACCAACAGCAACACCAACACAACCCTGTTTCTCAGCACCAACATCAACACCACGCTGTGTCTCAGCACTAACACCAACACCAAACTGTGTCTAAGCACCAACACCAACACCACGCTGTGTCTCAGCGCCAACACCAACACCAACACCAACACCAAGCTGTGTCTCATCACCAACACCAGCACCACGCTCTTTCACAGCACCAACACCAACACCAACACCAACACAACGCTGTGTCTCAGCACCAACATCAACACCACGCTGTGTCTCAGCACTAACACCAACACCAAACTGTGTGTCAGCACCAACACCAACACCACGCTGTGTCTCAGCACCAACACCAACACCACGCTGTGTCTCAGCACCAACACCAACACCACGCTGTGTCTCCGCACCAACACCAACACCAACACCAACACCACGCTGCCACGCTGTGTCTCAGCAATAACACTATCATAACAGTGTGTCTCAGCACCAACACCAACACCAACACCATGCTCTGTCTCAGCACCAACACCAAAACCACGCTGTATCTCAGCACCAACACCAACACCACACTGTATCTCAGCACCAACACCAACACCAAAACCACGCTGTGTCTCAGCACCAACATCAACACCAACACCATCACCGCGCTCTCTCAGCACCAACACCAACACCACGCTGTGTCTCAGCACCAACACCAACACCACGCTGTGTCTCAACACCAACACCAAAACCAACACCACGATGTGTCTCAGCACCAACAACACCACGGCTGTGTCTCAGCACAAACACCAACACCAACACAACGCTGTGTCTCAGCATCAACAGCAACACCATGCTGTGTCTCAGCATCAACACAAACATCACGCTGTGTCTCAGCACCAACACCAACACCACGCTGTGTCTCAGCACCAACAGCAACACCAACACAACGCTGTTTCTCAGCACCAACATCAACACCACGCTGTGTCTCAGCACTTACACCAACACCAAATTGTGTCTAAGCACCAACACCAACACCACGATGTGTCTCAGCACCAACACCAACACCAACACCAACACCAACACCACGCTGTGTCTCATCACCAACACCAACACCACGCTCTTTCACAGCACCAACACCAACACCAACACCAACACCGCGCTGTGTCTCAGCACCAACACCAACACCACTCTGTGTCTCAGCACCAACTCCAACACCAACACTACGCTGTGTCTCATCACCAACACCAACACCACGCTGTGTCTCAGCACCAACACCAACACCAACACCACGCTGTGTGTCATCACCAACACCAACACCACGCTGTGTCTCAGCACGTACACCAACACCACGCTGTGTCTCAGCACCAACACCAAAACCAACACCACGATGTGTCTCAGCACCAACAACACCACGCTGTGTCTCAGCACCAACACCAACACCAACACCACGCTGTGTCTCAACACCAACACCAAAACCAACACCACGATGTGTCTCAGCACCAACAACACCACGCTGTGTCTCAGCACCAACACCAACATCAACACCACGCTGTGTCTCAGCACCAACACCAACACCACGCTGTGTCTCAGCACCAACACCAACACCACGCTGTGTCTCAACACCAACACCAAAACCAACACCACGATGTGTCTCAGCACCAACAACACCACGGCTGTGTCTCAGCACCAACACCAACATCAACACCACGCTGTGTCTCAGCACAAACACCAACACCAACACAACGCTGAGTCTCAGCATCAACAGCAACACCATGCTGTGTCTCAGCATCAACACAAACATCACGCTGTGTCTCAGCACCAACACCAACACCACGCTGTGTCTCAGCACCAACAGCAACACCAACACAACGCTGTTTCTCAGCACCAACATCAACACCACGCTGTGTCTCAGCACTTACACCAACACCAAATTGTGTCTAAGCACCAACACCAACACCACGATGTGTCTCAGCACCAACACCAACACCAACACCAACACCAACACCACGCTGTGTCTCATCACCAACACCAACACCACGCTCTTTCACAGCACCAACACCAACACCAACACCAACACCGCGCTGTGTCTCAGCACCAACACCAACACCACTCTGTGTCTCAGCACCAACTCCAACACCAACACTACGCTGTGTCTCATCACCAACACCAACACCACGCTGTGTCTCAGCACCAACACCAACACCAACACCACGCTGTGTGTCATCACCAACACCAACACCACGCTGTGTCTCAGCACGTACACCAACACCACGCTGTGTCTCAGCACCAACACCAAAACCAACACCACGATGTGTCTCAGCACCAACAACACCACGCTGTGTCTCAGCACCAACACCAACACCAACACCACGCTGTGTCTCAACACCAACACCAAAACCAACACCACGATGTGTCTCAGCACCAACAACACCACGCTGTGTCTCAGCACCAACACCAACATCAACACCACGCTGTGTCTCAGCACAAACACCAACACCAACACAACGCTGTGTCTCAGCATCAACAGCAACACCATGCTGTGTCTCAGCATCAACACAAACATCACGCTGTGTCTCAGCACCAACACCAACACCACGCTGTGTCTCAGCACCAACAGCAACACCAACACAACGCTGTTTCTCAGCACCAACATCAAAACCACGCTGTGTCTCAGCACTAACACCAACACCAAATTGCGTCTAAGCACCAACACCAACACCACGCTGTGTCTCAGCACCAACACCAACACCAACACGAACACCAACACCAACACCACGCTGTGTCTCATCACCAACACCAACACCACGCTCTTTCACAGCACCAAAACCAACACCAACACCAACACCACGCTGTGTCTCAGCACCAACACCAACACCACTCTGTGTCTCAGCACCAACACCAACACCAACACCACGCTGTGTCTCAGCACCTACACCAACACCACGCTGTGTCTCAGCACCAACACCAAAACCAACACCACGATGTGTCTCAGCACCAACAACACCATGCTGTGTCTCAGCACCAACACCAACACCAACACCACACTGTGTCTCAGCACAAACACCAACACCAACACAACGCTGTGTCTCAGCATCAACACCAACACCATGCTGTGTCTCAGCATCAACACAAACATCACGCTGTGTCTCAGCACCAACACCAACACCAACACCACGCTGTGTCTCAGCACCAACACCAACACCAACACAACGCTGTGTCTCAGCACCAACATCAACACCACGCTGTGTCTCAGCACTAACACCAACACCAAACTGTGTGTCAGCACCAACACCAACACCACGCTGTGTCTCAGCACCAACAACAACACCAACACCACGCAGTGTCTCGGCACCAACACCAACACCACGCTGTGTCTCCGCGCCAACACCAACACCACGCTGCCACGCTGTGTCTCAGCAATAAAACTATAATAACACTGTGTCTCAGCACCAACACCAACACCAACACCATGCTCTGTCTCAGCACCAACACCAAAACCACGCTGTATCTCAGCGCCAACACCAACACCACACTGTTTCTCAGCACCAACACCAACACCAAAACCCGCTGTGTCTCAGAACCAACATCAACACCAACACCAACACCGCGCTCTCTCAGCACCAACACCAACACCACGCTGTGTCTCAGCACCAACACCAACACCATGCTGTGTCTCAACACCAACACCAAAACCAACACCACGATGTGTCTCAGCACCAACAACACCACGCTGTGTCTCAGCACCAACACCAACACCAACACCACGCTGTGTCTCAGCATAAACACCAAAACCGACACAACGCTGTGTCTCAGCATCAACACCAACACCATGCTGTGTCTCAGCATCAACACAAACATCACGCTGTGTCTCAGCACCAACACCAACACCAACACCACGCTGTGTCTCAGCACCAACAGCAACACCAACACAACGCTGTTTTTCAGCACCAACATCAAAACCACGCTGTGTCTCAGCACTAACACCAACACCAAATTCTGTCTAAGCACCAACACCAACACCACGCTGTGTCCCAGCACCAACACCAACAGCAACACCAACACCACGCTGTGTCTCATCACCAACACCAACACCACGCTCTTTCACAGCACCAACACCAACACCAACACCAACACCACGCTGTGTCTCAGCACCAACACCAACACCACTCTGTGTCTCAGCACCAACACCAACACCAACACCACGCTGTGTCTCATCACCAACACCAACACCAACACAACGCTGTGTCTCAGCATCAACACCAACACGATGCTGTGTCTCAGCATCAACACAAACACCACGCTGTGTCTCAGCACGTACACCAACACCACGCTGTGTCTCAGCACCAACACCAAAACCAACACCACGATGTGTCTCAGCACCAACAACACCACGCTGTGTCTCAGCACCAACACCAACACCAACACCACACTGTGTCTCAGCACAAACACCAACACCAACACAACGCTGTGGCTCAGCATCAACACCAACACCATGCTGTGTCTCAGCATCAACACAAACATCACGCTGTGTCTCAGCACCAACACCAACACCAACACCACGCTGTGTCTCAGCACCAACACCAACACCAACACAACGCTGTGTCTCAGCACCAACATCAACACCACGCTGTGTCTCAGCACTAACACCAACACCAAACTGTGTGTCAGCACCAACACCAACACCACGCTGTGTCTCAGCACCAACACCAACACCAACACCACGCTGTGTCTCGGCACCAACACCAACACCACGCTGTGTCTCCGCACCAACACCAACACCACGCTGCCACGCTGTGTCTCAGCAATAAAACTATAATAACACTGTGTCTCAGCACCAACACCAACACCAACACCATGCTCTGTCTCAGCACCAACACCAAAACCACGCTGTATCTCAGCACCAACACCAACACCACACTGTTTCTCAGCACCAACACCAACACCAAAACCCGCTGTGTCTCAGAACCAACATCAACACCAACACCAACACCGTGCTCTCTCAGCATCAACACCAACACCACGCTGTGTATCAGCACCAACACCAACACCACGCTGTGTCTCAACACCAACACCAAAACCAACACCACGATGTGTCTCAGCACCAACAACACCACGCTGTGTCTCAGCACCAACACCAACACCAACACCACGCTGTGTCTCAGCACAAACACCAAAACCGACACAACGCTGTGTCTCAGCATCAACACCAACACCATGCTGTGTCTCAGCATCAACACAAACATCACGCTGTGTCTCAGCACCAACACCAACACCAACACCACGCTGTGTCTCAGCACCAACACCAACACCAACACCACGCTGTGTCTCAGCACCAACACCAACACCACGCTGTGTCTCCGCACCAACACCAACACCAACACCACGCTGCCACGCTGTGTCTCAGCAATAACACTATCATAACACTGTGTCTCAGCACCAACACAAACACCAACACCATTCTCTGTCTCAGCACCAACACCATAACCACGCTGTATCTCAGCACCAACACCAACACCACACTGTATCTCAGCACCAACACCAACACCAAAACCACGATGTGTCTCAGCACCAACATCAACACCAACACCAACACCGCGCTCTCTCAGCACCAACACCAACACCACGCTGTGTCTCAGCACCAACACCAACACCACGCTGTGTCTCAACACCAACACCAAAACCAACACCACGATGTGTCTCAGCACCAACAACACCACGCTGTGTCTCAGCACCAACACCAACACCAACACCACGCTGTGTCTCAGCACCAACACCAACACCAACACAACGCTGTGTCTCAGCATCAACACCAACACCATGCTGTGTCTCAGCATCAACACAAACATCACGCTGTGTCTCAGCACCAACACCAACACCAACACCACGCTGTGTCTCAGCACCAACAGCAACACCAACACAACCCTGTTTCTCAGCACCAACATCAACACCACGCTGTGTCTCAGCACTAACACCAACACCAAACTGTGTCTAAGCACCAACACCAACACCACGCTGTGTCTCAGCGCCAACACCAACACCAACACCAACACCAAGCTGTGTCTCATCACCAACACCAGCACCACGCTCTTTCACAGCACCAACACCAACACCAACACCAACACAACGCTGTGTCTCAGCACCAACATCAACACCACGCTGTGTCTCAGCACTAACACCAACACCAACACCACGCTGTGTCTCAGCACCAACACCAACACCACGCTGTGTCTCCGCACCAACACCAACACCAACACCAACACCACGCTGCCACGCTGTGTCTCAGCAATAACACTATCATAACAGTGTGTCTCAGCACCAACACCAACACCAACACCATGCTCTGTCTCAGCACCAACACCAAAACCACGCTGTATCTCAGCACCAACACCAACACCACACTGTATCTCAGCACCAACACCAACACCAAAACCACGCTGTGTCTCAGCACCAACATCAACACCAACACCATCACCGCGCTCTCTCAGCACCAACACCAACACCACGCTGTGTCTCAGCACCAACACCAACACCACGCTGTGTCTCAACACCAACACCAAAACCAACACCACGATGTGTCTCAGCACCAACAACACCACGGCTGTGTCTCAGCACCAACACCAACATCAACACCACGCTGTGTCTCAGCACAAACACCAACACCAACACAACGCTGTGTCTCAGCATCAACAGCAACACCATGCTGTGTCTCAGCATCAACACAAACATCACGCTGTGTCTCAGCACCAACAGCAACACCAACACAACGCTGTTTCTCAGCTCCAACATCAACACCACGCTGTGTCTCAGCACTAACACCAACACCAAATTGTGTCTAAGCACCAACACCAACACCACGATGTGTCTCAGCACCAACACCAACACCAACACCAACACCAACACCACGCTGTGTCTCATCACCAACACCAACACCACGCTCTTTCACAGCACCAACACCAACACCAACACCAACACCGCGCTGTGTCTCAGCACCAACACCAACACCACTCTGTGTCTCAGCACCAACACCAACACCAACACTACGCTGTGTCTCATCACCAACACCAACACCACGCTGTGTCTCAGCACCAACACCAACACCAACACCACTCTGTGTGTCATCACCAACACCAACACCACGCTGTGTCTCAGCACGTACACCAACACCACGCTGTGTCTCAGCACCAACACCAAAACCAACACCACGATGTGTCTCAGCACCAACAACACCACGCTGTGTCTCAGCACCAACACCAACACCAACACCACGCTGTGTCTCAACACCAACACCAAAACCAACACCACGATGTGTCTCAGCACCAACAACACCACGCTGTGTCTCAGCACCAACACCAACATCAACACCACTCTGTGTCTCAGCACAAACACCAACACCAACACAACGCTGTGTCTCAGCATCAACAGCAACACCATGCTGTGTCTCAGCATCAACACAAACATCACGCTGTGTCTCAGCACCAACACCAACACCACGCTGTGTCTCAGCACCAACAGCAACACCAACACAACGCTGTTTCTCAGCACCAACATCAAAACCACGCTGTGTCTCAGCACTAACACCAACACCAAATTGCGTCTAAGCACCAACACCAACACCACGCTGTGTCTCAGCACCAACACCAACACCAACACCAACACCAACACCACGCTGTGTCTCATCACCAACACCAACACCACGCTCTTTCACAGCACCAACACCAACACCAACACCAACACCACGCTGTGTCTCAGCACCAACACCAACACCACTCTGTGTCTCAGCACCAACACCAACACCAACACCACGCTGTGTCTCATCACCAACACCAACACCACGCTGTGTCTCAGCACCAACACCAACACCAACACCACACTGTGTGTCATCACCAACACCAACACCACGCTGTGTCTCAGCACCTACACCAACACCACGCTGTGTCTCAGCACCAACACCAAAACCAACACCACGATGTGTCTCAGCACCAACAACACCACGCTGTGTCTCAGCACCAACACCAACACCAACACCACACTGTGTCTCAGCACAAACACCAACACCAACACAACGCTGTGTCTCAGCATCAACACCAACACCATGCTGTGTCTCAGCATCAACACAAACATCACGCTGTGTCTCAGCACCAACACCAACACCAACACCACGCTGTGTCTCAGCACCAACACCAACACCAACACAACGCTGTGTCTCAGCACCAACATCAACACCACGCTGTGTCTCAGCACTAACACCAACACCAAACTGTGTGTCAGCACCAACACCAACACCACGCTGTGTCTCAGCACCAACACCAACACCAACACCACGCAGTGTCTCGGCACCAACACCAACACCACGCTGTGTCTCCGCGCCAACACCAACACCACGCTGCCACGCTGTGTCTCAGCAATAAAACTATAATAACACTGTGTCTCAGCACCAACACCAACACCAACACCATGCTCTGTCTCAGCACCAACACCAAAACCACGCTGTATCTCAGCACCAACACCAACACCACACTGTTTCTCAGCACCAACACCAACACCAAAACCCGCTGTGTCTCAGAACCAACATCAACACCAACACCAACACCGCGCTCTCTCAGCACCAACACCAACACCACGCTGTGTCTCAGCACCAACACCAACACCACGCTGTGTCTCAACACCAACACCAAAACCAACACCACGATGTGTCTCAGCACCAACAACACCACGCTGTGTCTCAGCACCAACACCAACACCAACACCACGCTGTGTCTCAGCATAAACACCAAAACCGACACAACGCTGTGTCTCAGCATCAACAGCAACACCATGCGGTGTGTCAGCATCAACACAAACATCACGCTGTGTCTCAGCACCAACACCAACACCAACACAACGCTGTGTCTCAGCACCAACAGCAACACCAACACAACGCTGTTTTTCAGCACCAACATCAACACCACGCTGTGTCTCAGCACTAACACCAACACCAAATTGTGTCTAAGCACCAACACCAACACCACGCTGTGTCCAAGCACCAACACCAACAGCAACACCAACACCACGCTGTGTCTCATCACCAACACCAACACCACGCTCTTTCACAGCACCAACACCAACACCAACACCACGCTGTGTCTCAGCACCAACACCAACACCACTCTGTGTCTCAGCACCAACACCAACACCAACACCACGCTGTGTCTCATCACCAACACCAACACCAACACAACGCTGTGTCTCAGCATCAACACCAACACGATGCTGTGTCTCAGCATCAACACAAACACCACGCTGTGTCTCAGCACGTACACCAACACCACGCTGTGTCTCAGCACCAACACCAAAACCAACACCACGATGTGTCTCAGCACCAACAACACCACGCTGTGTCTCAGCACCAACACCAACACCAACACCACACTGTGTCTCAGCACAAACACCAACACCAACACAACGCTGTGGCTCAGCATCAACACCAACACCATGCTGTGTCTCAGCATCAACACAAACATCACGCTGTGTCTCAGCACCAACACCAACACCAACACCACGCTGTGTCTCAGCACCAACACCAACACCAACACAACGCTGTGTCTCAGCACCAACATCAACACCACGCTGTGTCTCAGCACTAACACCAACACCAAACTGTGTGTCAGCACCAACACCAACACCACGCTGTGTCTCAGCACCAACACCAACACCAACACCACGCTGTGTCTCGGCACCAACACCAACACCATGCTGTGTCTCCGCACCAACACCAACACCACGCTGCCGCGCTGTGTCTCAGCAATAAAACTATAATAACACTGTGTCTCAGCACCAACACCAACACCAACACCATGCTCTGTCTCAGCACCAACACCAAAACCACGCTGTATCTCAGCACCAACACCAACACCACACTGTTTCTCAGCACCAACACCAACACCAAAACCCGCTGTGTCTCAGAACCAACATCAACACCAACACCAACACCGTGCTCTCTCAGCACCAACACCAACACCACGCTGTGTATCAGCACCAACACCAACACCACGCTGTGTCTCAACACCAACACCAAAACCAACACCACGATGTGTCTCAGCACCAACAACACCACGCTGTGTCTCAGCACCAACACCAACACCAACACCACGCTGTGTCTCAGCACAAACACCAAAACCGACACAACACTGTGTCTCAGCATCAACACCAACACCATGCTGTGTCTCAGCATCAACACAAACATCACGCTGTGTCTCAGCACCAACACCAACACCAACACCACGCTGTGTCTCAGCACCAACAGCAACACCAACACAACGCTGTTTTTCAGCACCAACATCAACACCACGCTGTGTCTCAGCACTAACACCAACACCAAATTCTGTCTAAGCACCAACACCAACACCAAGCTGTGTCCCAGCACCAACACCAACAGCAACACCAACACCACGCTGTGTCCCATCACCAACACCAACACCACGCTCTTTCACAGCACCAACACCAACACCAACACCAACACCACGCTGTGTCTCAGCACCAACACCAACACCACTCTGTGTCTCAGCACCAACACCAACACCAACACCACGCTGTGTCTCATCACCAACACCAACACCACGCTGTGTCTCAGCACCAACACCAACACCACGCTGTGTGTCATCACCAACACCAACACCACGCTGTGTCTCAGCACCTACACCAACACCACGCTGTGTCTCAGCACCAACACCAAAACCAACACCACGATGTGTCTCAGCACCAACAACACCACGCTGTGTCTCAGCACCAACACCAACACCAACACCACGCTGTGTCTCAGCACAAACACCAACACCAACACAACGCTGTGTCTCAGCATCAACACCAACACCATGCTGTGTCTCAGCATCAACACAAACATCACGCTGTGTCTCAGCACCAACACCAACACCAACACCACGCTGTGTCTCAGCACCAACACCAACACCAACAAAACGCTGTGTCTCAGCACCAACATCAACACCACGCTGTGTCTCAGCACTAACACCAACACCAAACTGTGTGTCAGCACCAACACCAACACCACGCAGTGTCTCAGCACCAACACCAACACCAACACCACGCTGTGTCTCAGCACCAACACCAACACCACGCTGTGTCTCCGCACCAACACCAACAACAACACCACGCTGCCACGCTGTGTCTCAGCAATAACACTATCATAACACTGTGTCTCAGCACCAACACCAACACCAACACCATGCTCTGTCTCAGCACCAACACCAACACCACGCTGTATCTCAGCACCAACACCAACACCACACTATATCTCAGCACGAACACCAACACCAAAACCACGCTGTGTCTCAGCACCAACAGCAACACGAACACAACGCTGTGTCTCAGCACCAACACCAACACCACGCTGTGTCTCAGCACCAACACCAACACCAACACCACGCTGTGTCTCAGCACCAACACCAACACCACGCTGTGTCTCAGCACCAACAATATCGCCACGCTGTGTCTCAGCACCAACAGCAACACCAACAAAACGCTGTGTCTCAGCACCAGCACCAACACCACGCTGTTTCTCTGAACCAACACCAACACCACGCTGCGTCTCAGCACCAACAATAACACCACGCTGAGTCTCAGCACCAACACCAACACCAACAACACGCAGTGTCTCATCACCAACACCAACACCACGCTGTGTCTCAGCACCAACACCAACACCAACACCATGCTGTGTGTCATCACGAACACCAACACCACGCTGTGTCTCAGCACCTACACCAACACCATGCTGTGTCTCAGCATCAACACCAAAACCAACACCACGATGTGTCTCAGCACCAACAACACCACGCTGTGTCTCAGCACCAACACCAAAACCAACACCACGCTGTGTCTCAGCACAAGCACCAACACCAACACAAAGCTGTGTCTCAGCATCAACACCAACACCATGCTGTGTCTCAGCATCAACACAAACATCACGCTGTGTCTCAGCACCAACACCAACACCAACACCACGCTGTGTCTGAGCATCAAAACCAACACCAACACAATGCTGTGTCTCAGCACCAACATCAACACCACGCTGTGTCTCAGCACCAACACCAACACCATGCTTTGTCTCAGCACCAACACCAACACCAACACCACGCTGTGTCTCAGCACCAACACCAACACCACGCTGTGTCTCAGCACCAACACCAACACCAAAACCACGCTGTGTCTTAGCACCAACAGCAACACCAACACAACGCTGTGTCTCAGCACCAACACCAACACCACGCTGTGCCTCAGCACCAACAACAACATCAACACCACGCTGTGTCTCAGCACCAACATCAACACCACGCTGTGTCTCAGCACCAACAATAACACCACGCTGTGTCTCAGCACCAACACCAACACCAACACCATGCTGTGTCTCAGCACCAACACCAACACCACGCTGTGTCTCAGCACCAACAATAACACCACGCTGTGTCTCAGCACCAACACCAACACCAACACCACGCTGTGTCTCAGCACCAACACCAACACCACGCTGTGTCTCAGCACCAACATCAACACCACGCTGTGTCTCAGCACTAACACCAACACCAAACTGTGTGTCAGCACCAACACTTTCACCACACTGTGTCTCAGTACCAACACCAACACCAACACCACGCTGTGTCTCAGCACCAACACCAACACCACGCTGTGTCTCCGCACCAACACCAACACCAACACCACGCTGCCACGCTGTGTCTCAGCAATAACACTATCATAACACTGTGTCTCAGCAACAACACCAACACCAACACCATGCTCTGTCTCACCACCAACACCAAAACCACGCTGTATCTCAGCACCAACACCAACACCACTCTGTATCTCAGCACCAACACCAACACCAAAACCACGCTGTGTCTCAGCACCAACATCAACACCAACACCAAGACCGCGCTGTGTCTCAGCACCAACACCAACACCACGCTGTGTCTCAGCACCAACACCAACACCACGCTGTGTCTCAACACCAACACCAAAACCAACACCACGATGTGTCTCAGCACCAACACCAACACCAAAACCACGCTGTGTCTTAGCACCAACAGCAACACCAACACAACGCTGTGTCTCAGCACCAACACCAACACCACGCTGTGCCTCAGCACCAACAACAACACCAACACCACGCTGTGTCTCAGCACCAACATCAACACCACGCTGTGTCTCAGCACCAACAATAACACCACGCTGTGTCTCAGCACCAACACCAACACCAACACCATGCTGTGTCTCAGCACCAACACCAACACCACGCTGTGTCTCAGCACCAACAATAACACCACGCTGTGTCTCAGCACCAACACCAACACCAACACCACGCTGTGTCTCAGCACCAACACCAACACCACGCTGTGTCTCAGCACCAACATCAACACCACGCTGTGTCTCAGCACTAACACCAACACCAAACTGTATGTCAGCACCAACACTTTCACCACACTGTGTCTCAGTACCAACACCAACACCAACACCACGCTGTGTCTCAGCACCAACACCAACACCACGCTGTGTCTCCGCACCAACACCAACACCAACACCACGCTGCCACGCTGTGTCTCAGCAATAACACTATCATAACACTGTGTCTCAGCAACAACACCAACACCAACACCATGCTCTGTCTCACCACCAACACCAAAACCACGCTGTATCTCAGCACCAACACCAACACCACTCTGTATCTCAGCACCAACACCAACACCAACACCAACACCACGCTGTGTCTCAACACCAACACCAACACCAACACAACGCTGTGTCTCAGCACCAACACCAACACCAAAACCACGCTGTGTCTCAGCACCAACAGCAACACCAACACAACGCTGTGTCTCAGCACCAACACCAACACCACGCTGTGTCTCAGCACCAACACCAACACCAACACCACGCTGTGTCTCAGCACCAACACCAACACCACGCTGTGTCTCAGCACCAACAATAACACCACACTGTGTCTCAGCACCAACACCAACACCAACACAATGCTGTGTCTCATCACCAAAACCAACACCACGCTCTGTCTCAGCACCAACATTAACACCACGCTGTGTCTCAGCACCAACACCAACACCAACACCACGCTGTGTCCCAGCACCAACAATAACACCACGCTGTGTCTCAGCACCAACACCAACACCAACACCACGCTCTGTCTAAGCACCAACAGAAACACCAACACCACGCTGTGTCTCAGCATCAACACAAACACCAAGCTGTGTCTCAGCACCAACACGAACACCAACACCAACACCAACACCACGCTGTGTCTCAGCATCAACACCAACACCACGCTGTGTCTCAGCACCAACACCAACACCACGCTGTGTCTCCGCACCAACACCAACACCACGCTGTGTCTCCGCACCTTCACCAACACCAACACCACGCTGTGTCTCAGCACAAACACCAAAACCAACACAACGCTGTGTCTCAGCATCAACACCAACACCATGCTGTGTCTCAGCATCAACACAAACATCACGCTGTGTCTCAGCACCAACACCAACACCAACACCACGCTGTGTCTCAGCACTAACACCAACACCAAACTGTGTGTCAGCACCAACACCAACACCACGCTGTGTCTCAGTACCAACACCAACACGAACACCACGCTGTGTCTCAGCACCAACACCAACACCACGCTGTGTCTCCGCACCAACACCAACACCAACAACACGCTGCCACGCTGTGCCTCAGCAATAACACTATCATAACACGGTGTCTCAGCAACAACACCAACACCAACACAACGCTGTGTCTCAGCACCAACACCAACACCAAAACCACGCTGTGTCTCAGCACCAACAGCAACACCAACACAACGCTGTGTCTCAGAACCAACACCAACACCATGCTGTGTCTCAGCACCAACACCAACACCAACACCACGCTGTGTCTCAGCACCAACACCAACACCACGCTGTGTCTCAGCACCAACAATAACACCACGCTGTGTCTCAGCACCAACACCAACACCAACACAATGCTTTGTCTCATCACCAACACCAACACCACGCTGTGTCTCAGCACCAACATTAACACCACGCTGTGTCTCAGCACCAACACCAACACCAACACCACGCTGTGTCCCTGCACCAACAATAACACCACGCTTTGTCTCAGCACCAACACCAACACCAACACCACGCTCTGTCTAAGCACCAACAGAAACACCATCACCACGCTGTGTCTCAGCATCAACACAAACACCAAGCTGTGTCTCAGCACCAACACGAACACCAACACCAACACCAACACCACGCTGTGTCTCAGCATCAACACCAACACCACGCTGTGTCTCAGCACCAACACCAATACCACGCTGTGTCTCTGCACCAACACCAACACCACGCTGTGTCTCCGCACCAACACCAACACCAACACCACGCTGTTTCTCAGCAATAACACTATCTAAACACTGTGTCTCAGCACCAACACCAACACGAACACCATGCTCTGTCTCAGCACCAACACCAAAACCACGCTGTATCTCAGCACCAACACCAACACCACTCTGTATCTCAGCACCAACACCAACACCAAAACCACGCTGAGTCTCAGCACCTACATCAACACCAACACCAACGCCGCGCTGTGTCTCAGCACTAACTCCAACACCACGCTGTGTCTCAGCACTAACACCAACACCAAACTGTGTCTCAGCACCAACACCACGCTGTGTCTCAGCACCAACACCAACACCAACATCACGCTGTGTCTCAGCACCAACACCAACACCACGCTGTGTCTCAGCACCAAAACCAACACCACACTTTGCCTCATCACCAACACCAACACCACGCTGTATCTGAACACCAACACCAACACCAACACCACGCTGTGTCTCAGCACCAACACCAACACCACTCTGTGTCTCAGCACCAACACCAACACCAACACCACGCTGTGTCTCATCAGCAACACCAACACCACGCTGTGTCTCAGCACCAACACCAACACCAACACCACGCTGTGTGTCATCACCAACACCAACACCACGCTGTGTCTCAGCACCTACACCAACACCACGCTGTGTCTCAGCACCAACACCAAAACCAACACCACGATGTGTCTCAGCACCAACAACACCACGCTGTGTCTCAGCACCAACACCAACACCACGCTTTGTCTCAGCACTAACACCAACACCACACTGTGTCTAAGCACCAACAGCAACACCACGCTTTGTCTCAGCACAAACACCAACACCAACACCACGCTGTGTCTCAGCACCAAAACCAACACCAACACCATGCTGTGTCTCAGCACCAACACAAACACCACGCTGTGTCTCAGCACCTACACCAACATAACACTGTGCCTCAGCACCAACACCAACACCACGCTGTATCTCAACACCAACACCAACACCAAAACCACGCTGTGTCTCAGCACCAAAAACAACACCAACACCACGCTGTGTCTCATCACCAACACCAACACCACCCTGAGTCTCAGCACCAACACCAACACCAACACCAGGCTGTGTCTCATCACCAACACCAACACCACGCTCTTTCTCAGCACCAACACCAACACCAACACCAACACCAACACCACGCTTAGTCTCAGCACCAAAACCAACACCACTCTGTGTCTCAGCACCAACACCAACACCACGCTGTGTCTCATCACCAACACCAACACCACGCTGTGTCTCAGCACCAACACCAACACCAACACCACGCTGTGTGTCATCACCAACACCAGCACCACGCTGTGTCTCAGCACCTACACCAACACCACGCTGTGTCTCAGCACCAACACCAAAACCAACACCACGATGTGTCTCAGCACCAACAACACCACGCTTGTCTCAGCACCAACACCAACACCAACACCACGCTGTGTCTCAGCACAAACACCAACACCAACACAACGCTGTGTCTCAGCATCAACACCAACACCATGCTGTGTCTCAAGATCAACTCAACACCACGCTGTGTCTCAGCACCAACACCAACACCAACACCACGCTGTGTCTCAGCACCAACACCAACACCAACACAACGCTGTGTCTCAGCACCAACACAAACACCAAAACCACGCTGTGTCTCAGCACCAACACCAACACCACGCTGTGTCTCCGCACCAACACCAACACCAACACCACGCTGCCACGCTGTGTCTCAGCAATAACACTATCATAACACTGTGTCTCAGCAACAACACCAACACCAACACCATGCTCTGTCTCACCACCAACACCAAAACCACGCTGTATCTCAGCACCAACACCAACACCACTCTGTATCTCAGCACCAACACCAACACCAAAACCACGCTGTGTCTCAGCACCAACATCAACACCAACACCAAGACCGCGCTGTGTCTCAGCACCAACACCAACACCACGCTGTGTCTCAGCACCAACACCAACACCACGCTGTGTCTCAACACCAACAGCAAAACCAACACCACGATGTGTCTCAGCACCAACAACACCACGCTGTGTCTCAGCACAAATACCAACAACAACACCAAACTGTGTCTCAGCACAAACACCAACACCAACACAATGCTGTGTCTCAGAATCAACACCAACACCATGCTGTGTCTCAGCATCAACACAAACATCACGCTGTGTCTCAGCACCAACACCAACACCAACACCACGCTGTGTCTCAGCACCAACAGCAACACCAACACAACGCTGTGTCTCAGCACCAACATCAACACCACGCTGTGTCTCAGCACTAACACCAACACCAAACTGTGTCTAAGCACCAACACCAACACCACGCTGTGTCTCAGCACAAACACCAACACCAACACCACGCTGTGTCTCAGCACCAAAACCAACACCAACACCATGCTGTGTCTCAGCACCAACACCAACACCACGCTGTGTCTCAGCACCAACACCAACACCAACACCACGCTGTGTCTCAGCACCTACACCAACATAACACTTTGCCTCAGCACCAACACAAACACCACGCTGTATCTCAACACCAACACCAACACCAACACCACGCTGTGTCTCAGCACCAAAAACAACACCAACACCACGGTGTGTCTCATCACCAACACCAACACCACCCTGAGTCTCAGCACCAACCCCAACACCAACACCAGGCTGTGTCTCATCACCAACACCAAAACCACGCTCTTTCTCAGCACCAACACCAACACCAACACCACGCTGAGTCTCAGCACCAAAACAAACACCACTCTGTGTCTCAGCACCAACACCAACACCACGCTGTGTCTCATCACCAACACCAACACCACGCTGTGTCTCAGCACCAACACCAACACCAACACCACGCTGTGTGTCATCACCGACATCAGCACCACGCTGTGTCTCAGCACCTACACCAACACCACGCTGTGTCTCAGCACCAACACCAAAACCAACACCACGATGTGTCCCAGCACAAACAACACCACGCTTGTCTCAGCACCAACACCAACACCAACACCACGCTGTGTCTCAGCACAAACACCAACACCAACACAACGCTGTGTCTCAGCATCAACACCAACACCATGCTGTGTCTCAGCATCAACATCAACACCACGCTGTGTCTCAGCACCAACACCAACACCAACACCACGCTGTGTCTCAACACCAACACCAACACCAACACAACGCTGTGTCTCAGCACCAACACCAACACCAAAACCACGCTGTGTCTCAGCACCAACAGCAACACCAACACAACGCTGTGTCTCAGCACCAACACCAACACCACGCTGTGTCTCAGCACCAACACCAACACCAACACCACGCTGTGTCTCAGCACCAACACCAACACCACGCTGTGTCTCAGCACCAACAATAACACCACGCTGTGTCTCAGCACCAACACCAACACCAACACAATGCTGTGTCTCATCACCAAAACCAACACCACGCTCTGTCTCAGCACGAACATTAACACCACGCTGTGTCTCAGCACCAACACCAACACCAACACCACGCTGTGTCCCAGCACCAATAATAACACCACGCTGTGTCTCAGCACCAACACCAACACCAACACCACGCTCTGTCTAAGCACCAACAGAAACACCAACACCACGCTGTGTCTCAGCATCAACACAAACACCAAGATGTGTCTCAGCACCAACACGAACACCAACACCAACACCAACACCACGCTGCGTCTCAGCATCAACACCAACACCACGCTGTGTCTCAGCACCAACACCAACACCACGCTGTGTCTCCGCACCAACACCAACACCACGCTGTGTCTCCGCACCTTCACCAACACCAACACCACGCTGTGTCTCAGCACAAACACCAAAACCAACACAACGCTGTGTCTCAGCGCTAACACCAACACCAAATTGTGTCTAAGCACCAACACCAACACCACGCTGTGTCTCCACACCAACACCAACACCAACACCACGCTGCCACGCTGTGTCTCAGCAATAACACTATCATAACACTGTGTCTCAGCACCAACACCAACACCAACACCATGCTCTGTCTCACCACCAACACCAAAACCACGCTGTATCTCAGCACCAACACCAACACCACTCTGTATCTCAGCACCAACACCAACACCAAAACCACGCTGTGTCTCAGCACCAACATCAACACCAACACCAAGACCGCGCTGTGTCTCAGCACCAACACCAACACCACGCTGTGTCTCAGCACCAACAGCAACACCAACACAACGCTGTGTCTCAGCACCAACATCAACACCACGCTGTGTCTCAGCACTAACACCAACACCAAACTGTGTCTAAGCACCAACACCAACACCACGCTGTGTCTCAGCACAAACACCAACACCAACACCACGCTTTGTCTCAGCACCAAAACCAACACCAACACCATGCTGTGTCTCAGCACCAACACCAACACCACGCTGTGTCTCAGCACCAACACCAACACCAACACCACGCTGTGTCTCAGCACCTACACCAACATAACACTTTGCCTCAGCACCAACACCAACACCACGCTGTATCTCAACACCAACACCAACACCAACACCACGCTGTGTCTCAGCACCAAAAACAACACCAACACCACGGTGTGTCTCATCACCAACACCAACACCACCCTGAGTCTCAGCACCAACACCAACACCAACACCAGGCTGTGTCTCATCACCAACACCAACACCACGCTCTTTCTCAGCACCAACACCAACACCAACACCAACACCACGCTGAGTCTCAGCACCAAAACCAACACCACTCTGTGTCTCAGCACCAACACCAACACCACGCTGTGTCTCATCACCAACAACAACACCACGCTGTGTCTCAGCACCAACATCAACACCAACACCACGCTGTGTGTCATCACCGACATCAGCACCACGCTGTGTCTCAGCACCTACACCAACACCACGCTGTGTCTCAGCACCAACACCAAAACCAACACCACGATGTGTCCCAGCACCAACAACACCACGCTTGTCTCAGCACCAACACCAACACCAACACCACGCTGTGTCTCAGCACAAACACCAACACCAACACAACGCTGTGTCTCAGCATCAACACCAACACCATGCTGTGTCTCAGCATCAACATCAACACCACGCTGTGTCTCAGCACCAACACCAACACCAACACCACGCTGTGTCTCAACACCAACACCAACACCAACACAACGCTGTGTCTCAGCACCAACACCAACGCCAAAACCACGCTGTGTCTCAGCACCAACAGCAACACCAACACAACGCTGTGTCTCAGCACCAACACCAACACCACACTGTGTCTCAGCACCAACACCAACACCAACACCACGCTGTGTCTCAGCACCAACAATAATACCACGCTGTGTCTCAGCACCAACACCAACACCAACACAATGCTGTGTCTCATCACCAAAACCAACACCACGCTCTGTCTCAGCACCAACATTAACACCACGCTGTGTCTCAGCACCAACACCAACACCAACACCACGCTGTGTCCCAGCACCAACAATAACACCAACACCACGCTGTGTCTCAGCATCAACACAAACACCAAGATGTGTCTCAGCACCAACATGAACACCAACACCAACACCAACACCACGCTGTGTCTCAGCATCAACACAAACACCACGCTGTGTCTCAGCACCAACACCAAAACCACGCTGTGTCTCCGCACCAACACCAACACCACGCTGTGTCTCCGCACCTTCACCAACACCAACACCACGCTGTGTCTCAGCACAAACACCAAAACCAACACAACGCTGTGTCTCAGCATCAACACCAACACCATGCTGTGTCTCAGCATCAACACAAACATCACGCTGTGTCTCAGCACCAACACCAACACCAACACCACGCTGTGTCTCAGCACCAACAGCAACACCAACACAACGCTGTTTTTCAGCACCAACATCAACACCACGCTGTGTCTCAGCGCTAACACCAACACCAAATTGTGTCTAAGCACCAACACCAACACCACGCTGTGTCCCAGCACCAACACCAACAGCAACACCAACACCACGCTGTATCTCATCACCAACACCAACACCACGCTCTTTCACAGCACCAACACCAACACCAACACCAACACCACGCTGTGTCTCAGCACCAACACCAACACCACTCTGTGTCTCAGCACCAACACCAACACCAACACCACGCTGTGTCTCATCACCAACACCAACAGCACGCTGTGTCTCAGCACCAACACCAACACCAACACCACGCAGTGTGTCATCACCAACACCAACACCACGCTGTGTCTCAGCACCTACACCAACACCACGCTGTGTCTCAGCACCAACACCAAAACCAACACCACGGTGTGTCTCAGCACCAACAACACCACGCTGTGTCTCAGCACGAACACCAACACCAACACCACGCTGTGTCTCAGCACAAACACCAACACCAACACAACGCTGTGTCTCAGCATCAACACCAACACCATGCTGTGTCTCAGCATCAACACAAACATCACGCTGTGTCTCAGCACCAAAACCAACACCAACACCATGCTGTGTCTCAGCACCAACACCAACACCACGCTGTGTCTCAGCACCAACACCAACACCAACACCACGCTGTGTCTCAGCACCTACACCAACATAACACTTTGCCTCAGCACCAACACCAACACCACGCTGTATCTCAACACCAACACCAACACCAACACCACGCTGTGTCTCAGCACCAAAAACAACACCAACACCACGGTGTGTCTCATCACCAACACCAACACCACCCTGAGTCTCAGCACCAACACCAACACCAACACCGGGCTGTGTCTCATCACCAACACCAACACCACGCTCTTTCTCAGCACCAACACCAACACCAACACCAACACCACGCTGAGTCTCAGCACCAAAACCAACACCACTCTGTGTCTCAGCACCAACACCAACACCACGCTGTGTCTCATCACCAACACCAACACCACGCTGTGTCTCAGCACCAACACCAACACCAACACCACGCTGTGTGTCATCACCGACATCAGCACCACGCTGTGTCTCAGCACCTACACCAACACCACGCTGTGTCTCAGCACCAACACCAAAACCAACACCACGATGTGTCCCAGCACCAACAACACCACGCTTGTCTCAGCACCAACACCAACACCAACACCACGCTGTGTCTCAGCACAAACACCAACACCAACACCACTCTGTGTCTCAGCACCAACACCAACACCAACACCACGCTGTGTCTCATCACCAACACCAACACCACGCTGTGTCTCAGCACCAACACCAACACCAACACCACGCTGTGTCTCAGCACCAACACCAACACCACGCTGTGTCCCAGCACCAACAATAACACCACGCTGTGTCTCAGCACCAACACCAACACCAACACCACGCTCTGTCTAAGCACCAACAGAAACACCAACACCACGCTGTGTCTCAGCATCAACACAAACACCAAGATGTGTCTCAGCACCAACACGAACACCAACACCAACACCAACACCACGCTGTGTCTCAGCATCAACACCAACACCACGCTGTGTCTCAGCACCAACACCAACACCACGCTGTGTCTCCGCACCAACACCAACACCACGCTGTGTCTCCGCACCTTCACCAACACCAACACCACGCTGTGTCTCAGCACAAACACCAAAACCAACACAACGCTGTGTCTCAGCATCAACACCAACACCATGCTGTGTCTCAGCATCAACACAAACATCACGCTGTGTCTCAGCACCAACACCAACACCAACACCACGCTGTGTCTCAGCACCAACAGCAACACCAACACAACGCTGTTTTTCAGCACCAACATCAACACCACGCTGTGTCTCAGCGCTAACACCAACACCAAATTGTGTCTAAGCACCAACACCAACACCACGCTGTGTCCCAGCACCAACACCAACAGCAACACCAACACCACGCTGTATCTCATCACCAACACCAACACCACGCTCTTTCACAGCACCAACACCAACACCAACACCAACACCACGCTGTGTCTCAGCACCAACACCAACACCACTCTGTGTCTCAGCACCAACACCAACACCAACACCACGCTGTGTCTCATCACCAACACCAACACCACGCTGTGTCTCAGCACCAACACCAACACCAACACCACGCAGTGTGTCATCACCAACACCAACACCACGCTGTGTCTCAGCACCTACACCAACACCACGCTGTGTCTCAGCACCAACACCAAAACCAACACCACGGTGTGTCTCAGCACCAACAACACCACGCTGTGTCTCAGCACGAACACCAACACCAACACCACGCTGTGTCTCAGCAGAAACACCAACACCAACACAACGCTGTGTCTCAGCATCAACACCAACACCATGCTGTGTCTCAGCATCAACACAAACATCACGCTGTGTCTCAGCACCAAAACCAACACCAACACCATGCTGTGTCTCAGCACCAACACCAACACCACGCTGTGTCTCAGCACCAACACCAACACCAACACCACGCTGTGTCTCAGCACCTACACCAACATAACACTTTGCCTCAGCACCAACACCAACACCACGCTGTATCTCAACACCAACACCAACACCAACACCACGCTGTGTCTCAGCACCAAAAACAACACCAACATCACGGTGTGTCTCATCACCAACACCAACACCACCCTGAGTCTCAGCACCAACACCAACACCAACACCAGGCTGTGTCTCATCACCAACACCAACACCACGCTCTTTCTCAGCACCAACACCAACACCAACACCAACACCACGCTGAGTCTCAGCACCAAAACCAACACCACTCTGTGTCTCAGCACCAACACCAACACCACGCTGTGTCTCATCACCAACACCAACACCACGCTGTGTCTCAGCACCAACACCAACACCAACACCACGCTGTGTGTCATCACCGACATCAGCACCACGCTGTGTCTCAGCACCTACACCAACACCACGCTGTGTCTCAGCACCAACACCAAAACCAACACCACGATGTGTCCCAGCACCAACAACACCACGCTTGTCTCAGCACCAACACCAACACCAACACCACGCTGTGTCTCAGCACAAACACCAACACCAACACAACGCTGTGTCTCAGCATCAACACCAACACCATGCTGTGTCTCAGCATCAACATCAACACCACGCTGTGTCTCAGCACCAACACCAACACCAACACCACGCTGTGTCTCAACACCAACACCAACACCAACACAACGCTGTGTCTCAGCACCAACACCAACACCAAAACCACGCTGTGTCTCAGCACCAACAGCAACACCAACACAACGCTGTGTCTCAGCACCAACACCAACACCACGCTGTGTCTCAGCACCAACACCAACACCAACACCACGCTGTGTCTCAGCACCAACACCAACACCACGCTGTGTCTCAGCACCAACAATAACACCACGCTGTGTCTCAGCACCAACACCAACACCAACACAATGCTGTGTCTCATCACCAAAACCAACACCACGCTCTGTCTCAGCACCAACATTAACACCACGCTGTGTCTCAGCACCAACACCAACACCAACACCACGCTGTGTCCCAGCACCAACAATAACACCACGCTGTGTCTCAGCACCAACACCAACACCAACACCACGCTCTGTCTAAGCACCAACAGAAACACCAACACCACGCTGTGTCTCAGCATCAACACAAACACCAAGATGTGTCTCAGCACCAACACGAACACCAACACCAACACCAACACCACGCTGTGTCTCAGCATCAACACCAACACCACGCTGTGTCTCAGCACCAACACCAACACCACGCTGTGTCTCCGCACCAACACCAACACCACGCTGTGTCTCCGCACCTTCACCAACACCAACACCACGCTGTGTCTCAGCACAAACACCAAAACCAACACAACGCTGTGTCTCAGCATCAACACCAACACCATGCTGTGTCTCAGCATCAACACAAACATCACGCTGTGTCTCAGCACCAACACCAACACCAACACCACGCTGTGTCTCAGCACCAACAGCAACACCAACACAACGCTGTTTTTCAGCACCAACATCAACACCACGCTGTGTCTCAGCGCTAACACCAACACCAAATTGTGTCTAAGCACCAACACCAACACCACGCTGTGTCCCAGCACCAACACCAACAGCAACACCAACACCACGCTTTATCTCATCACCAACACCAACACCACGCTCTTTCACAGCACCAACACCAACACCAACACCAACACCACGCTGTGTCTCAGCACCAACACCAACACCACTCTGTGTCTCAGCACCAACACCAACACCAACACCACGCTGTGTCTCATCACCAACACCAACACCACGCTGTGTCTCAGCACCAACACCAACACCAACACCACGCTGTGTGTCATCACCAACACCAACACCACGCTGTGTCTCAGCACCTACACCAACACCACGCTGTGTCTCAGCACCAACACCAAAACCAACACCACGATGTGTCTCAGCACCAACAACACCACGCTGTGTCTCAGCACCAACACCAACACCAACACCACGCTGTGTCTCAGCACAAACACCAACACCAACACAACGCTGTGTCTCAGCATCAACACCAACACCATGCTGTGTCTCAGCATCAACACAAACATCACGCTGTGTCTCAGCACCAACACCAACACCAACACCACGCTGTGTCTCAGCACCAACACCAACACCAACAAAACGCTGTGTCTCAGCACTAACACCAACACCAGACTGTGTGTCTGCACCAACACCAACACCACGCTGTGTCTCAGCACCAACACCAACACCAACACTACGCTGTGTCTCAGCACCAACACCAACACCACGCTGTGTCTCCACACCAACACCATCACCAACACCACGCTGCCACGCTGTGTCTCAGCAATAACACTATCATAACACTGTGTCTCAGCACCAACACCAACACCAACACCATGCTCTGTCTCAGCACCAACACCAACACCACACTGTATCTGAGCACCAACACCAACACCACACTGTATCTCAGCACGAACACCAACACCAAAACCACGCTGTGTCTCAGCACCAACATCAACACCAACACCAACACCGCGCTCTCTCAGAACCAACACCAACACCACGCTGTGTCTCAGCACCAACACCAACACCACGCTGTGTCTCAACACCAACACCAAAACCAACACCACGATGTGTCTCAGCACCAACCACACCACGCTGTGTCTCAGCACCAACACCAACACCAACACCACGCTGTGTCTCAGCACAAACACCAACACCAACACAATGCTGTGTCTCAGCATCAACACCAACACCATGCTCTGTCTCAGCATCAACACAAACATCACGCTGTGTCTCAGCACCAACACCAACACCAACACCACGCTGTGTCTCAGCACCAACAGCAGCACCAACACAACGCTGTTTCTCAGCACCAACATCAACACCACGCTGTGTCTCAGCACTAACACCAACAGCAAACTGTGTCTAAGCACCAACACCAACACCACGCTGTGTCTCAGCACCAACACCAACACCAACAGCACGCTGTGTCTCAGCACCAACACCAACACCACTCTGTGTCTCAGCACCAACACCAACACCAACACCACGCTGTGTCTCATCAGCAACACCAACACCACGCTGTGTCTCAGCACCAACACAAACACCAACACCACGCTGTGTGTCATCAGCAACACCAACACCACGCTGTGTCTCAGCACCTACACCAACACCACGCTGTGTCTCAGCACCAACACCAAAACCAACACCACGATGTGTCTCAGCACCAACAACACCACGCTGTGTCTCAGCACCAACACCAACACCAACATCACGCTGTGTCTCAGCACAAACACCAACACCAACACAGCGCTGTGTCTCAGCATCAGCAACAACACCATGCTGTGTCTCAGCATCAACACAAACATCACGCTGTGTCTCAGCACCAACACCAACACCAACACCACGCTGTGTCTCAGCACCAACACCAACAGCAACACCAACACCACGCTGTATCTCATCACCAACACCAACACCACGCTCTTTCACAGCACCAACACCAACACCAACACCAACACCACGCTGTGTCTCAGCACCAACACCAACACCACTCTGTGTCTCAGCACCAACACCAACACCAACACCACGCTGTGTCTCATCACCAACACCAACACCACGCTGTGTCTCAGCACCAACACCAACACCAACACCACGCTGTGTGTCATCACCAACACCAACACCACGCTGTGTCTCAGCACCTACACCAACACCACGCTGTGTCTCAGCACCAACACCAAAACCAACACCACGATGTGTCTCAGCACCAACAACACCACGCTGTGTCTCAGCACCAACACCATCACCAACACCACGCTGTGTCTCAGCACAAACACCAACACCAACACAACGCTGTGTCTCAGCATCAACACCAACACCATGCTGTGTCTCAGCATCAACACAAACATCACGCTGTGTCTCAGCACCAACACCAACACCAACACCACGCTGTGTCTCAGCACCAACACCAACACCAACAAAACGCTGTGTCTCAGCACCAACATCAACACCACGCTGTGTCTCAGCACTAACACCAACACCAAACTGTGTGTCAGCACCAACACCAACACCACGCTGTGTCTCAGCACCAACACCAACACCAACACTACGCTGTGTCTCAGCACCAACACCAACACCACGCTGTGTCTCCGCACCAACACCATCACCAACACCACGCTGCCACGCTGTGTCTCAGCAATAACACTATCATAACACTGTGTCTCAGCACCAACACCAACACCAACACCATGCTCTGTCTCAGCACCAACACCAACACCACACTGTATCTGATCACCAACACCAACACCACACTGTATCTCAGCACGAACACCAACACCAAAACCACGCTGTGTCTCAGCACCAACATCAACACCAACACCAACACCGCGCTCTCTCAGAACCAACACCAACACCACGCTGTGTCTCAGCACCAACACCAACACCACGCTGTGTCTCAACACCAACACCAAAACCAACACCACGATGTGTCTCAGCACCAACCACACCACGCTGTGTCTCAGCACCAACACCAACACCAACACCACGCTGTGTCTCAGCACAAACACCAACACCAACACAATGCTGTGTCTCAGCATCAACACCAACACCATGCTCTGTCTCAGCATCAACACAAACATCACGCTGTGTCTCAGCACCAACACCAACACCAACACCACGCTGTGTCTCAGCACCAACAGCAGCACCAACACAACGCTGTTTCTCAGCACCAACATCAACACCACGCTGTGTCTCAGCACTAACACCAACACCAAACTGTGTCTAAGCACCAACACCAACACCACGCTGTGTCTCAGCACCAACACCAACACCAACACCACGCTGTGTCTCAGCACCAAAACCAACACCAACACCATGCTGTGTCTCAGCACCAACACCAACACCACGCTGTGTCTCAGCACCAACACCAACACCAATACCACGCACTGTCTCAGCACCTACACCAACATAACACTGTGCCTCAGCACCAACACCAACACCACGCTGTATCTCAACACCAACACCAACATCAACACCACGCTGTGTCTCAGCACCAAAAACAACACCAACACCACGCTGTGTCTCATCACCAACACCAACACCACCCTGAGTCTCAGCACCAACACCAACACCAACACCACGCTGTGTCTCATCACCAACACCAACACCACGCTCTTTCACAGCACCAACACCAACACCAACACCAACACCACGCTGTGTCTCAGCACCAACACCAACACCACTCTGTGTCTCAGCACCAACACCAACACCAACACCACGCTGTGTCTCATCAGCAACACCAACACCACGCTGTGTCTCAGCACCAACACCAACACCAACACCACGCTGTGTGTCATCAGCAACACCAACACCACGCTGTGTCTCAGCACCTACACCAACACCACGCTGTGTCTCAGCACCAACACCAAAACCAACACCACGATGTGTCTCAGCACCAACAACACCACGCTGTGTCTCAGCACCAACACCAACACCAACACCACGCTGTGTCTCAGCACAAACACCAACACCAACACAGCGCTGTGTCTCAGCATCAGCACCAACACCATGCTGTGTCTCAGCATCAACACAAACATCACGCTGTGTCTCAGCACCAACACCAACACCAACACCACGCTGTGTCTCAGCACCAACACAACGCTGTGTCTCAGCACCATCATCAACACCACGCTGTGTCTCAGCACTAACACCAACACCAAACTGTGTGTCAGCACCAACACCAACACCACGCTGTGTCTCAGTACCAACACCAACACCAACACCACGCTGTGTCTCAGCACCAACACCAACACCACGCTGTGTCTCCGCACCAACACCAACACCAACACCACGCTGCCACGCTGTGTCTCAGCAATAACACTATCATAACACTGTGTCTCAGCACCAACACCAACACCAACACCATGCTCTGTCTCAGCACCAACACCAAAACCACGCTGTATCTCAGCACCAACACCAACACCACACTGTATCTCAGCACCAACACCAACACCAAAACCACGCTGTGTCTCAGCATCAACATCAACACCAACACCAAGACCGCGCTGTGTCTCAGCACCAACACCAACACCACGCTGTGTCTCAGCACCAACACGAACACCACGCTGTGTCTCAACACCAACACCAAAACCAACACCACGATGTGTCTCAGCACCAACAACACCACGCTGTGTCTCAGCACCAATACCAACAACAACACCACGCTGTGTCTCAGCACAAACACCAACACCAACACAACGCTGTGTCTCAGCATCAACACCAACACCATGCTGTGTCTCAGCATCAACACAAACATCACGCTGTGTCTCAGCACCAACACCAACACCAACACCACGCTGTGTCTCAGCACCAACAGCAACACCAACACAACGCTGTGTCTCAGCACCAACATCAACAGCACGCTGTGTCTCAGCACTAACACCAACACCAAACTATGTCTAAGCACCAACACCACGCTGTGTCTCAGCACCTACACCAACATAACACTGTGCCTCAGCACCAACACCAACACCACGCTGTATCTCAACACCAACACCAACACCAACACCACGCTGTGTCTCAGCACCAAAAACAACACCAACACCACGCTGTGTCTCATCACCAACACCAACACCACCCTGAGACTCAGCACCAACACCAACACCAACACCAGGCTGTGTCTCATCACCAACACCAACACCACGCTCTTTCTCAGCACCAACACCAACACCAACACCAACACCATGCTTAGTCTCAGCACCAAAACCAACACCACTCTGTGTCTCAGCACCAACACCAACACCACGCTGTGTCTCATCACCAACACCAACACCACGCTGTGTCTCAGCACCAACACCAACACCAACACCACGCTGTGTGTCATCACCAACACCAGCACCACGCTTTGTCTCAGCACCTACACCAACACCAAGCTGTGTCTCAGCACCAACACCAAAACCAACACCACGATGTGTCTCAGCACCAACAACACCACGCTTGTCTCAGCACCAACACCAACACCAACACCACGCTGTGTCTCAGCACCAACAGCAACACCAACACAACGCTATGTCTCAGAACCAACACCAACACCACGCTGTGTCTCAGCACCAACACCAACACCAACACCACGCTGTGTCTCAGCACCAACATCAACACCATGCTGTGTCTCAGCACCAACAATAACACCACGCTGTGTCTCAGCACCAACACCAACACCAACACAATGCTGTGTCTCATCACCAACACCAACACCACGCTGTGTCTCAGCACCAACATTAACACCACGCTGTGTCTCAGCACCAACACCAACACCAACACCACGCTGTGTCCCAGCACCAACAATAACACCACGCTGTGTCTCAGCACCAACACCAACACCAACACCATGCTCTGTCTAAGCACCAACAGAAACACCATCACCACGCTGTGTCTCAGCATCAACACAAACACCAAGCTGTGTCTCAGCACCAACACGAACACCAACACCAACACCAACACCACGCTGTGTCTCAGCATCAACACCAACACCACGCTGTGTCTCAGCACCAACACCAATACCACGCTGTGTCTCCGCACCAACACCAACACCACGCTGTGTCTCCGCACCAACACCAACACCAACACCACGCTGTTTCTCAGCAATAACACTATCTAAACACTGTGTCTCAGCACCAACACCAACACGAACACCATGCTCTGTCTCAGCACCAACACCAAAACCACGCTGTATCTCAGCACCAACACCAACACCACTCTGTATCTCAGCACCAACACCAACACCAAAACCACGCTGAGTCTCAGCACCTACATCAACAGCAACACCAACGCCGCGCTGTGTCTCAGCACTAACTCCAACACCACGCTGTGTCTCAGCACTAACACCAACACCAAACTGTGTCTCAGCACCAACACCACGCTGTGTCTCAGCACCAACACCAACACCACTCTGTGTCTCAGCACCAACACCAACACCAACACCACGCTGTGTCTCATCAGCAACACCAACACCACGCTGTGTCTCAGCACCAACACCAACACCAACACCACGCTGTGTGTCATCAGCAACACCAACACCACGCTGTGTCTCAGCACCTACACCAACACCACGCTGTGTCTCAGCACCAACACCAAAACCAACACCACGATGTGTCTCAGCACCAACAACACCACGCTGTGTCTCAGCACCAACACCAACACCAACACCACGCTGTGTCTCAGCACAAACACCAACACCAACACAGCGCTGTGTCTCAGCATCAGCACCAACACCATGCTGTGTCTCAGCATCAACACAAACATCACGCTGTGTCTCAGCACCAACACCAACACCAACACCACGCTGTGTCTCAGCACCAACACAACGCTGTGTCTCAGCACCAACATCAACACCACGCTGTGTCTCAGCACTAACACCAACACCAAACTGTGTGTCAGCACCAACACCAACACCACGCTGTGTCTCAGTACCAACACCAACACCAACACCACGCTGTGTCTCAGCACCAACACCAACACCACGCTGTGTCTCCGCACCAACACCAACACCAACACCACGCTGCCACGCTGTGTCTCAGCAATAACACTATCAAAACACTGTGTCTCAGCACCAACACCAACACCAACACCATGCTCTGTCTCAGCACCAACACCAAAACCACGCTGTATCTCAGCACCAACACCAACACCACTCTGTATCTCAGCACCAACACCAACACCAAAACCACGCTGTGTCTCAGCATCAACATCAACACCAACACCAAGACCACGCTGTGTCTCAGCACCAACACCAACACCACGCTGTGTCTCAGCACCAACACCAACACCAACACCACGCTGTGTCTCAGCACAAACACCAACACCAACACAACGCTGTGTCTCAGCATCAACACCAACACCATGCTGTGTCTCAGCATCAACACAAACATCACGCTGTGTCTCAGCACCAACACCAACACCACGCTGTGTCTCAGCACCAACACCAACACCAACAAAACGCTGTGTCTCAGCACCAACATCAACACCACGCTGTGTCTCAGCACTAACACCAACACCAAACTGTGTGTCAGCACCAACACCAACACCACGCTGTGTCTCAGCACCAACACCAACACCAACACTACGCTGTGTCTCAGCACCAACACCAACACCACGCTGTGTCTCCGCACCAACACCATCACCAACACCACGCTGCCACGCTGTGTCTCAGCAATAACACTATCATAACACTGTGTCTCAGCACCAACACCAACACCAACACCATGCTCTGTCTCAGCACCAACACCAACACCACACTGTATCTGAGCACCAACACCAACACCACTCTCTATCTCAGCACGAACACCAACACCAAAACCACGCTGTGTCTCAGCACCAACATCAACACCAACACCAACACCGCGCTCTCTCAGAACCAACACCAACACCACGCTGTGTCTCAGCACCAACACCAACACCACGCTGTGTCTCAACACCAACACCAAAACCAACACCACGATGTGTCTCAGCACCAACCACACCACGCTGTGTCTCAGCACCAACACCAACACCAACACCACGCTGTGTCTCAGCACAAACACCAACACCAACACAATGCTGTGTCTCAGCATCAACACCAACACCATGCTCTGTCTCAGCATCAACACAAACATCACGCTGTGTCTCAGCACCAACACCAACACCAACACCACGCTGTGTCTCAGCACCAACAGCAGCACCAACACAACGCTGTTTCTCAGCACCAACATCAACACCACGCTGTGTCTCAGCACTAACACCAACACCAAACTGTGTCTAAGCACCAACACCAACACCACGCTGTGTCTCAGCACCAACACCAACACCAACACCAACACCACGCTGTGTCTCAGCACCAAAACCAACACCAACACCATGCTGTGTCTCAGCACCAACACCAACACCACGCTGTGTCTCAGCACCAACACCAACACCAATACCACGCACTGTCTCAGCACCTACACCAACATAGCACTGTGCCTCAGCACCAACACCAACACCACGCTGTATCTCATCACCAACACCAACATCAACACCACGCTGTGTCTCAGCACCAAAAACAACACCAACACCACGCTGTGTCTCATCACCAACACCAACACCACCCTGAGTCTCAGCACCAACACCAACACCAACACCACGCTGTGTCTCATCACCAACACCAACACCACGCTCTTTCACAGCACCAACACCAACACCAACACCAACACCACGCTGTGTCTCAGCACCAACACCAACACCACTCTGTGTCTCAGCACCAACACCAACACCAACACCACGCTGTGTCTCATCGGCAACACCAACACCACGCTGTGTCTCAGCACCAACACCAACACCAACACCACGCTGTGTGTCATCAGCAACACCAACACCACGCTGTGTCTCAGCACCTACACCAACACCACGCTGTGTCTCAGCACCAACACCAAAACCAACACCACGATGTGTCTCAGCACCAACAACACCACGCTGTGTCTCAGCACCAACACCAACACCAACACCACGCTGTGTCTCAGCACAAACACCAACACCAACACAGCGCTGTGTCTCAGCATCAGCACCAACACCATGCTGTGTCTCAGCATCAACACAAACATCACGCTGTGTCTCAGCACCAACACCAACACCAACACCACGCTGTGTCTCAGCACCAACACAACGCTGTGTCTCAGCACCAACATCAACACCACGCTGTGTCTCAGCACTAACACCAACACCAAACTGTGTGTCAGCACCAACACCAACACCACGCTGTGTCTCAGTACCAACACCAACACCAACACCACGCTGTGTCTCAGCACCAACACCAACACCACGCTGTGTCTCCGCACCAACACCAACACCAACACCACGCTGCCACGCTGTGTCTCAGCAATAACACTATCATAACACTGTGTCTCAGCAACAACACCAACACCAACACCATGCACTGTCTCAGCACCAACACCAAAACCACGCTGTATCTCAGCACCAACACCAACACCACTCTGTATCTCAGCACCAACACCAACACCAAAACCACGCTGTGTCTCAGCATCAACATCAACACCAACACCAAGACCGCGCTGTGTCTCAGCACCAACACCAACACCACGCTGTGTCTCAGCACCAACACCAACACCACGCTGTGTCTCAACACCAACACCAAAACCAACACCACGATGTGTCTCAGCACCAACAACACCACGCTGTGTCTCAGCACCAATACCAACAACAACACCACGCTGTGTCTCAGCACAAACACCAACACCAACACAACGCTGTGTCTCAGCATCAACACCAACACCATGCTGTGTCTCAGCATCAACACAAACATCACGCTGTGTCTCAGCACCAACACCAACACCAACACCACGCTGTGTCTCAGCACCAACAGCAACACCAACACAACGCTGTGTCTCAGCACCAACATCAACAGCACGCTGTGTCTCAGCACTAACACCAACACCAAACTATGTCTAAGCACCAACACCAACACCACGCTGTGTCTCAGCACAAACACCAACACCAACACCACGCTGTGTCTCAGCACCAAAACCAACACCAACACCATGCTGTGTCTCAGCACCAACACCAACACCACGCTGTGTCTCAGCACCTACACCAACATAACACTGTGCCTCAGCACCAACACCAACACCACGCTGTATCTCAACACCAACACCAACACCACGCTGTGTCTCAGCACCAACACAACGCTGTGTCTCAGCACCAACATCAACACCACGCTGTGTCTCAGCACTAACACCAACACCAAACTGTGTGTCAGCACCAACACCAACACCACGCTGTGTCTCAGTACCAACACCAACACCAACACCACGCTGTGTCTCAGCACCAACACCAACACCACGCTGTGTCTCCGCACCAACACCAACACCAACACCACGCTGCCACGCTGTGTCTCAGCAATAACACTATCATAACACTGTGTCTCAGCACCAACACCAACACCAACACCATGCACTGTCTCAGCACCAACACCAAAACCACGCTGTATCTCAGCACCAACACCAACACCACTCTGTATCTCAGCACCAACACCAACACCAAAACCACACTGTGTCTCAGCATCAACATCAACACCAACACCAAGACCGCGCTGTGTCTCAGCACCAACACCAACACCACGCTGTGTCTCAGCACCAACACCAACACCACGCTGTGTCTCAACACCAACACCAAAACCAACACCACGATGTGTCTCAGCACCAACAACACCACGCTGTGTCTCAGCACCAATACCAACAACAACACCACGCTGTGTCTCAGCACAAACACCAACACCAACACAACGCTGTGTCTCAGCATCAACACCAACACCATGCTGTGTCTCAGCATCAACACAAACATCACGCTGTGTCTCAGCACCAACACCAACACCAACACCACGCTGTGTCTCAGCACCAACAGCAACACCAACACAACGCTGTGTCTCAGCACCAACATCAACAGCACGCTGTGTCTCAGCACTAACACCAACACCAAACTATGTCTAAGCACCAACACCAACACCACGCTGTGTCTCAGCACAAACACCAACACCAACACCACGCTGTGTCTCAGCACCAAAACCAACACCAACACCATGCTGTGTCTCAGCACCAACACCAACACCACGCTGTGTCTCAGCACCTACACCAACATAACACTGTGCCTCAGCACCAACACCAACACCACGCTGTATCTCAACACCAACACCAACACCAACACCACGCTGTGTCTCAGCACCAAAAACAACACCAACACCACGCTGTGTCTCATCACCAACACCAACACCACCCTGAGTCTCAGCACCAACACCAACACCAACACCAGGCTGTGTCTCATCACCAACACCAACACCACGCACTTTCTCAGCACCAACACCAACACCAACACCAACACCATGCTTAGTCTCAGCACCAAAACCAACACCACTCTGTGTCTCAGCACCAACACCAACACCACGCTGTGTCTCATCACCAACACCAACACCACGCTGTGTCTCAGCACCAACACCAACACCAACACCACGCTGTGTGTCATCACCAACACCAGCACCACGCTGTGTCTCAGCACCTACACGAACACCAAGCTGTGTCTCAGCACCAACACCAAAACCAACACCACGATGTGTCTCAGCACCAACAACACCACGCTTGACTCAGCACCAACACCAACACCAACACCACGCTGTGTCTCAGCACCAACAGCAACACCAACACAACGCTATGTCTCAGAACCAACACCAACACCACGCTGTGTCTCAGCACCAACACCAACACCAACACCACGCTGTGTCTCAGCACCAACATCAACACCACGCTGTGTCTCAGCACCAACAATAACACCACGCTGTGTCTCAGCACCAACACCAACACCAACACAATGCTGTGTCTCATCACCAACACCAACACCACGCTGTGTCTCAGCACCAACATTAACACCACGCTGTGTCTCAGCACCAACACCAACACCAACACCACGCTGTGTCCCAGCACCAACAATAACACCACGCTGTGTCTCAGCACCAACACCAACACCAACACCATGCTCTGTCTAAGCACCAACAGAAACACCATCACCACGCTGTGTCTCAGCATCAACACAAACACCAAGCTGTGTCTCAGCACCAACACGAACACCAACACCAACACCAACACCACGCTGTGTCTCAGCATCAACACCAACACCACGCTGTGTCTCAGCACCAACACCAATACCACGCTGTGTCTCCGCACCAACACCAACACCACGCTGTGTCTCCGCACCAACACCAACACCAACACCACGCTGTTTCTCAGCAATAACACTATCTAAACACTGTGTCTCAGCACCAACACCAACACGAACACCATGCTCTGTCTCAGCACCAACACCAAAACCACGCTGTATCTCAGCACCAACACCAACACCACTCTGTATCTCAGCACCAACACCAACACCAAAACCACGCTGAGTCTCAGCACCTACATCAACACCAACACCAACGCCGCGCTGTGTCTCAGCACTAACTCCAACACCACGCTGTGTCTCAGCACTAACACCAACACCAAACTGTGTCTCAGCACCAACACCACGCTGTGTCTCAGCACCAACACCAACACCACTCTGTGTCTCAGCACCAACACCAACACCAACACCACGCTGTGTCTCATCAGCAACACCAACACCACGCTGTGTCTCAGCACCAACACCAACACCACGCTGTGTGTCATCAGCAACACCAACACCACGCTGTGTCTCAGCACCTACACCAACACCACGCTGTGTCTCAGCACCAACACCAAAACCAACACCACGATGTGTCTCAGCACCAACAACACCACGCTGTGTCTCAGCACCAACACCAACACCAACACCACGCTGTGTCTCAGCACAAACACCAACACCAACACAGCGCTGTGTCTCAGCATCAGCACCAACACCATGCTGTGTCTCAGCATCAACACAAACATCACGCTGTGTCTCAGCACCAACACCAACACCAACACCACGCTGTGTCTCAGCACCAACACAACGCTGTGTCTCAGCACCATCATCAACACCACGCTGTGTCTCAGCACTAACACCAACACCAAACTGTGTGTCAGCACCAACACCAACACCACGCTGTGTCTCAGTACCAACACCAACACCAACACCACGCTGTGTCTCAGCACCAACACCAACACCACGCTGTGTATCCGCACCAACACCAACACCAACACCACGCTGCCACGCTGTGTCTCAGCAATAACACTATCATAACACTGTGTCTCAGCACCAACACCAACACCAACACCATGCTCTGTCTCAGCACCAACACCAAAACCACGCTGTATCTCAGCACCAACACCAACACCACACTGTATCTCAGCACCAACACCAACACCAAAACCACGCTGTGTCTCAGCATCAACATCAACACCAACACCAAGACCGCGCTGTGTCTCAGCACCAACACCAACACCACGCTGTGTCTCAGCACCAACACGAACACCACGCTGTGTCTCAACACCAACACCAAAACCAACACCACGATGTGTCTCAGCACCAACAACACCACGCTGTGTCTCAGCACCAATACCAACAACAACACCACGCTGTGTCTCAGCACAAACACCAACACCAACACAACGCTGTGTCTCAGCATCAACACCAACACCATGCTGTGTCTCAGCATCAACACAAACATCACGCTGTGTCTCAGCACCAACACCAACACCAACACCACTCTGTGTCTCAGCACCAACAGCAACACCAACACAACGCTGTGTCTCAGCACCAACATCAACAGCACGCTGTGTCTCAGCACTAACACCAACACCAAACTATGTCTAAGCACCAACACCAACACCACGCTGTGTCTCAGCACAAACACCAACACCAACACCACGCTGTGTCTCAGCACCAAAACCAACACCAACACCATGCTGTGTCTCAGCACCAACACCAACACCACGCTGTGTCTCAGCACCTACACCAACATAACACTGTGCCTCAGCACCAACACCAACACCACGCTGTATCTCAACACCAACACCAACACCAACACCACGCTGTGTCTCAGCACCAAAAACAACACCAAAACCACGCTGTGTCTCATCACCAACACCAACACCACCCTGAGTCTCAGCACCAACACCAACACCAACACCAGGCTGTGTCTCATCACCAACACCAACACCACGCTCTTTCTCAGCACCAACACCAACACCAACACCAACACCACGCTTAGTCTCAGCACCAAAACCAACACCACTCTTTGTCTCAGCACCAACACCAACACCACGCTGTGTCTCATCACCAACACCAACACCACGCTGTGTCTCAGCACCAACACCAACACCAACACCACGCTGTGTGTCATCACCAACACCAGCACCACGCTGTGTCTCAGCACCTACACCAACACCAAGCTGTGTCTCAGCACCAACACCAAAACCAACACCACGATGTGTCTCAGCACCAACAACACCACGCTTGTCTCAGCACCAACACCAACACCAACACCACGCTGTGTCTCAGCACCAACAGCAACACCAACACAACGCTATGTCTCAGAACCAACACCAACACCACGCTGTGTCTCAGCACCAACACCAACACCAACACCACGCTGTGTCTCAGCACCAACATCAACACCACGCTGTGTCTCAGCACCAACAATAACACCACGCTGTGTCTCAGCACCAACACCAACACCAACACAATGCTGTGTCTCATCACCAACACCAACACCACGCTGTGTCTCAGCACCAACATTAACACCACGCTGTGTCTCAGCACCAACACCAACACCAACACCACGCTGTGTCCCAGCACCAACAATAACACCACGCTGTGTCTCAGCACCAACACCAACACCAACACCATGCTCTGTCTAAGCACCAACAGAAACACCATCACCACGCTGTGTCTCAGCATCAACACAAACACCAAGCTGTGTCTCAGCACCAACACGAACACCAACACCAACACCAACACCACGCTGTGTCTCAGCATCAACACCAACACCACGCTGTGTCTCAGCACCAACACCAATACCACGCTGTGTCTCCGCACCAACACCAACACCACGCTGTGTCTCCGCACCAACACCAACACCAACACCACGCTGTTTCTCAGCAATAACACTATCTAAACACTGTGTCTCAGCACCAACACCAACACGAACACCATGCTCTGTCTCAGCACCAACACCAAAACCACGCTGTATCTCAGCACCAACACCAACACCACTCTGTATCTCAGCACCAACACCAACACCAAAACCACGCTGAGTCTCAGCACCTACATCAACACCAACACCAACGCCGCGCTGTGTCTCAGCACTAACTCCAACACCACGCTGTGTCTCAGCACTAACACCAACACCAAACTGTGTCTCAGCACCAACACCACGCTGTGTCTCAGCACCAACACCAACACCACTCTGTGTCTCAGCACCAACACCAAAACCAACACCACGCTGTGTCTCATCAGCAACACCAACACCACGCTGTGTCTCAGCACCAACACCAACACCAACACCACGCTGTGTGTCATCAGCAACACCAACACCACGCTGTGTCTCAGCACCTACACCAACACCACGCTGTGTCTCAGCACCAACACCAAAACCAACACCACGATGTGTCTCAGCACCAACAACACCACGCTGTGTCTCAGCACCAACACCAACACCAACACCACGCTGTGTCTCAGCACAAACACCAACACCAACACAGCGCTGTGTCTCAGCATCAGCACCAACACCATGCTGTGTCTCAGCATCAACACAAACATCACGCTGTGTCTCAGCACCAACACCAACACCAACACCACGCTGTGTCTCAGCACCAACACAACGCTGTGTCTCAGCACCAACATCAACACCACGCTGTGTCTCAGCACTAACACCAACACCAAACTGTGTGTCAGCACCAACACCAACACCACGCTGTGTCTCAGTACCAACACCAACACCAACACCACGCTGTGTCTCAGCACCAACACCAACACCACGCTGTGTCTCCGCACCAACACCAACACCAACACCACGCTGCCACGCTGTGTCTCAGCAATAACACTATCATAACACTGTGTCTCAGCACCAACACCAACACCAACACCATGCTCTGTCTCAGCACCAACACCAAAACCACGCTGTATCTCAGCACCAACACCAACACCACTCTGTATCTCAGCACCAACACCAACACCAAAACCACGCTGTGTCTCAGCATCAACATCAACACCAACACCAAGACCGCGCTGTGTCTCAGCACCAACACCAACACCACGCTGTGTCTCAGCACCAACACCAACACCACGCTGTGTCTCAACACCAACACCAAAACCAACACCACGATGTGTCTCAGCACCAACAACACCACGCTGTGTCTCAGCACCAATACCAACAACAACACCACGCTGTGTCTCAGCACAAACACCAACACCAACACAACGCTGTGTCTCAGCATCAACACCAACACCATGCTGTGTCTCAGCATCAACACAAACATCACGCTGTGTCTCAGCACCAACACCAACACCAACACCACGCTGTGTCTCAGCACCAACAGCAACACCAACACAACGCTGTGTCTCAGCACCAACATCAACAGCACGCTGTGTCTCAGCACTAACACCAACACCAAACTATGTCTAAGCACCAACACCAACACCACGCTGTGTCTCAGCACAAACACCAACACCAACACCACGCTGTGTCTCAGCACCAAAACCAACACCAACACCATGCTGTGTCTCAGCACCAACACCAACACCACGCTGTGTCTCAGCACCTACACCAACATAACACTGTGCCTCAGCACCAACACCAACACCACGCTGTATCTCAACACCAACACCAACACCAACACCACGCTGTGTCTCAGCACCAAAAACAACACCAACACCACGCTGTGTCTCATCACCAACACCAACACCACCCTGAGTCTCAGCACCAACACCAACACCAACACCAGGCTGTGTCTCATCACCAACACCAACACCACGCTCTTTCTCAGCACCAACACCAACACCAACACCAACACCACGCTTAGTCTCAGCACCAAAACCAACACCACTCTGTGTCTCAGCACCAACACCAACACCACGCTGTGTCTCATCACCAACACCAACACCACGCTGTGTCTCAGCACCAACACCAACACCAACACCACGCTGTGTGTCATCACCAACACCAGCACCACGCTGTGTCTCAGCACCTACACCAACACCAAGCTGTGTCTCAGCACCAACACCAAAACCAACACCACGATGTGTCTCAGCACCAACAACACCACGCTTGTCTCAGCACCAACACCAACACCAACACCACGCTGCCACGCTGTGTCTCAGCAATAACACTATCATAACACTGTGTCTCAGCACCAACACCAACACCAACACCATGCTCTGTCTCAGCACCAACACCAACACCACACTGTATCTGAGCACCAACACCAACACCACTCTCTATCTCAGCACGAACACCAACATCAAAACCACGCTGTGTCTCAGCACCAACATCAACACCAACACCAACACCGCGCTCTCTCAGAACCAACACCAACACCACGCTGTGTCTCAGCACCAACACCAACACCACGCTGTGTCTCAACACCAACACCAAAACCAACACCACGATGTGTCTCAGCACCAACCACACCATGCTGTGTCTCAGCACCAACACCAACACCAACACCACGCTGTGTCTCAGCACAAACACCAACACCAACACAATGCTGTGTCTCAGCATCAACACCAACACCATGCTCTGTCTCAGCATCAACACAAACATCACGCTGTGTCTCAGCACCAACACCAACACCAACACCACGCTGTGTCTCAGCACCAACAGCAGCACCAACACAACGCTGTTTCTCAGCACCAACATCAACACCACGCTGTGTCTCAGCACTAACACCAACACCAAACTGTGTCTAAGCACCAACACCAACACCACGCTGTGTCTCAGCACCAACACCAACACCAACACCACGCTGTGTCTCAGCACCAACACCAACACCAATACCACGCACTGTCTCAGCACCTACACCAACATAACACTGTGCCTCAGCACCAACACCAACACCACGCTGTATCTCAACACCAACACCAACATCAACACCACGCTGTGTCTCAGCACCAAAAACAACACCAACACCACGCTGTGTCTCATCACCAACACCAACACCACCCTGAGTCTCAGCACCAACACCAACACCAACACCACGCTGTGTCTCATCACCAACACCAACACCACGCTCTTTCACAGCACCAACACCAACACCAACACCAACACCAACACCACGCTGTGTCTCAGCACCAACACCAACACCACTCTGTGTCCCAGCACCAACACCAACACCAACACCACGCTGTGTCTCATCAGCAACACCAACACCACGCTGTGTCTCAGCACCAACACCAACACCAACACCACGCTGTGTGTCATCAGCAACACCAACACCACGCTGTGTCTCAACACCAACACCAAAACCAACACCACGATGTGTCTCAGCACCAACCACACCACGCTGTGTCTCAGCACCAACACCAACACCAACACCACGCTGTGTCTCAGCACAAACACCAACACCAACACAATGCTGTGTCTCAGCATCAACACCAACACCATGCTCTGTCTCAGCATCAACACAAACATCACGCTGTGTCTCAGCACCAACACCAACACCAACACCACGCTGTGTCTCAGCACCAACAGCAGCACCAACACAACGCTGTTTCTCAGCACCAACATCAACACCACGCTGTGTCTCAGCACTAACACCAACACCAAACAGTGTCTAAGCACCAACACCAACACCACGCTGTGTCTCAGCACCAACACCAACACCAACACCATGCTGTGTCTCAGCACCAACACCAACACCACGCTGTGTCTCAGCACCAACACCAACACCAATACCACGCACTGTCTCAGCACCTACACCAACATAACACTGTGCCTCAGCACCAACACCAACACCACGCTGTATCTCAACACCAACACCAACATCAACACCACGCTGTGTCTCAGCACCAAAAACAACACCAACACCACGCTGTGTCTCATCACCAACACCAACACCACCCTGAGTCTCAGCACCAACACCAACACCAACACCACGCTGTGTCTCATCACCAACACCAACACCACGCTCTTTCACAGCACCAACACCAACACCAACACCAACACCACGCTGTGTCTCAGCACCAACACCAACACCACTCTGTGTCTCAGCACCAACACCAACACCAACACCACGCTGTGTCTCATCAGCAACACCAACACCACGCTGTGTCTCAGCACCAACACCAACACCAACACCACGCTGTGTGTCATCAGCAACACCAACACCACGCTGTGTCTCAGCACCTACACCAACACCACGCTGTGTCTCAGCACCAACACCAAAACCAACACCACGATGTGTCTCAGCACCAACAACACCACGCTGTCTCTCAGCACCAACACCAACACCAACACCACGCTGTGTCTCAGCACAAACACCAACACCAACACAGCGCTGTGTCTCAGCATCAGCACCAACACCATGCTGTGTCTCAGCATCAACACAAACATCACGCTGTGTCTCAGCACCAACACCAACACCAACACCATGCTGTGTCTCAGCACCAACACAACGCTGTGTCTCAGCACCAACATCAACACCACGCTGTGTCTCAGCACTAACACCAACACCAAACTGTGTGTCAGCACCAACACCAACACCACGCTGTGTCTCAGTACCAACACCAACACCAACACCACGCTGTGTCTCAGCACCAACACCAACACCACGCTGTGTCTCCGCACCAACACCAACACCAACACCACGCTGCCACGCTGTGTCTCAGCAATAACACTATCATAACACTGTGTCTCAGCACCAACACCAACACCAACACCATGCTCTGTCTCAGCACCAACACCAAAACCACGCTGTATCTCAGCACCAACACCAACACCACTCTGTATCTCAGCACCAGCACCAACACCAAAACCACGCTGTGTCTCAGCATCAACATCAACACCAACACCAAGACCGCGCTGTGTCTCAGCACCAACACCAACACCACGCTGTGTCTCAGCACCAACACCAACACCACGCTGTGTCTCAACACCAACACCAAAACCAACACCACGATGTGTCTCAGCACCAACAACACCACGCTGTGTCTCAGCACCAATACCAACAACAACACCACGCTGTGTCTAAGCACAAACACCAACACCAACACAACGCTGTGTCTCAGCATCAACACCAACACCATGCTGTGTCTCAGCATCAACACAAACATCACGCTGTGTCTCAGCACCAACACCAACACCAACACCACGCTGTGTCTCAGCACCAACAGCAACACCAACACAACGCTGTGTCTCAGCACCAACATCAACAGCACGCTGTGTCTCAGCACTAACACCAACACCAAACTATGTCTAAGCACCAACACCAACACCACGCTGTGTCTCAGCACAAACACCAACACCAACACCACGCTGTGTCTCAGCACCAAAACCAACACCAACACCATGCTGTGTCTCAGCACCAACACCAACACCACGCTGTGTCTCAGCACCTACACCAACATAACACTTTGCCTCAGCACCAACACCAACACCACGCTGTATCTCAACACCAACACCAACACCAACACCACGCTGTGTCTCAGCACCAAAAACAACACCAACACCACGGTGTGTCTCATCACCAACACCAACACCACCCTGAGTCTCAGCACCAACACCAACACCAACACCAGGCTGTGTCTCATCACCAACACCAACACCACGCTCTTTCTCAGCACCAACACCAACACCAACACCAACACCACGCTTAGTCTCAGCACCAAAACCAACACCACTCTGTGTCTCAGCACCAACACCAACACCACGCTGTGTCTCATCACCAACACCAACACCACGCTGTGTCTCAGCACCAACACCAACACCAACACCACGCTGTGTGTCATCACCAACACCAGCACCACGCTGTGTCTCAGCACCTACACCAACACCAAGCTGTGTCTCAGCACCAACACCAAAACCAACACCACGATGTGTCTCAGCACCAACAACACCACGCTTGTCTCAGCACCAACACCAACACCAACACCACGCTGCCACGCTGTGTCTCAGCAATAACACTATCATAACACTGTGTCTCAGCACCAACACCAACACCAACACCATGCTCTGTCTCAGCACCAACACCAACACCACACTGTATCTGAGCACCAACACCAACACCACTCTCTATCTCAGCACGAACACCAACACCAAAACCACGCTGTGTCTCAGCACCAACATCAACACCAACACCAACACCGCGCTCTCTCAGAACCAACACCAACACCACGCTGTGTCTCAGCACCAACACCAACACCACGCTGTGTCTCAACACCAACACCAAAACCAACACCACGATGTGTCTCAGCACCAACCACACCACGCTGTGTCTCAGCACCAACACCAACACCAACACCACGCTGTGTCTCAGCACAAACACCAACACCAACACAATGCTGTGTCTCAGCATCAACACCAACACCATGCTCTGTCTCAGCATCAACACAAACATCACGCTGTGTCTCAGCACCAACACCAACACCAACACCACGCTGTGTCTCAGCACCAACAGCAGCACCAACACAACGCTGTTTCTCAGCACCAACATCAACACCACGCTGTGTCTCAGCACTAACACCAACACCAAACTGTGTCTAAGCACCAACACCAACACCACGCTGTGTCTCAGCACCAACACCAACACCAACACCACGCTGTGTCTCAGCACCAAAACCAACACCAACACCATGCTGTGTCTCAGCACCAACACCAACACCACGCTGTGTCTCAGCACCAACACCAACACCAATACCACGCACTGTCTCAGCACCTACACCAACATAACACTGTGCCTCAGCACCAACACCAACACCACGCTGTATCTCAACACCAACACCAACATCAACACCACGCTGTGTCTCAGCACCAAAAACAACACCAACACCACGCTGTGTCTCATCACCAACACCAACACCACCCTGAGTCTCAGCACCAACACCAACACCAACACCACGCTGTGTCTCATCACCAACACCAACACCACGCTCTTTCACAGCACCAACACCAACACCAACACCAACACCAACACCACGCTGTGTCTCAGCACCAACACCAACACCACTCTGTGTCTCAGCACCAACACCAACACCAACACCACGCTGTGTCTCATCAGCAACACCAACACCACGCTGTGTCTCAGCACCAACACCAACACCAACACCACGCTGTGTGTCATCAGCAACACCAACACCACGCTGTGTCTCAGCACCTACACCAACACCACGCTGTGTCTCAGCACCAACACCAAAACCAACACCACGATGTGTCTCAGCACCAACAACACCACGCTGTGTCTCAGCACCAACACCAACACCAACACCACGCTGTGTCTCAGCACAAACACCAACACCAACACAGCGCTGTGTCTCAGCATCAGCACCAACACCATGCTGTGTCTCAGCATCAACACAAACATCACGCTGTGTCTCAGCACCAACACCAACACCAACACCACGCTGTGTCTCAGCACCAACACAACGCTGTGTCTCAGCACCAACATCAACACCACGCTGTGTCTCAGCACTAACACCAACACCAAACTGTGTGTCAGCACCAACACCAACACCACGCTGTGTCTCAGTACCAACACCAACACCAACACCACGCTGTGTCTCAGCACCAACACCAACACCACGCTGTGTCTCCGCACCAACACCAACACCAACACCACGCTGCCACGCTGTGTCTCAGCAATAACACTATCATAACACTGTGTCTCAGCACCAACACCAACACCAACACCATGCTCTGTCTCAGCACCAACACCAAAACCACGCTGTATCTCAGCACCAACACCAACACCACTCTGTATCTCAGCACCAACACCAACACCAAAACCACGCTGTGTCTCAGCATCAACATCAACACCAACACCAAGACCGCGCTGTGTCTCAGCACCAACACCAACACCACGCTGTGTCTCAGCACCAACACCAACACCACGCTGTGTCTCAACACCAACACCAAAACCAACACCACGATGTGTCTCAGCACCAACAACACCACGCTGTGTCTCAGCACCAATACCAACAACAACACCACGCTGTGTCTCAGCACAAACACCAACACCAACACAACGCTGTGTCTCAGCATCAACACCAACACCATGCTGTGTCTCAGCATCAACACAAACATCACGCTGTGTCTCAGCACCAACACCAACACCAACACCACGCTGTGTCTCAGCACCAACAGCAACACCAACACAACGCTGTGTCTCAGCACCAACATCAACAGCACGCTGTGTCTCAGCACTAACACCAACACCAAACTATGTCTAAGCACCAACACCAACACCACGCTGTGTCTCAGCACAAACACCAACACCAACACCACGCTGTGTCTCAGCACCAAAACCAACACCAACACCACGCTGTGTCTCAGCACCAAAACCAACACCAACACAATGCTGTGTCTCAGCACCAACACCAACACCACGCTGTGTCTCAGCACCTACACCAACATAACACTGTGCCTCAGCACCAACACCAACACCACGGCTGTATCTCAACACCAACACCAACACCAACACCACGCTGTGTCTCAGCACCAAAAACAACACCAACACCACGCTGTGTCTCATCACCAACACCAACACCACCCTGAGTCTCAGCACCAACACCAACACCAACACCAGGCTGTGTCTCATCACCAACACCAACACCACGCTCTTTCTCAGCACCAACACCAACACCAACACCAACACCACGCTTAGTCTCAGCACCAAAACCAACACCACTCTGTGTCTCAGCACCAACACCAACACCACGCTGTGTCTCATCACCAACACCAACACCACGCTGTGTCTCAGCACCAACACCAACACCAACACCACGCTGTGTGTCATCACCAACACCAGCACCACACTGTGTCTCAGCACCTACACCAACACCAAGCTGTGTCTCAGCACCAACACCAAAACCAACACCACGATGTGTCTCAGCACCAACAACACCACGCTTGTCTCAGCACCAACACCAACACCAACACCACGCTGTGTCTCAGCACCAACAGCAACACCAACACAACGCTATGTCTCAGAACCAACACCAACACCACTCTGTGTCTCAGCACCAACACCAACACCAACACCACGCTGTGTCTCAGCACCAACATCAACACCACGCTGTGTCTCAGCACCAACAATAACACCACGCTGTGTCTCAGCACCAACACCAACACCAACACAATGCTGTGTCTCATCACCAACACCAACACCACGCTGTGTCTCAGCACCAACATTAACACCACGCTGTGTCTCAGCACCAACACCAACACCAACACCACGCTGTGTCCCAGCACCAACAATAACACCACGCTGTGTCTCAGCACCAACACCAACACCAACACCATGCTCTGTCTAAGCACCAACAGAAACACCATCACCACGCTGTGTCTCAGCATCAACACAAACACCAAGCTGTGTCTCAGCACCAACACGAACACCAACACCAACACCAACACCACGCTGTGTCTCAGCATCAACACCAACACCACGCTGTGTCTCAGCACCAACACCAATACCACGCTGTGTCTCCGCACCAACACCAACACCACGCTGTGTCTCCGCACCAACACCAACACCAACACCACGCTGTTTCTCAGCAATAACACTATCTAAACACTGTGTCTCAGCACCAACACCAACACGAACACCATGCTCTGTCTCAGCACCAACACCAAAACCACGCTGTATCTCAGCACCAACACCAACACCACTCTGTATCTCAGCACCAACACCAACACCAAAACCACGCTGAGTCTCAGCACCTACATCAACACCAACACCAACGCCGCGCTGTGTCTCAGCACTAACTCCAACACCACGCTGTGTCTCAGCACTAACACCAACACCAAACTGTGTCTCAGCATCAACACAAACATCACGCTGTGTCTCAGCACCAACACCAACACCACTCTGTGTCTCAGCACCAACACCAACACCAACACCACGCTGTGTCTCATCAGCAACACCAACACCACGCTGTGTCTCAGCACCAACACCAACACCAACACCACGCTGTGTGTCTTCAGCAACACCAACACCACGCTGTGTCTCAGCACCAACACCAACACCACGCTGTGTCTCAGCACCAACACCAAAACCAACACCACGATGTGTCTCAGCACCAACAACACCACGCTGTGTCTCAGCACCAACACCAACACCAACACCACGCTGTGTCTCAGCACAAACACCAACACCAACACAGCGCTGTGTCTCAGCATCAGCACCAACACCATGCTGTGTCTCAGCATCAACACAAACATCACGCTGTGTCTCAGCACCAACACCAACACCAACACCACGCTGTGTCTCAGCACCAACACAACGCTGTGTCTCAGCACCAACATCAACACCACGCTGTGTCTCAGCACTAACACCAACACCAAACTGTGTGTCAGCACCAACACCAACACCACGCTGTGTCTCAGTACCAACACCAACACCAACACCACGCTGTGTCTCAGCACCAACACCAACACCACGCTGTGTCTCCGCACCAACACCAACACCAACACCACACTGCCACGCTGTGTCTCAGCAATAACACTATCATAACACTGTGTCTCAGCACCAACACCAACACCAACACCATGCTCTGTCTCAGCACCAACACCAAAACCACGCTGTATCTCAGCACCAACACCAACACCACTCTGTATCTCAGCACCAACACCAAAACCAAAACCACGCTGTGTCTCAGCACCAACATTAACACCAACACCAAGACCGCGCTGTGTCTCAGCACCAACACCAACACCACGCTGTGTCTCAGCACCAACACCAACACCACGCTGTGTCTCAACACCAACAGCAAAACCAACACCACGATGTGTCTCAGCACCAACAACACCACGCTGTGTCTCAGCACCAATACCAACAACAACACCACGCTGTGTCTCAGCACAAACACCAACACCAACACAACGCTGTGTCTCAGCATCAACACCAACACCATGCTGTGTCTCAGCATCAACACAAACATCACGCTGTGTCTCAGCACCAACACCAACACCAACACCACGCTGTGTCTCAGCACCAACAGCAACACCAACACAACGCTGTGTCTCAGCACCAACATCAACAGCACGCTGTGTCTCAGCACTAACACCAACACCAAACTATGTCTAAGCACCAACACCAACACCACGCTGTGTCTCAGCACAAACACCAACACCAACACCACGCTGTGTCTCAGCACCAAAACCAACACCAACACCATGCTGTGTCTCAGCACCAACACCAACACCACGCTGTGTCTCAGCACCTACACCAACATAACACTGTGCCTCAGCACCAACACCAACACCACGCTGTATCTCAACACCAACACCAACACCAACACCACGCTGTGTCTCAGCACCAAAAACAACACCAACACCACGCTGTGTCTCATCACCAACACCAACACCACCCTGAGTCTCAGCACCAACACCAACACCAACACCAGGCTGTGTCTCATCACCAACACCAACACCACGCTCTTTCTCAGCACCAACACCAACACCAACACCAACACCACGCTTAGTCTCAGCACCAAAACCAACACCACTCTGTGTCTCAGCACCAACACCAACACCACGCTGTGTCTCATCACCAACACCAACACCACGCTGTGTCTCATCACCAACACCAACACCACGCTGTGTCTCAGCACCAACACCAACACCAACACCACGCTGTGTGTCATCACCAACACCAGCACCACGCTGTGTCTCAGCACCTACACCAACACCACGCTGTGTCTCAGCACCAACACCAAAACCAACACCACGATGTGTCTCAGCACCAACAACACCACGCTTGTCTCAGCACCAACACCAACACCAACACCACGATGTGTCTCAGCACAAACACCAACACCAACACAACGCTGTGTCTCAGCATCAACACCAACACCACGCTGTGTCTCAGTACCAACACCAACACCAACACCACGCTGTGTCTCAGCACCAATACCAACACCACGCTGTGTCTCCGCACCAACACCAACACCAACACCACGCTGCCACGCTGTGTCTCAGCAATAACACTATCATAACACTGTGTCTCAGCACCAACACCAACACCAACACCATGCTCTGTCTCAGCACCAACACCAAAACCACGCTGTATCTCAGCACCAACACCAACACCACTCTGTATCTCAGCACCAACACCAACACCAAAACCACGCTGTGTCTCAGCACCAACATTAACACCAACACCAAGACCGCACTGTGTCTCAGCACCAACACCAACACCACGCTGTGTCTCAGCACCAACACCAACACCACGCTGTGTCTCAACACCAACACCAAAACCAACACCACGATGTGTCTCAGCAAAAACAACACCACGCTGTGTCTCAGCACCAATACCAACAACAACACCACGCTGTGTCTCAGCACAAACACCAACACCAACACAACGCTGTGTCTCAGCATCAACACCAACACCATGCTGTGTCTCAGCATCAACACAAACATCACGCTGTGTCTCAGCACCAACACCAACACCAACACCACGCTGTGTCTCAGCACCAACAGCAACACCAACACAACGCTGTGTCTCAGCACCAACATCAACAGCACGCTGTGTCTCAGCACTAACACCAACACCAAACTATGTCTAAGCACCAACACCAACACCACGCTGTGTCTCAGCACAAACACCAACACCAACACCACGCTGTGTCTCAGCACCAAAACCAACACCAACACCATGCTGTGTCTCAGCACCAACACCAACACCACGCTGTGTCTCAGCACCTACACCAACATAACACTGTGCCTCAGCACCAACACCAACACCACGCTGTATCTCAACACCAACACCAACACCAACACCACGCTGTGTCTCAGCACCAAAAACAACACCAACACCACGCTGTGTCTCATCACCAACACCAACACCACCCTGAGTCTCAGCACCAACACCAACACCACCAGGCTGTGTCTCATCACCAACACCAACACCACGCTCTTTCTCAGCACCAACACCAACACCAACACCAACACCACGCTTAGTCTCAGCACCAAAACCAACACCACTCTGTGTCTCAGCACCAACACCAACACCACGCTGTGTCTCATCACCAACACCAACACCACGCTGTGTCTCAGCACCAACACCAACACCAACACCACGCTGTGTCTCAGCACCAACACCAGCACCACGCTGTGTCTCAGCACCTACACCAACACCAAGCTGTGTCTCAGCACCAACACCAAAACCAACACCACGATGTGTCTCAGCACCAACACCAAAACCAACACCACGATGTGTCTCAGCACCAACAACACCACGCTTGTCTCAGCACCAACACCAACACCAACACCACGCTGTGTCTCAGCACAAACACCAACACCAACACAACGCTGTGTCTCAGCATCAACACCAACACCATGCTGTGTCTCAGCATCAACATCAACACCACGCTGTGTCTCAGCACCAACACCAACACCAACACCACGCTGTGTCTCAGCACCAACACCAACACCAACACAACGCTGTGTCTCAGCACCAACACCAACACCAACACCACGCTGTGTCTCAGCACCAACAGCAACACCAACACAACGCTGTGTCTCAGAACCAACACCAACACCACGCTGTGTCTCAGCACCAACACCCACACCAACACCACGCTGTGTCTCAGCACCAACACCAACACCACGCTGTGTCTTAGCACCAACAATAACACCACGCTGTGTCTCAGCACCAACACCAACACCAACACAATGCTGTGTCTCATCACCAACACCAACACCACGCTGTGTCTCAGCACCAACATTAACACCACGCTGTGTCACAGCACCAACACCAACACCAACACCACGCTGTGTCCCAGCACCAACAATAACACCACACTGTGTCTCAGCACCAACACCAACACCAACACCACGCTCTGTCTAAGCACCAACAGAAACACCAACACCACGCTGTGTCTCAGCATCAACACAAACACCAAGCTGTGTCTCAGCACCAACACGAACACCAACACCAACACCAACACCACGCTGTGTCTCAGCATCAACACCAACACCACGCTGTGTCTCAGCACCAACACCAATACCACGCTGTGTCTCCGCACCAACACCAACACCACGCTGTGTCTCCGCACCAACACCAACACCAACACCACGCTGTTTCTCAGCAATAACACTATCAAAACACTGTGTCTCAGCACCAACACCAACACGAACACCATGCTCTGTCTCAGCACCAACACCAAAACCACGCTGTATCTCAGCACCAACACCAACACCACTCTGTATCTCAGCACCAACACCAACACCAAAACCACGCTGAGTCTCAGCACCTACATCAACACCAACACCAACGCCGCGCTGTGTCTCAGCACTAACTCCAACACCACGCTGTGTCTCAGCACTAAAACCAACACCAAACTGTGTCTCAGCACCAACACCACGCTGTGTCTCAGCACCAACACCAACACCAACATCACGCTGTGTCTCAGCACCAACACCAACACCACGCTGTGTCCCAGCACCAAAACCAACACCACACTTTGCCTCATCACCAACACCAACACCACGCTGTATCTGAACATCAACACCAACACCAACACCACGCTGTGTCTCAGCACCAAAACCAAAACCAACACCACGCTGTGTCTCATCACCAACACCACCCTGAGTCTCAGCACTAACACCAAGACCAACACCACACTGTGTCTCATCACCAACACCAACACCACGCTCTTTCTCAGCACCAACACCAACACCAACACCAACACCACGCTGTGTCTCAGCACCAACACCAACACCACGCTGTGTCTCAGCACCAACACCAACACCAACACCACGCTGTGTCTCATCACCAACACCAACACCACGCTGTGTCTCAGCACAAACACCAACACCAACACCACACTTTGTGTCATCACCAACACCAACACAACGCTGTGTCTCAGCACCAAAATCAACACCACGCTGTGTCTCAGCACTAACACCAACACCAAACTGTGTCTCAGCACCAACACCAACACCACGCTGTGTCTCAGCACCAACACCAATACCAACACCACGCTGTGTCTCTGCACCAACACCAACACCACGCTGTGTCACAGCACCAACACCAACAACACGCTGTGTCTCAGCACCAACACCAACACCAACACCACGCTGTGTCTCAGCACCTACACCAACACCACACTGTGCCTCAGCACCAACACCAACACCACGTTGTATCTCAATACCAACACAAACACCAACACCACGCTGTGTCGCAGCACCAAAACGAACACCAACACAGCGCTGTGTGTCCTCACGAACACCAACACCACCCTGAGTCTCAGCACCAACACCAACTCCAACACCACGCTGTGTCTCAGCACCAACACCAACACCAACACAATGCTGTGTCTCATCACCAACACCAACACCACGCTGTGTCTCAGCACCAACATTAACACCACGCTGTGTCACAGCACCAACACCAACACCAACACCACGCTGTGTCCCAGCACCAACAATAACACCACACTGTGTCTCAGCACCAACACCAACACCAACACCACGCTCTGTCTAAGCACCAACAGAAACACCAACACCACGCTGTGTCTCAGCATCAACACAAACACCAAGCTGTGTCTCAGCACCAACACGAACACCAACACCAACACCAACACCACGCTGTGTCTCAGCATCAACACCAACACCACGCTGTGTCTCAGCACCAACACCAATACCACGCTGTGTCTCCGCACCAACACCAACACCACGCTGTGTCTCCGCACCAACACCAACACCAACACCACGCTGTTTCTCAGCAATAACACTATCAAAACACTGTGTCTCAGCACCAACACCAACACGAACACCATGCTCTGTCTCAGCACCAACACCAAAACCACGCTGTATCTCAGCACCAACACCAACACCACTCTGTATCTCAGCACCAACACCAACACCAAAACCACGCTGAGTCTCAGCACCTACATCAACACCAACACCAACGCCGCGCTGTGTCTCAGCACTAACTCCAACACCACGCTGTGTCTCAGCACTAAAACCAACACCAAACTGTGTCTCAGCACCAACACCACGCTGTGTCTCAGCACCAACACCAACACCAACATCACGCTGTGTCTCAGCACCAACACCAACACCACGCTGTGTCCCAGCACCAAAACCAACACCACACTTTGCCTCATCACCAACACCAACACCACGCTGTATCTGAACATCAACACCAACACCAACACCACGCTGTGTCTCAGCACCAAAACCAAAACCAACACCACGCTGTGTCTCATCACCAACACCACCCTGAGTCTCAGCACTAACACCAAGACCAACACCACACTGTGTCTCATCACCAACACCAACACCACGCTCTTTCTCAGCACCAACACCAACACCAACACCAACACCACGCTGTGTCTCAGCACCAACACCAACACCACGCTGTGTCTCAGCACCAACACCAACACCAACACCACGCTGTGTCTCATCACCAACACCAACACCACGCTGTGTCTCAGCACAAACACCAACACCAACACCACACTTTGTGTCATCACCAACACCAACACCACGCTGTGTCTCAGCACCTACACCAACACCACGCTGTGTCTCAGCACCAACACCAAAACCAACACCACGATGTGTCTCAGCACCAACAACACCAACACCACGCTGTGTCTCAGCACCAACACCAACACCACGCTGTGTCTCAGCACTAACACCAACACCAAACTGTGTCTAAGCACCAACAGCAACACCACGCTTTGTCTCAGCACAAACACCAACACCAACACCACGCTGTGTCTCAGCACCAAAACCAACACCAACACCATGCTGTGTCTCAGCACCAACACCAACACCACGCTGTGTCTCAGCACCTACACCAACATAACACTGTGCCTCAGCACCAACACCAACACCACACTGTATCTCAACACCAACACCAACACCAACACCACGCTGTGTCTCAGCACCAAAAACAACACCAACACAACGCTGTGTCTCATCACCAACACCAACACCACCCTGAGTCTCAGCACCAACACCAACACCAACACCAGGCTGTGTCTCATCACCAACACCAACACCACGCTCTTTCTCAGCACCAACACCAACACCAACACCAACACCACGCTTAGACTCAGCACCAAAACCAACACCACTCTGTGTCTCAGCACCAACACCAACACCACGCTGTGTCTCATCACCAACACCAACACCACGCTGTGTCTCAGCACCAACACCAACACCAACACCACGCTGTGTGTCATCACCAACACCAGCACCACGCTGTGTCTCAGCACCTACACCAACACCACGCTGTGTCTCAGCACCAACACCAAAACCAACACCATGCTGTGTCTCAAGATCAACATCAACACCACGCTGTGTCTCAGCACCAACACCAACACCAACACCACGCTGTGTCTCAGCACCAACACCAACACCAACACAACGCTGTGTCTCAGCACCAACACCAACACCAAAGCCACGCTGTGTCTCAGCACCAACAGCAACACCAACACAACGCTGTGTCTCAGAACCAACACCAACACCACGCTGTGTCTCAGCACCAACACCAACACCAACACCACGCTGTGTCTCAGCACCAACACCAACACCACGCTGTGTCTCAGCACCAACAATAACACCACGCTGTGTCTCAGCACCAACACCAACACCAACACAATGCTGTGTCTCATCACCAACACCAACACCACGCTGTGTCTCAGCACCAACATTAACACCACGCTGTGTCACAGCACCAACACCAACACCAACACCACGCTGTGTCCCAGCACCAACAATAACACCACACTGTGTCTCAGCACCAACACCAACACCAACACCACGCTCTGTCTAAGCACCAACAGAAACACCAACACCACGCTGTGTCTCAGCATCAACACAAACACCAAGCTGTGTCTCAGCACCAACAGGAACACCAACACCAACACCAACACCACGCTGTGTCTCAGCATCAACACCAACACCACGCTGTGTCTCAGCACCAACACCAATACCACGCTGTGTCTCCGCACCAACACCAACACCACGCTGTGTCTCCGCACCAACACCAACACCAACACCACGCTGTTTCTCAGCAATAACACTATCAAAACACTGTGTCTCAGCACCAACACCAACACGAACACCATGCTCTGTCTCAGCACCAACACCAAAACCACGCTGTATCTCAGCACCAACACCAACACCACTCTGTATCTCAGCACCAACACCAACACCAAAACCACGCTGAGTCTCAGCACCTACATCAACACCAACACCAACGCCGCGCTGTGTCTCAGCACTAACTCCAACACCACGCTGTGTCTCAGCACTAACACCAACACCAAACTGTGTCTCAGCACCAACACCACGCTGTGTCTCAGCACCAACACCAACACCAACATCACGCTGTGTCTCAGCACCAACACCAACACCACGCTGTGTCTCAGCACCAAAACCAACACCACACTTTGCCTCATCACCAACACCAACACCACGCTGTATCTGAACATCAACACCAACACCAACACCACGCTGTGTCTCAGCACCAAAACCAAAACCAACACCACGCTGTGTCTCATCACCAACACCACCCTGAGTCTCAGCACTAACACCAACACCAACACCACACTGTGTCTCATCACCAACACCAACACCACGCTCTTTCTCAGCACCAACACCAACACCAACACCAACACCACGCTGTGTCTCAGCACCAACACCAACACCACGCTGTGTCTCAGCACCAACACCAACACCAACACCACGCTGTGTCTCATCACCAACACCAACACCACGCTGTGTCTCAGCACCAACACCAACACCAACACCACGCTGTGTGTCATCACCAACACCAGCACCACGCTGTGTCTCAGCACCTACACCAACACCACGCTGTGTCTCAGCACCAACACCAAAACCAACACCACGATGTGTCTCAGCACCAACAACACCACGCTGTGTCTCAGCACCAACACCAACACCAACACCACGCTGTGTCTCAGCACAAACACCAACACCAACACAACGCTGTGTCTCAGCATCAACACCAACACCATGCTGTGTCTCAGCATCAACACAAACATCACGCTGTGTCTCAGCACCAACACCAACACCAACACCACGCTGTGTCTCAGCACCAACAGCAACACCAACACAACGCTGTGTCTCAGCACCAAAATCAACACCACGCTGTGTCTCAGCACTAACACCAACACCAAACTGTGTCTCAGCACCAACACCAACACCACGCTGTGTCTCAGCACCAACACCAATACCAACACCACGCTGTGTCTCTGCACCAACACCAACACCACGCTGTGTCACAGCACCAACACCAACAACACGCTGTGTCTCAGCACCAACACCAACACCAACACCACGCTGTGTCTCAGCACCTACACCAACACCACACTGTGCCTCAGCACCAACACCAACACCACGTTGTATCTCAATACCAACACAAACACCAACACCACGCTGTGTCGCAGCACCAAAACGAACACCAACACAGCGCTGTGTGTCCTCACGAACACCAACACCACCCTGAGTCTCAGCACCAACACCAACTCCAACACCACGCTGTGTCTCATCACCAACACCAACACCACGCTCTTTCTCAGCACCAACACCAACACCAACACCAACACCAACACCACGCTGTGTCTGAGCACCAACACCAACACCAACACCACGCTGTGTCTCAGCACCAACACCAACACCAACACCACGCTGTGTCTCAGCACCAACACCAACACCAACACCACGCTGTGTCTCAGCACCAACACCAACACCACGCTGTGTCTCAGCACCAACACCAACACCAACACCACGCTGTGTCTCAGCACCAACAGCAACACCAACACAACGCTGTGTCTCAGCACCAAAATCAACACCACGCTGTGTCTCAGCACTAACACCAACACCAAACTGTGTCTCAGCACCAACACCAACACCACGCTGTGTCTCAGCACCAACACCAATACCAACACCACGCTGTGTCTCTGCACCAACACCAACACCACGCTGTGTCACAGCACCAACACCAACAACACGCTGTGTCTCAGCACCAACACCAACACCAACACCACGCTGTGTCTCAGCACCTACACCAACACCACACTGTGCCTCAGCACCAACACCAACACCACGTTGTATCTCAATACCAACACAAACACCAACACCACGCTGTGTCCCAGCACCAAAACGAACACCAACACAGCGCTGTGTGTCCTCACGAACACCAACACCACCCTGAGTCTCAGCACCAACACCAACTCCAACACCACGCTGTGTCTCATCACCAACACCAACACCACGCTCTTTCTCAGCACCAACACCAACACCAACACCAACACCAACACCACGCTGTGTCTGAGCACCAACACCAACACCAACACCATGCTGTGTCTCAGCACAAACACCAACACCAACACAACGCTCTGTCTCAGCATCAACACCAACACCATGCTGTGTCTCAGCATCAACCCAAACATCACGCTGTGTCTCAGCACCAACACCAACACCAACACCACGCTGTGTCTCAGCACCAGCACCAACACAATGCTGTGTCTCAGCACCAACATCAACACCACGCTGTGTCTCAGCACCAACACCAACACCAACACCACGCTGTGTCTCAGCACCAACACCAACACCAGCACCACGCTGTGTCTCAGTACCAACACCAACACCAAAACCACGCTGTGTCTCAGCACCAACACCAACGCCACGCTGTGTCTCAGCACCAACACCAACACCAAAACCACGCTGTGTCTCAGCACCAACAGCAACACCCACACAACGCTGTGTCTCAGCACCAACACCAACACCACGCTGTGTCTCAGCACCAACACCAACACCAACACCACGCTGTGTCTCAGCACCAACACCAACACCACGCTGTGTCTCAGCACCAACTATAACACCACGCTGTGTCTCAGCACCAACACCAACACCAACACCACGCTGTGTCTCAGCACCAACACCAACACCACGCTGTGTCTCAGCACCAACACCAACACCACGCTGTGTCTCAGTACCAACCCCAACACCACGCTGTGTCTCAGCACCAACACCAACACCAACACCACGCTGTGTCTCAGCACCAACAATAACACCACGCTGTGTCTCAGCACCAACACCAACACCAACACCACGCTGTGTCTCAGCACCAACAGAAACACGAACACCACGCTGTGTCTCAGCATCAACACCAACACCACGCTGTGTCTCAGCACCAACACCAACACCAACACCAACACCAACACCAACAACACGCTGTGTCTCAGCATCAACACCAACACCAACACCACGCTGTGTCTCAGCACCAACACCAACACCACGCTGTGTCTCAGCACCAACACCAACACCACGCTGTGTCTCAGCACCAACCCAAACACCACGCTGTGTCTCAGCACCAACACCAACACCAACACCACGCTGTGTCTCAGCACCAACAATAACACTACGCTGTGTCTCAGCACCAACACCAACACCAACACCACGCTGTGTCTCAGCACCAACAGAAACACGGACACCACGCTGTGTCTCAGCATCAACACCAACACCACGCTGTGTCTCAGCACCAACACGAACACCAACACCAACACCAACACCAACACCACGCTGTGTCTCAGCATCAACACCAACACCAACACCACGCTGTGTCTCAGCACCAACACCAACACCACGCTGTGTCTCAGCACCAACTCCAAAACCAACACCACGATGTGTCTCAGCACCAACAACACCACGCTGTGTCTCAGCACCAACACCAACACCAACACCACGCTGTGTCTAAGCACAAACACCAACACCAACACAACGCTGTGTCTCAGCATCAACACCAGCACCATTCTGTGTCTCAGCATCAACACAAACATCAGGCTGTGTCTCAGCACCAACACCAACACCAACACCACGCTGTGTCTCAGCACCAACACCAACACCACGCTGTGTCTCAGCACCAACTATAACACCACGCTGTGTCTCAGCACCAACACCAACACCAACACCACGCTGTGTCTCAGCACCAACACCAACACCACGCTGTGTCTCAGCACCAACACCAACACCACGCTGTGTCTCAGCACCAACCCAAACACCACGCTGTGTCTCAGCACCAACACCAATACCAACACCACGCTGTGTCTCACCACAAACACCAACACCAACACCACGCTCTGTCTCAGCACCAAAAACAACACCAACACCACGGTGTGTCTCATCACCAACACCAACACCACCCTGAGTCTCAGCACCAACACCAACACCAACACCAGGCTGTGTCTCATCACCAACACCAACACCACGCTCTTTCTCAGCACCAACACCAACACCAACACCAACACCACGCTTAGTCTCAGCACCAAAACCAACACCACTCTGTGTCTCAGCACCAACACCAACACCACGCTGTGTCTCATCACCAACACCAACACCACGCTGTGTCTCAGCACCAACACCAACACCAACACCACGCTGTGTGTCATCACCAACACCAGCACCACGCTGTGTCTCAGCACCTACACCAACACCAAGCTGTGTCTCAGCACCAACACCAAAACCAACACCACGATGTGTCTCAGCACCAACAACACCACGCTTGTCTCAGCACCAACACCAACACCAACACCACGCTGCCACGCTGTGTCTCAGCAATAACACTATCATAACACTGTGTCTCAGCACCAACACCAACACCAACACCATGCTCTGTCTCAGCACCAACACCAACACCACACTGTATCTGAGCACCAACACCAACACCACTCTCTATCTCAGCACGAACACCAACACCAAAACCACGCTGTGTCTCAGCACCAACATCAACACCAACACCAACACCGCGCTCTCTCAGAACCAACACCAACACCACGCTGTGTCTCAGCACCAACACCAACACCACGCTGTGTCTCAACACCAACACCAAAACCAACACCACGATGTGTCTCAGCACCAACCACACCACGCTGTGTCTCAGCACCAACACCAACACCAACACCACGCTGTGTCTCAGCACAAACACCAACACCAACACAATGCTGTGTCTCAGCATCAACACCAACACCATGCTCTGTCTCAGCATCAACACAAACATCACGCTGTGTCTCAGCACCAACACCAACACCAACACCACGCTGTGTCTCAGCACCAACAGCAGCACCAACACAACGCTGTTTCTCAGCACCAACATCAACACCACGCTGTGTCTCAGCACTAACACCAACACCAAACTGTGTCTAAGCACCAACACCAACACCACGCTGTGTCTCAGCACCAACACCAACACCAACACCACGCTGTGTCTCAGCACCAAAACCAACACCAACACCATGCTGTGTCTCAGCACCAACACCAACACCACGCTGTGTCTCAGCACCAACACCAACACCAATACCACGCACTGTCTCAGCACCTACACCAACATAACACTGTGCCTCAGCACCAACACCAACACCACGCTGTATCTCAACACCAACACCAACATCAACACCACGTTGTGTCTCAGCACCAAAAACAACACCAACACCACGCTGTGTCTCATCACCAACACCAACACCACCCTGAGTCTCAGCACCAACACCAACACCAACACCACGCTGTGTCTCATCACCAACACCAACACCACGCTCTTTCACAGCACCAACACCAACACCAACACCAACACCAACACCACGCTGTGTCTCAGCACCAACACCAACACCACTCTGTGTCTCAGCACCAACACCAACACCAACACCACGCTGTGTCTCATCAGCAACACCAACACCACGCTGTGTCTCAGCACCAACACCAACACCAACACCACGCTGTGTGTCATCAGCAACACCAACACCACGCTGTGTCTCAGCACCTACACCAACACCACGCTGTGTCTCAGCACCAACACCAAAACCAACACCACGATGTGTCTCAGCACCAACAACACCACGCTGTGTCTCAGCACCAACACCAACACCAACACCACGCTGTGTCTCAGCACAAACACCAACACCAACACAGCGCTGTGTCTCAGCATCAGCACCAACACCATGCTGTGTCTCAGCATCAACACAAACATCACGCTGTGTCTCAGCACCAACACCAACACCAACACCACGCTGTGTCTCAGCACCAACACAACGCTGTGTCTCAGCACCAACATCAACACCACGCTGTGTCTCAGCACTAACACCAACACCAAACTGTGTGTCAGCACCAACACCAACACCACGCTGTGTCTCAGTACCAACACCAACACCAACACCACGCTGTGTCTCAGCACCAACACCAACACCACGCTGTGTCTCCGCACCAACACCAACACCAACACCACGCTGCCACGCTGTGTCTCAGCAATAACACTATCATAACACTGTGTCTCAGCACCAACACCAACACCAACACCATGCTCTGTCTCAGCACCAACACCAAAACCACGCTGTATCTCAGCACCAACACCAACACCACTCTGTATCTCAGCACCAACACCAACACCAAAACCACGCTGTGTCTCAGCATCAACATCAACACCAACACCAAGACCGCGCTGTGTCTCAGCACCAACACCAACACCACGCTGTGTCTCAGCACCAACACCAACACCACGCTGTGTCTCAACACCAACACCAAAACCAACACCACGATGTGTCTCAGCACCAACAACACCACGCTGTGTCTCAGCACCAATACCAACAACAACACCACGCTGTGTCTCAGCACAAACACCAACACCAACACAACGCTGTGTCTCAGCATCAACACCAACACCATGCTGTGTCTCAGCATCAACACAAACATCACGCTGTGTCTCAGCACCAACACCAACACCAACACCACGCTGTGTCTCAGCACCAACAGCAACACCAAAACAACGCTGTGTCTCAGCACCAACATCAACAGCACGCTGTGTCTCAGCACTAACACCAACACCAAACTATGTCTAAGCACCAACACCAACACCACGCTGTGTCTCAGCACAAACACCAACACCAACACCACGCTGTGTCTCAGCACCAAAACCAACACCAACACCACGCTGTGTCTCAGCACCAAAACCAACACCAACACAATGCTGTGTCTCAGCACCAACACCAACACCACGCTGTGTCTCAGCACCTACACCAACATAACACTGTGCCTCAGCACCAACACCAACACCACGCTGTATCTCAACACCAACACCAACACCAACACCACGCTGTGTCTCAGCACCAAAAACAACACCAACACCACGCTGTGTCTCATCACCAACACCAACACCACCCTGAGTCTCAGCACCAACACCAACACCAACACCAGGCTGTGTCTCATCACCAACACCAACACCACGCTCTTTCTCAGCACCAACACCAACACCAACACCAACACCACGCTTAGTCTCAGCACCAAAACCAACACCACTCTGTGTCTCAGCACCAACACCAACACCACGCTGTGTCTCATCACCAACACCAACACCACGCTGTGTCTCAGCACCAACACCAACACCAACACCACGCTGTGTGTCATCACCAACACCAGCACCACACTGTGTCTCAGCACCTACACCAACACCAAGCTGTGTCTCAGCACCAACACCAAAACCAACACCACGATGTGTCTCAGCACCAACAACACCACGCTTGTCTCAGCACCAACACCAACACCAACACCACGCTGTGTCTCAGCACCAACAGCAACACCAAAACAACGCTATGTCTCAGAACCAACACCAACACCACGCTGTGTCTCAGCACCAACACCAACACCAACACCACGCTGTGTCTCAGCACCAACATCAACACCACGCTGTGTCTCAGCACCAACAATAACACCACGCTGTGTCTCAGCACCAACACCAACACCAACACAATGCTGTGTCTCATCACCAACACCAACACCACGCTGTGTCTCAGCACCAACATTAACACCACGCTGTGTCTCAGCACCAACACCAACACCAACACCACGCTGTGTCCCAGCACCAACAATAACACCACGCTGTGTCTCAGCACCAACACCAACACCAACACCATGCTCTGTCTAAGCACCAACAGAAACACCATCACCACGCTGTGTCTCAGCATCAACACAAACACCAAGCTGTGTCTCAGCACCAACACGAACACCAACACCAACACCAACACCACGCTGTGTCTCAGCATCAACACCAACACCACGCTGTGTCTCAGCACCAACACCAATACCACGCTGTGTCTCCGCACCAACACCAACACCACGCTGTGTCTCCGCACCAACACCAACACCAACACCACGCTGTTTCTCAGCAATAACACTATCTAAACACTGTGTCTCAGCACCAACACCAACACGAACACCATGCTCTGTCTCAGCACCAACACCAAAACCACGCTGTATCTCAGCACCAACACCAACACCACTCTGTATCTCAGCACCAACACCAACACCAAAACCACGCTGAGTCTCAGCACCTACATCAACACCAACACCAACGCCGCGCTGTGTCTCAGCACTAACTCCAACACCACGCTGTGTCTCAGCACTAACACCAACACCAAACTGTGTCTCAGCATCAACACAAACATCACGCTGTGTCTCAGCACCAACACCAACACCACTCTGTGTCTCAGCACCAACACCAACACCAACACCACGCTGTGTCTCATCAGCAACACCAACACCACGCTGTGTCTCAGCACCAACACCAACACCAACACCACGCTGTGTGTCTTCAGCAACACCAACACCACGCTGTGTCTCAGCACCAACACCAACACCACGCTGTGTCTCAGCACCAACACCAAAACCAACACCACGATGTGTCTCAGCACCAACAACACCACGCTGTGTCTCAGCACCAACACCAACACCAACACCACGCTGTGTCTCAGCACAAACACCAACACCAACACAGCGCTGTGTCTCAGCATCAGCACCAACACCATGCTGTGTCTCAGCATCAACACAAACATCACGCTGTGTCTCAGCACCAACACCAACACCAACACCACGCTGTGTCTCAGCACCAACACAACGCTGTGTCTCAGCACCAACATCAACACCACGCTGTGTCTCAGCACTAACACCAACACCAAACTGTGTGTCAGCACCAACACCAACACCACGCTGTGTCTCAGTACCAACACCAACACCAACACCACGCTGTGTCTCAGCACCAACACCAACACCACGCTGTGTCTCCGCACCAACACCAACACCAACACCACACTGCCACGCTGTGTCTCAGCAATAACACTATCATAACACTGTGTCTCAGCACCAACACCAACACCAACACCATGCTCTGTCTCAGCACCAACACCAAAACCACGCTGTATCTCAGCACCAACACCAACACCACTCTGTATCTCAGCACCAACACCAAAACCAAAACCACGCTGTGTCTCAGCACCAACATTAACACCAACACCAAGACCGCGCTGTGTCTCAGCACCAACACCAACACCACGCTGTGTCTCAGCACCAACACCAACACCACGCTGTGTCTCAACACCAACAGCAAAACCAACACCACGATGTGTCTCAGCACCAACAACACCACGCTGTGTCTCAGCACCAATACCAACAACAACACCACGCTGTGTCTCAGTCAAACACCAACACCAACACAACGCTGTGTCTCAGCATCAACACCAACACCATGCTGTGTCTCAGCATCAACACAAACATCACGCTGTGTCTCAGCACCAACACCAACACCAACACCACGCTGTGTCTCAGCACCAACAGCAACACCAACACAACGCTGTGTCTCAGCACCAACATCAACAGCACGCTGTGTCTCAGCACTAACACCAACACCAAACTATGTCTAAGCACCAACACCAACACCACGCTGTGTCTCAGCACAAACACCAACACCAACACCACGCTGTGTCTCAGCACCAAAACCAACACCAACACCATGCTGTGTCTCAGCACCAACACCAACACCACGCTGTGTCTCAGCACCTACACCAACATAACACTGTGCCTCAGCACCAACACCAACACCACGCTGTATCTCAACACCAACACCAACACCAACACCACGCTGTGTCTCAGCACCAAAAACAACACCAACACCACGCTGTGTCTCATCACCAACACCAACACCACCCTGAGTCTCAGCACCAACACCAACACCAACACCAGGCTGTGTCTCATCACCAACACCAACACCACGCTCTTTCTCAGCACCAACACCAACACCAACACCAACACCACGCTTAGTCTCAGCACCAAAACCAACACCACTCTGTGTCTCAGCACCAACACCAACACCACGCTGTGTCTCATCACCAACACCAACACCACGCTGTGTCTCATCACCAACACCAACACCACGCTGTGTCTCAGCACCAACACCAACACCAACACCACGCTGTGTGTCATCACCAACACCAGCACCACGCTGTGTCTCAGCACCTACACCAACACCACGCTGTGTCTCAGCACCAACACCAAAACCAACACCACGATGTGTCTCAGCACCAACAACACCACGCTTGTCTCAGCACCAACACCAACACCAACACCACGATGTGTCTCAGCACAAACACCAACACCAACACAACGCTGTGTCTCAGCATCAACACCAACACCACGCTGTGTCTCAGTACCAACACCAACACCAACACCACGCTGTGTCTCAGCACCAATACCAACACCACGCTGTGTCTCCGCACCAACACCAACACCAACACCACGCTGCCACGCTGTGTCTCAGCAATAACACTATCATAACACTGTGTCTCAGCACCAACACCAACACCAACACCATGCTCTGTCTCAGCACCAACACCAAAACCACGCTGTATCTCAGCACCAACACCAACACCACTCTGTATCTCAGCACCAACACCAACACCAAAACCACGCTGTGTCTCAGCACCAACATTAACACCAACACCAAGACCGCACTGTGTCTCAGCACCAACACCAACACCACGCTGTGTCTCAGCACCAACACCAACACCACGCTGTGTCTCAACACCAACACCAAAACCAACACCACGATGTGTCTCAGCAAAAACAACACCACGCTGTGTCTCAGCACCAATACCAACAACAACACCACGCTGTGTCTCAGCACAAACACCAACACCAACACAACGCTGTGTCTCAGCATCAACACCAACACCATGCTGTGTCTCAGCATCAACACAAACATCACGCTGTGTCTCAGCACCAACACCAACACCAACACCACGCTGTGTCTCAGCACCAACAGCAACACCAACACAACGCTGTGTCTCAGCACCAACATCAACAGCACGCTGTGTCTCAGCACTAACACCAACACCAAACTATGTCTAAGCACCAACACCAACACCACGCTGTGTCTCAGCACAAACACCAACACCAACACCACGCTGTGTCTCAGCACCAAAACCAACACCAACACCATGCTGTGTCTCAGCACCAACACCAACACCACGCTGTGTCTCAGCACCTACACCAACATAACACTGTGCCTCAGCACCAACACCAACACCACGCTGTATCTCAACACCAACACCAACACCAACACCACGCTGTGTCTCAGCACCAAAAACAACACCAACACCACGCTGTGTCTCATCACCAACACCAACACCACCCTGAGTCTCAGCACCAACACCAACACCAGGCTGTGTCTCATCACCAACACCAACACCACGCTCTTTCTCAGCACCAACACCAACACCAACACCAACACCACGCTTAGTCTCAGCACCAAAACCAACACCACTCTGTGTCTCAGCACCAACACCAACACCACGCTGTGTCTCATCACCAACACCAACACCACGCTGTGTCTCATCACCAACACCAACACCACGCTGTGTCTCAGCACCAACACCATCACCAACACCACGCTGTGTGTCATCACCAACACCAGCACCACGCTGTGTCTCAGCACCTACACCAACACCACGCTGTGTCTCAGCACCAACACCAAAACCAACACCACGATGTGTCTCAGCACCAACAACACCACGCTTGTCTCAGCACCAACACCAACACCAACACCACGCTGTGTCTCAGCACAAACACCAACACCAACACAACGCTGTGTCTCAGCATCAACACCAACACCATGCTGTGTCTCAGCATCAACATCAACACCACGCTGTGTCTCAGCACCAACACCAACACCAACACCACGCTGTGTCTCAGCACCAACACCAACACCAACACAACGCTGTGTCTCAGCACCAACACCAACACCAACACCACGCTGTGTCTCAGCACCAACAGCAACACCAACACAACGCTGTGTCTCAGAACCAACACCAACACCACGCTGTGTCTCAGCACCAACACCCACACCAACACCACGCTGTGTCTCAGCACCAACACCAACACCACGCTGTGTCTTAGCACCAACAATAACACCACGCTGTGTCTCAGCACCAACACCAACACCAACACAATGCTGTGTCTCATCACCAACACCAACACCACGCTGTGTCTCAGCACCAACATTAACACCACGCTGTGTCACAGCACCAACACCAACACCAACACCACGCTGTGTCCCAGCACCAACAATAACACCACACTGTGTCTCAGCACCAACACCAACACCAACACCACGCTCTGTCTAAGCACCAACAGAAACACCAACACCACGCTGTGTCTCAGCATCAACACAAACACCAAGCTGTGTCTCAGCACCAACACGAACACCAACACCAACACCAACACCACGCTGTGTCTCAGCATCAACACCAACACCACGCTGTGTCTCAGCACCAACACCAATACCACGCTGTGTCTCCGCACCAACACCAACACCACGCTGTGTCTCCGCACCAACACCAACACCAACACCACGCTGTTTCTCAGCAATAACACTATCAAAACACTGTGTCTCAGCACCAACACCAACACGAACACCATGCTCTGTCTCAGCACCAACACCAAAACCACGCTGTATCTCAGCACCAACACCAACACCACTCTGTATCTCAGCACCAACACCAACACCAAAACCACGCTGAGTCTCAGCACCTACATCAACACCAACACCAACGCCGCGCTGTGTCTCAGCACTAACTCCAACACCACGCTGTGTCTCAGCACTAAAACCAACACCAAACTGTGTCTCAGCACCAACACCACGCTGTGTCTCAGCACCAACACCAACACCAACATCACGCTGTGTCTCAGCACCAACACCAACACCACGCTGTGTCCCAGCACCAAAACCAACACCACACTTTGCCTCATCACCAACACCAACACCACGCTGTATCTGAACATCAACACCAACACCAACACCACGCTGTGTCTCAGCACCAAAACCAAAACCAACACCACGCTGTGTCTCATCACCAACACCACCCTGAGTCTCAGCACTAACACCAAGACCAACACCACACTGTGTCTCATCACCAACACCAACACCACGCTCTTTCTCAGCACCAACACCAACACCAACACCAACACCACGCTGTGTCTCAGCACCAACACCAACACCACGCTGTGTCTCAGCACCAACACCAACACCAACACCACGCTGTGTCTCATCACCAACACCAACACCACGCTGTGTCTCAGCACAAACACCAACACCAACACCACACTTTGTGTCATCACCAACACCAACACAACGCTGTGTCTCAGCACCAAAATCAACACCACGCTGTGTCTCAGCACTAACACCAACACCAAACTGTGTCTCAGCACCAACACCAACACCACGCTGTGTCTCAGCACCAACACCAATACCAACACCACGCTGTGTCTCTGCACCAACACCAACACCACGCTGTGTCACAGCACCAACACCAACAACACGCTGTGTCTCAGCACCAACACCAACACCAACACCACGCTGTGTCTCAGCACCTACACCAACACCACACTGTGCCTCAGCACCAACACCAACACCACGTTGTATCTCAATACCAACACAAACACCAACACCACGCTGTGTCGCAGCACCAAAACGAACACCAACACAGCGCTGTGTGTCCTCACGAACACCAACACCACCCTGAGTCTCAGCACCAACACCAACTCCAACACCACGCTGTGTCTCAGCACCAACACCAACACCAACACAATGCTGTGTCTCATCACCAACACCAACACCACGCTGTGTCTCAGCACCAACATTAACACCACGCTGTGTCACAGCACCAACACCAACACCAACACCACGCTGTGTCCCAGCACCAACAATAACACCACACTGTGTCTCAGCACCAACACCAACACCAACACCACGCTCTGTCTAAGCACCAACAGAAACACCAACACCACGCTGTGTCTCAGCATCAACACAAACACCAAGCTGTGTCTCAGCACCAACACGAACACCAACACCAACACCAACACCACGCTGTGTCTCAGCATCAACACCAACACCACGCTGTGTCTCAGCACCAACACCAATACCACGCTGTGTCTCCGCACCAACACCAACACCACGCTGTGTCTCCGCACCAACACCAACACCAACACCACGCTGTTTCTCAGCAATAACACTATCAAAACACTGTGTCTCAGCACCAACACCAACACGAACACCATGCTCTGTCTCAGCACCAACACCAAAACCACGCTGTATCTCAGCACCAACACCAACACCACTCTGTATCTCAGCACCAACACCAACACCAAAACCACGCTGAGTCTCAGCACCTACATCAACACCAACACCAACGCCGCGCTGTGTCTCAGCACTAACTCCAACACCACGCTGTGTCTCAGCACTAAAACCAACACCAAACTGTGTCTCAGCACCAACACCACGCTGTGTCTCAGCACCAACACCAACACCAACATCACGCTGTGTCTCAGCACCAACACCAACACCACGCTGTGTCCCAGCACCAAAACCAACACCACACTTTGCCTCATCACCAACACCAACACCACGCTGTATCTGAACATCAACACCAACACCAACACCACGCTGTGTCTCAGCACCAAAACCAAAACCAACACCACGCTGTGTCTCATCACCAACACCACCCTGAGTCTCAGCACTAACACCAAGACCAACACCACACTGTGTCTCATCACCAACACCAACACCACGCTCTTTCTCAGCACCAACACCAACACCAACACCAACACCACGCTGTGTCTCAGCACCAACACCAACACCACGCTGTGTCTCAGCACCAACACCAACACCAACACCACGCTGTGTCTCATCACCAACACCAACACCACGCTGTGTCTCAGCACAAACACCAACACCAACACCACACTTTGTGTCATCACCAACACCAACACCACGCTGTGTCTCAGCACCTACACCAACACCACGCTGTGTCTCAGCACCAACACCAAAACCAACACCACGATGTGTCTCAGCACCAACAACACCAACACCACGCTGTGTCTCAGCACCAACACCAACACCACGCTGTGTCTCAGCACTAACACCAACACCAAACTGTGTCTAAGCACCAACAGCAACACCACGCTTTGTCTCAGCACAAACACCAACACCAACACCACGCTGTGTCTCAGCACCAAAACCAACACCAACACCATGCTGTGTCTCAGCACCAACACCAACACCACGCTGTGTCTCAGCACCTACACCAACATAACACTGTGCCTCAGCACCAACACCAACACCACACTGTATCTCAACACCAACACCAACACCAACACCACGCTGTGTCTCAGCACCAAAAACAACACCAACACAACGCTGTGTCTCATCACCAACACCAACACCACCCTGAGTCTCAGCACCAACACCAACACCAACACCAGGCTGTGTCTCATCACCAACACCAACACCACGCTCTTTCTCAGCACCAACACCAACACCAACACCAACACCACGCTTAGACTCAGCACCAAAACCAACACCACTCTGTGTCTCAGCACCAACACCAACACCACGCTGTGTCTCATCACCAACACCAACACCACGCTGTGTCTCAGCACCAACACCAACACCAACACCACGCTGTGTGTCATCACCAACACCAGCACCACGCTGTGTCTCAGCACCTACACCAACACCACGCTGTGTCTCAGCACCAACACCAAAACCAACACCATGCTGTGTCTCAAGATCAACATCAACACCACGCTGTGTCTCAGCACCAACACCAACACCAACACCACGCTGTGTCTCAGCACCAACACCAACACCAACACAACGCTGTGTCTCAGCACCAACACCAACACCAAAGCCACGCTGTGTCTCAGCACCAACAGCAACACCAACACAACGCTGTGTCTCAGAACCAACACCAACACCACGCTGTGTCTCAGCACCAACACCAACACCAACACCACGCTGTGTCTCAGCACCAACACCAACACCACGCTGTGTCTCAGCACCAACAATAACACCACGCTGTGTCTCAGCACCAACACCAACACCAACACAATGCTGTGTCTCATCACCAACACCAACACCACGCTGTGTCTCAGCACCAACATTAACACCACGCTGTGTCACAGCACCAACACCAACACCAACACCACGCTGTGTCCCAGCACCAACAATAACACCACACTGTGTCTCAGCACCAACACCAACACCAACACCACGCTCTGTCTAAGCACCAACAGAAACACCAACACCACGCTGTGTCTCAGAATCAACACAAACACCAAGCTGTGTCTCAGCACCAACACGAACACCAACACCAACACCAACACCACGCTGTGTCTCAGCATCAACACCAACACCACGCTGTGTCTCAGCACCAACACCAATACCACGCTGTGTCTCCGCACCAACACCAACACCACGCTGTGTCTCCGCACCAACACCAACACCAACACCACGCTGTTTCTCAGCAATAACACTATCAAAACACTGTGTCTCAGCACCAACACCAACACGAACACCATGCTCTGTCTCAGCACCAACACCAAAACCACGCTGTATCTCAGCACCAACACCAACACCACTCTGTATCTCAGCACCAACACCAACACCAAAACCACGCTGAGTCTCAGCACCTACATCAACACCAACACCAACGCCGCGCTGTGTCTCAGCACTAACTCCAACACCACGCTGTGTCTCAGCACTAACACCAACACCAAACTGTGTCTCAGCACCAACACCACGCTGTGTCTCAGCACCAACACCAACACCAACATCACGCTGTGTCTCAGCACCAACACCAACACCACGCTGTGTCTCAGCACCAAAACCAACACCACACTTTGCCTCATCACCAACACCAACACCACGCTGTATCTGAACATCAACACCAACACCAACACCACGCTGTGTCTCAGCACCAAAACCAAAACCAACACCACGCTGTGTCTCATCACCAACACCACCCTGAGTCTCAGCACTAACACCAAGACCAACACCACACTGTGTCTCATCACCAACACCAACACCACGCTCTTTCTCAGCACCAACACCAACACCAACACCAACACCACGCTGTGTCTCAGCACCAACACCAACACCACGCTGTGTCTCAGCACCAACACCAACACCAACACCACGCTGTGTCTCATCACCAACACCAACACCACGCTGTGTCTCAGCACCAACACCAACACCAACACCACGCTGTGTGTCATCACCAACACCAGCACCACGCTGTGTCTCAGCACCTACACCAACACCACGCTGTGTCTCAGCACCAACACCAAAACCAACACCACGATGTGTCTCAGCACCAACAACACCACGCTGTGTCTCAGCACCAACACCAACACCAACACCACGCTGTGTCTCAGCACAAACACCAACACCAACACAACGCTGTGTCTCAGCATCAACACCAACACCATGCTGTGTCTCAGCATCAACACAAACATCACGCTGTGTCTCAGCACCAACACCAACACCAACACCACGCTGTGTCTCAGCACCAACAGCAACACCAACACAACGCTGTGTCTCAGCACCAAAATCAACACCACGCTGTGTCTCAGCACTAACACCAACACCAAACTGTGTCTCAGCACCAACACCAACACCACGCTGTGTCTCAGCACCAACACCAATACCAACACCACGCTGTGTCTCTGCACCAACACCAACACCACGCTGTGTCACAGCACCAACACCAACAACACGCTGTGTCTCAGCACCAACACCAACACCAACACCACGCTGTGTCTCAGCACCTACACCAACACCACACTGTGCCTCAGCACCAACACCAACACCACGTTGTATCTCAATACCAACACAAACACCAACACCACGCTGTGTCGCAGCACCAAAACGAACACCAACACAGCGCTGTGTGTCCTCACGAACACCAACACCACCCTGAGTCTCAGCACCAACACCAACTCCAACACCACGCTGTGTCTCATCACCAACACCAACACCACGCTCTTTCTCAGCACCAACACCAACACCAACACCAACACCAACACCACGCTGTGTCTGAGCACCAACACCAACACCAACACCACGCTGTGTCTCAGCACCAACACCAACACCAACACCACGCTGTGTCTCAGCACCAACACCAACACCAACACCACGCTGTGTCTCAGCACCAACACCAACACCACGCTGTGTCTCAGCACCAACACCAACACCAACACCACGCTGTGTCTCAGCACCAACAGCAACACCAACACAACGCTGTGTCTCAGCACCAAAATCAACACCACGCTGTGTCTCAGCACTAACACCAACACCAAACTGTGTCTCAGCACCAACACCAACACCACGCTGTGTCTCAGCACCAACACCAATACCAACACCACGCTGTGTCTCTGCACCAACACCAACACCACGCTGTGTCACAGCACCAACACCAACAACACGCTGTGTCTCAGCACCAACACCAACACCAACACCACGCTGTGTCTCAGCACCTACACCAACACCACACTGTGCCTCAGCACCAACACCAACACCACGTTGTATCTCAATACCAACACAAACACCAACACCACGCTGTGTCCCAGCACCAAAACGAACACCAACACAGCGCTGTGTGTCCTCACGAACACCAACACCACCCTGAGTCTCAGCACCAACACCAACTCCAACACCACGCTGTGTCTCATCACCAACACCAACACCACGCTCTTTCTCAGCACCAACACCAACACCAACACCAACACCAACACCACGCTGTGTCTGAGCACCAACACCAACACCAACACCATGCTGTGTCTCAGCACAAACACCAACACCAACACAACGCTCTGTCTCAGCATCAACACCAACACCATGCTGTGTCTCAGCATCAACCCAAACATCACGCTGTGTCTCAGCACCAACACCAACACCAACACCACGCTGTGTCTCAGCACCAGCACCAACACAATGCTGTGTCTCAGCACCAACATCAACACCACGCTGTGTCTCAGCACCAACACCAACACCAACACCACGCTGTGTCTCAGCACCAACACCAACACCAGCACCACGCTGTGTCTCAGTACCAACACCAACACCAAAACCACGCTGTGTCTCAGCACCAACACCAACGCCACGCTGTGTCTCAGCACCAACACCAACACCAAAACCACGCTGTGTCTCAGCACCAACAGCAACACCCACACAACGCTGTGTCTCAGCACCAACACCAACACCACGCTGTGTCTCAGCACCAACACCAACACCAACACCACGCTGTGTCTCAGCACCAACACCAACACCACGCTGTGTCTCAGCACCAACTATAACACCACGCTGTGTCTCAGCACCAACACCAACACCAACACCACGCTGTGTCTCAGCACCAACACCAACACCACGCTGTGTCTCAGCACCAACACCAACACCACGCTGTGTCTCAGTACCAACCCCAACACCACGCTGTGTCTCAGCACCAACACCAACACCAACACCACGCTGTGTCTCAGCACCAACACCAACGCCACGCTGTGTCTCAGCACCAACACCAACACCAAAACCACGCTGTGTCTCAGCACCAACAGCAACACCCACACAACGCTGTGTCTCAGCACCAACACCAACACCACGCTGTGTCTCAGCACCAACACCAACACCAACACCACGCTGTGTCTCAGCACCAACACCAACACCACGCTGTGTCTCAGCACCAACTATAACACCACGCTGTGTCTCAGCACCAACACCAACACCAACACCACGCTGTGTCTCAGCACCAACACCAACACCACGCTGTGTCTCAGCACCAACACCAACACCACGCTGTGTCTCAGTACCAACCCCAACACCACGCTGTGTCTCAGCACCAACACCAACACCAACACCACGCTGTGTCTCAGCACCAACAATAACACCACGCTGTGTCTCAGCACCAACACCAACACCAACACCACGCTGTGTCTCAGCACCAACAGAAACACGAACACCACGCTGTGTCTCAGCATCAACACCAACACCACGCTGTGTCTCAGCTCCAACACCAACACCAACACCAACACCAACACCAACAACACGCTGTGTCTCAGCATCAACACCAACACCAACACCACGCTGTGTCTCAGCACCAACACCAACACCACGCTGTGTCTCAGCACCAACACCAACACCACGCTGTGTCTCAGCACCAACCCAAACACCACGCTGTGTCTCAGCACCAACACCAACACCAACACCACGCTGTGTCTCAGCACCAACAATAACACCACGCTGTGTCTCAGCACCAACACCAACACCAACACCACGCTGTGTCTCAGCACCAACAGAAACACGGACACCACGCTGTGTCTCAGCATCAACACCAACACCACGCTGTGTCTCAGCACCAACACGAACACCAACACCAACACCAACACCAACACCACGCTGTGTCTCAGCATCAACACCAACACCAACACCACGCTGTGTCTCAGCACAAACACCAACACCACGCTGTGTCTCAGCACCAACTCCAAAACCAACACCACGATGTGTCTCAGCACCAACACCAACACCAACACCACGCTGTGTCTAAGCACAAACACCAACACCAACACAACGCTGTGTCTCAGCATCAACACCAGCACCATTCTGTGTCTCAGCATCAACACAAACATCAGGCTGTGTCTCAGCACCAACACCAACACCAACACCACGCTGTGTCTCAGCACCAACACCAACACCACGCTGTGTCTCAGCACCAACTATAACACCACGCTGTGTCTCAGCACCAACACCAACACCAACACCACGCTGTGTCTCAGCACCAACACCAACACCACGCTGTGTCTCAGCACCAACACCAACACCACGCTGTGTCTCAGCACCAACCCAAACACCACGCTGTGTCTCAGCACCAACACCAATACCAACACCACGCTGTGTCTCACCACAAACACCAACACCAACACCACGCTCTGTCTCAGCACCAACACCAACACCATGCTGTGTCTCAGCACCAAAACCAACACCAACACCACGCTGTGTCTCATCACCAACACCAACACCACCCTGAGTCTCAGCACCAACACCAACACCAACACCACGCTGTTTCTCATCACCAACACCAACAACACGCTGTGTCTCAGCACCAACACCAACACCAACACCACGCTGTGTCTCAGCACCTACACCAACACCACACTGTGCCTCAGCACCAACACCAACACCACGTTGTATCTCAATACCAACACAAACACCAACACCACGCTGTGTCGCAGCACCAAAACGAACACCAACACAGCGCTGTGTGTCCTCACGAACACCAACACCACCCTGAGTCTCAGCACCAACACCAACTCCAACACCACGCTGTGTCTCATCACCAACACCAACACCACGCTCTTTCTCAGCACCAACACCAACACCAACACCAACACCACGCTGTGTCTGAGCACCAACACCAACACCAACACCATGCTGTGTCTCAGCACAAACACCAACACCAACACAACGCTCTGTCTCAGCATCAACACCAACACCATGCTGTGTCTCAGCATCAACCCAAACATCACGCTGTGTCTCAGCACCAACACCAACACCAACACCACGCTGTGTCTCAGCACCAACACCAACACAATGCTGTGTCTCAGCACCAACATCAACACCACGCTGTGTCTCAGCACCAACACCAACACCAACACCACGCTGTGTCTCAGCACCAACACCAACACCAGCACCACGCTGTGTCTCAGTACCAACACCAACACCAAAACCACGCTGTGTCTCAGCACCAACACCAACGCCACGCTGTGTCTCAGCACCAACACCAACACCAACACCACGCTGTGTCTCAGCACCAACAGCAACACCCACACAACGCTGTGTCTCAGCACCAACACCAACACCACGCTGTGTCTCAGCACCAACACCAACACCAACACCACGCTGTGTCTCAGCACCAACACCAACACCACGCTGTGTCTCAGCACCAACTATAACACCACGCTGTGTCTCAGCACCAACACCAACACCAACACCACGCTGTGTCTCAGCACCAACACCAACACCACGCTGTGTCTCAGCACCAACACCAACACCACGCTGTGTCTCAGTACCAACCCCAACACCACGCTGTGTCTCAGCACCAACACCAACACCAACACCACGCTGTGTCTCAGCACCAACAATAACACCACGCTGTGTCTCAGCACCAACACCAACACCAACACCACGCTGTGTCTCAGCACCAACAGAAACACGAACACCACGCTGTGTCTCAGCATCAACACCAACACCACGCTGTGTCTCAGCACCAACACCAACACCAACACCAACACCAACACCAACAACACGCTGTGTCTCAGCATCAACACCAACACCAACACCACGCTGTGTCTCAGCACCAACACCAACACCACGCTGTGTCTCAGCACCAACACCAAAACCAACACCACGATGTGTCTCAGCACCAACAACACCACGCTGTGTCTCAGCACCAACACCAACACCAACACCACGCTGTATCTAAGCACAAACACCAACACCAACACAACGCTGTGTCTCAGCATCAACACCAGCACCATTCTGTGTCTCAGCATCAACACAAACATCACGGTGTGTCTCAGCACCAACACCAACACCAACACCACGCTGTGTCTCACCACAAACACCAACACCAACACCACGCTCTGTCTCAGCACCAACACCAACACCATGCTGTGTCTCAGGACCAAAACCAACACCAACACCACGCTGTGTCTCAGCACCAACACCAACACCACGCTGTGTCTCAGCACCAACACCAACACCAACACCACGCTGTGTCTCAGCACCTACACCAACACCACACTGTGTCTCAGCACCAACACCAACACCACGCTGTGTCTCAGCACCAACACCAACACCAACACCACGCTGTGTCTCAGCACCAACACCAACACCACGCTGTGTCTCAGCACCAACTATAACACCACGCTGTGTCTCAGCACCAACACCAACACCAACACCACGCTGTGTCTCAGCACCAACACCAACACCACGCTGTGTCTCAGCACCAACACCAACACCACGCTGTGTCTCAGTACCAACCCCAACACCACGCTGTGTCTCAGCACCAACACCAACACCAAAACCACGCTGTGTCTCAGCACCAACAATAATACCACGCTGTGTCTCAGCACCAACACCAACACCAACACCACGCTGTGTCTCAGCACCAACAGAAACACGAACACCACGCTGTGTCTCAGCATCAACACCAACACCACTCTGTGTCTCAGCACCAACACCAACACCAACACCAACACCAACACCAACAACACGCTGTGTCTCAGCATCAACACCAACACCAACACCACGCTGTGTCTCAGCACCAACACCAACACCACGCTGTGTCTCAGCACCAACACCAAAACCAACACGACGATGTGTCTCAGCACCAACAACACCACGCTGTGTCTCAGCACCAACACCAACACCAACACCACGCTGTGTCTAAGCACAAACACCAACACCAACACAACGCTCTGTCTCAGCATCAACACCAGCACCATTCTGTGTCTCAGCATCAACACAAACATCACGGTGTGTCTCAGCACCAACACCAACACCAACACCACGCTGTGTCTCACCACAAACACCAACACCAACACCACGCTCTGTCTCAGCACCAACACCAACACCATGCTGTGTCTCAGGACCAAAACCAACACCAACACCACGCTGTGTCTCAGCACAAACACCAACACCACGCTGTGTCTCAGCACCAACACCAACACCAACACCACGCTGTGTCTCAGCACCTACACCAACACCACACTGTGCCTCAGCACCAACACCAACACCACGCTGTATCTCAACACCAACACCAACACCAACACCACGCTGTGTCTCAGCACCAAAACCAACACCAACACCACGCTGTGTCTCATCACCAACACCAACACCACCCTGAGTCTCAGCACCAACACCAACACCAACACCACGCTGTGTCTCATCACCAACACCAACACCACGCTCTTTCTCAGAACCAACACCAACACCAACACCAACACCACGCTGTGTCTCAGCACCAACACCAACACCACGCTGTGTCTCAGCACCAACACCAACACCACGCTGTGTCTCATCACCAACACCAACACCACGCTGTGTCTCAGCACCAACACCAACACCAACACCACGCTGTGTCTCAGCACCAACACCAACACCATGCTGTGTCCCAGCACCAACAATAAGACCTCGCCCTGTCTCAGCACCAACACCAACACCAACACAACGCTGTGTCTCAGCATCAACACCAACACCATGCTGTGTCTCAGCATCAACACAATCATCACGCTGTGTCTCAGCACCAACACCAACACCAACACCACGCTGTGTCTCAGCACCAACACCAACACCAACACAACGCTGTGTCTCAGCACCAACATCAACACCACGCTGTGTCTCAGCACCAACACCAACACCACGCTGTGTCTCAGCACCAACACCAACACCACGCTGTGTCTCAGCACCAACAATAACAACACGCTGTGTCTCAGCACGAACACCAGCACCAACACCAACACCACGCTGTGTCTCAGCATCAACCCAAACATCACGCTGTGTCTCAGCACCAACACCAACACCAACACCACGCTGTGTCTCAGCACCAACACCAACACAATGCTGTGTCTCAGCACCAACATCAACACCACGCTGTGTCTCAGCACCAACACCAACACCAACACCACGCTGTGTCTCAGCACCAACACCAACACCAGCACCACGCTGTGTCTCAGCACCAACACCAACACCAAAACCACGCTGTGTCTCAGCACCAACACCAACACCACGCTGTGTCTCAGCACCAACACCAACACCAAAACCACGCTGTGTCTCAGCACCAACAGCAACACCAACAGAACGCTGTGTCTCAGCACCAACACCAACACCACGCTGTGTCTCAGCACCAACACCAACACCAACACCACGCTGTGTCTCAGCACCAACACCAACACCACGCTGTGTCTCAGCACCAACTATAACACCACGCTGTGTCTCAGCACCAACACCAACACCAACACCACGCTGTGTCTCAGCACCAACACCAACACCACGCTGTGTCTCAGCACCAACACCAACACCACGCTGTGTCTCAGCACCAACCCAAACACCACGCTGTGTCTCAGCACCAACACCAACACCAACACCACGCTGTGTCTCAGCACCAACAATAACACCACGCTGTGTCTCAGCACCAACACCAACACCAACACCACGCTGTGTCTCAGCACCAACAGAAACACGAACACCACGCTGTGTCTCAGCATCAACACCAACACCACGCTGTGTCTCAGCACCAACACGAACACCAACACCAACACCAACACCAACACCACGCTGTGTCTCAGCATCAACACCAACACCAACACCACGCTGTGTCTCAGCACCAACACCAACACCACGCTGTGTCTCAGCACCAACTCCAAAACCAACACTACGATGTGTCTCAGCACCAACAACACCACGCTGTGTCTCAGCACCAACACCAACACCAACACCACGCTGTGTCTAAGCACAAACACCAACACCAAAACAACGCTGTGTCTCAGCATCAACACCAGCACCATTCTGTGTCTCAGCATCAACACAATCATCACGCTGTGTCTCAGCACCAACACCAACACCAACACCACGCTGTGTCTCAGCACCAACACCAACACCAACACAACGCTGTGTCTCAGCACCAACATCAACACCACGCTGTGTCTCAGCACCAACACCAACACCACGCTGTGTCTCAGCACCAACACCAACACCACGCTGTGTCTCAGCACCAACAATAACAACACGCTGTGTCTCAGCACGAACACCAGCACCAACACCAACACCACGCTGTGTCTCAGCATCAACCCAAACATCACGCTGTGTCTCAGCACCAACACCAACACCAACACCACGCTGTGTCTCAGCACCAACACCAACACAATGCTGTGTCTCAGCACCAACATCAACACCACGCTGTGTCTCAGCACCAACACCAACACCAACACCACGCTGTGTCTCAGCACCAACACCAACACCAGCACCACGCTGTGTCTCAGCACCAACACCAACACCAAAACCACGCTGTGTCTCAGCACCAACACCAACACCACGCTGTGTCTCAGCACCAACACCAACACCAAAACCACGCTGTGTCTCAGCACCAACAGCAACACCAACAGAACGCTGTGTCTCAGCACCAACACCAACACCACGCTGTGTCTCAGCACCAACACCAACACCAACACCACGCTGTGTCTCAGCACCAACACCAACACCACGCTGTGTCTCAGCACCAACTATAACACCACGCTGTGTCTCAGCACCAACACCAACACCAACACCACGCTGTGTCTCAGCACCAACACCAACACCACGCTGTGTCTCAGCACCAACACCAACACCACGCTGTGTCTCAGCACCAACCCAAACACCACGCTGTGTCTCAGCACCAACACCAACACCAACACCACGCTGTGTCTCAGCACCAACAATAACACCACGCTGTGTCTCAGCACCAACACCAACACCAACACCACGCTGTGTCTCAGCACCAACAGAAACACGAACACCACGCTGTGTCTCAGCATCAACACCAACACCACGCTGTGTCTCAGCACCAACACGAACACCAACACCAACACCAACACCAACACCACGCTGTGTCTCAGCATCAACACCAACACCAACACCACGCTGTGTCTCAGCACCAACACCAACACCACGCTGTGTCTCAGCACCAACTCCAAAACCAACACTACGATGTGTCTCAGCACCAACAACACCACGCTGTGTCTCAGCACCAACACCAACACCAACACCACGCTGTGTCTAAGCACAAACACCAACACCAAAACAACGCTGTGTCTCAGCATCAACACCAGCACCATTCTGTGTCTCAGCATCAACACAAACATCACGCTGTGTCTCAGCACCAACACCAACACCAACACCACGCTGTGTCTCAGCACCAACACCAACACCACGCTGTGTCTCAGCACCAACTATAACACCACGCTGTGTCTCAGCACCAACACCAACACCAACACCACGCTGTGTCTCAGCACCAACACCAACACCACGCTGTGTCTCAGCACCAACACCAACACCACGCTGTGTCTCAGCACCAACCCAAACACCACGCTGTGTCTCAGCACCAACACCAATACCAACACCACGCTGTGTCTCACCACAAACACCAACACCAACACCACGCTCTGTCTCAGCACCAACACCAACACCATGCTGTGTCTCAGCACCAAAACCAACACCAACACCACGCTGTGTCTCATCACCAACACCAACACCACCCTGAGTCTCAGCACCAACACCAACACCAACACCACGCTGTGTCTCATCACCAACACTAACACCACGCTCTTTCTCAGAACCAACACCAACACCAACACCAACACCACGCTGTGTCTCAGCACCAACACCAACACCACGCTGTGTCTCAGCACCAACACCAACACCAACACCACGCTGTGTCTCATCACCAACACCAACACCACGCTGTGTCTCAGCACCAACACCAACACCAACACCACACTGTGTCTCAGCACCAACACCAACACCAACACCACGCTGTGTCTCAGCACCAACACCAACACCACGCTGTGTCTCAGCACCAACACCAACACCAAGACCACGCTGTGTCTCAGCACCAACACCAATGCCAACACCACGCTGTGTCTCTGCACCAACACCAACACCACGCTGTGTCACAGCACCAACACCAACAACACGCTGTGTCTCAGCACCAACACCAACACCAACACCACGCTGTGTCTCAGCACCTACACCAACACCACACTGTGCCTCAGCACCAACACCAACACCACGTTGTATCTCAATACCAACACAAACACCAACACCACGCTGTGTCGCAGCACCAAAACGAACACCAACACAGCGCTGTGTGTCCTCACGAACACCAACACCACCCTGAGTCTCAGCACCAACACCAACTCCAACACCACGCTGTGTCTCATCACCAACACCAACACCACGCTCTTTCTCAGCACCAACACCAACACCAAAACCAACACCAACACCACGCTGTGTCTGAGCACCAACACCAACACCAACACCATGCTGTGTCTCAGCACAAACACCAACACCAACACAACGCTCTGTCTCAGCATCAACACCAACACCATGCTGTGTCTCAGCATCAACCCAAACATCACGCTGTGTCTCAGCACCAACACCAACACCAACACCACGCTGTGTCTCAGCACCAACACCAACGCAATGCTGTGTCTCAGCACCAACATCAACACCACGCTGTGTCTCAGCACCAACACCAACACCAACACCACGCTGTGTCTCAGCACCAACACCAACACCAGCACCACGCTGTGTCTCAGTACCAACACCAACACCAAAACCACGCTGTGTCTCAGCACCAACACCAACGCCACGCTGTGTCTCAGCACCAACACCAACACCAAAACCACGCTGTGTCTCAGCACCAACAGCAACACCCACACAACGCTGTGTCTCAGCACCAACACCAATACCGCGCTGTGTCTCAGCACCAACACCAACACCAACACCACGCTGTGTCTCAGCACCAACACCAACACCACGCTGTGTCTCAGCACCAACTATAACACCACGCTGTGTCTCAGCACCAACACCAACACCAACACCACGCTGTGTCTCAGCACCAACACCAACACCACGCTGTGTCTCAGCACCAACACCAACACCACGCTGTGTCTCAGTACCAACCCCAACACCACGCTGTGTCTCAGCACCAACACCAACACCAACACCACGCTGTGTCTCAGCACCAACAATAACACCACGCTGTGTCTCAGCACCAACACCAACACCAACACCACGCTGTGTCTCAGCACCAACAGAAACACGAACACCACGCTGTGTCTCAGCATCAACACCAACACCACGCTGTGTCTCAGCACCAACACCAACACCAACACCAACACCAACACCAACAACACGCTGTGTCTCAGCATCAACACCAACACCAACACCACGCTGTGTCTCAGCACCAACACCAACACCACGCTGTGTCTCAGCACCAACACCAAAACCAACACCACGATGTGTCTCAGCACCAACAACACCACGCTGTGTCTCAGCACCAACACCAACACCAACACCACGCTGTGTCTAAGCACAAACACCAACACCAACACAACGCTGTGTCTCAGCATCAACACCAGCACCATTCTGTGTCTCAGCATCAACACAAACATCACGGTGTGTCTCAGCACCAACACCAACACCAAAACCACGCTCTGTCTCAGCACCAACACCAACACCATGCTGTGTCTCAGGACCAAAACCAACACCAACACCACGCTGTGTCTCAGCACCAACACCAACACCACGCTGTGTCTCAGCACCAACACCAACACCAACACCACGCTGTGTCTCAGCACCTACACCAACACCACACTGTGCCTCAGCACCAACACCAACACCACGCTGTATCTCAACACCAACACCAACACCAACACCACGCTGTGTCTCAGCACCAACACCAACACCACGCTGTGTCTCATCACCAACACCAACACCACCCTGAGTCTCAGCACCAACACCAACACCAACACCACGCTGTGTCTCATCACCAACACCAACACCACGCTCTTTCTCAGAACCAACACCAACACCAACACCAACACCACGCTGTGTCTCAGCACCAACACCAACACCATGCTGTGTCTCAGCACCAACACCAACACCACCCTGTGTCTCATCACCAACACCAACACCACGCTGTGTCTCAGCACCAACACCAACACCAACACCACGCTGTGTCTCAGCACCAACACCAACACCACGCTGTGTCCCAGCACCAACAATAAGACCTCGCCCTGTCTCATCACCAACACCAACACCAACACAACGCTGTGTCTCAGCATCAACACCAACACCATGCTGTGTCTCAGCATCAACACAATCATCACGCTGTGTCTCAGCACCAACACCAACACCAACACCACGCTGTGTCTCAGCACCAACACCAACACCAACACAACGCTGTGTCTCAGCACCAACATCAACACCACGCTGTGTCTCAGCACCAACACCAACACCACGCTGTGTCTCAGCACCAACACCAACACCACGCTGTGTCTCAGCACCAACAATAACAACACGCTGTGTCTCAGCACGAACACCAGCACCAACACCAACACCACGCTGTGTCTCAGCATCAACCCAAACATCACGCTGTGTCTCAGCACCAACACCAACACCAACACCACGCTGTGTCTCAGCACCAACACCAACACAATGCTGTGTCTCAGCACCAACATCAACACCACGCTGTGTCTCAGCACCAACACCAACACCAACACCACGCTGTGTCTCAGCACCAACACCAACACCAGCACCACGCTGTGTCTCAGCACCAACACCAACACCAAAACCACGCTGTGTCTCAGCACCAACACCAACACCACGCTGTGTCTCAGCACCAACACCAACACCAAAACCACGCTGTGTCTCAGCACCAACAGCAACACCAACACAACGCTGTGTCTCAGCACCAACACCAACACCACGCTGTGTCTCAGCACCAACACCAACACCAACACCACGCTGTGTCTCAGCACAAACACCAACACCAACACAACGCTCTGTCTCAGCATCAACACCAACACCATGCTGTGTCTCAGCATCAACCCAAACATCACGCTGTGTCTCAGCACCAACACCAACACCAACACCACGCTGTGTCTCAGCACCAACACCAACGCAATGCTGTGTCTCAGCACCAACATCAACACCACGCTGTGTCTCAGCACCAACACCAACACCAACACCACGCTGTGTCTCAGCACCAACACCAACACCAGCACCACGCTGTGTCTCAGTACCAACACCAACACCAAAACCACGCTGTGTCTCAGCACAAACACCAACGCCACGCTGTGTCTCAGCACCAACACCAACACCAAAACCACGCTGTGTCTCAGCACCAACAGCAACACCCACACAACGCTGTGTCTCAGCACCAACACCAACACCACGCTGTGTCTCAGCACCAACACCAACACCAACACCACGCTGTGTCTCAGCACCAACACCAACACCACGCTGTGTCTCAGCACCAACTATAACACCACGCTGTGTCTCAGCACCAACACCAACACCAACACCACGCTGTGTCTCAGCACCAACACCAACACCACGCTGTGTCTCAGCACCAACACCAACACCACGCTGTGTCTCAGTACCAACCCCAACACCACGCTGTGTCTCAGCACCAACACCAACACCAACACCACGCTGTGTCTCAGCACCAACAATAACACCACGCTGTGTCTCAGCACCAACACCAACACCAACACCACGCTGTGTCTCAGCACCAACAGAAACACGAACACCACGCTGTGTCTCAGCTTCAACACCAACACCACGCTGTGTCTCAGCACCAACACCAACACCAACACCAACACCAACACCAACAACACGCTGTGTCTCAGCATCAACACCAACACCAACACCACGCTGTGTCTCAGCACCAACACCAACACCACGCTGTGTCTCAGCACCAACACCAAAACCAACACCACGATGTGTCTCAGCACCAACAACACCACGCTGTGTCTCAGCACCAACACCAACACCAACACCACGCTGTGTCTAAGCACAAACACCAACACCAACACAACGCTGTGTCTCAGCATCAACACCAGCACCATTCTGTGTCTCAGCATCAACACAAACATCACGGTGTGTCTCAGCACCAACACCAACACCAACACCACGCTCTGTCTCAGCACCAACACCAACACCATGCTGTGTCTCAGGACCAAAACCAACACCAACACCACGCTGTGTCTCAGCACCAACACCAACACCACGCTGTGTCTCAGCACCAACACCAACACCAACACCACGCTGTGTCTCAGCACCTACACCAACACCACACTGTGCCTCAGCACCAACACCAACACCACGCTGTATCTCATCACCAACACCAACACCAACACCACGCTGTGTCTCAGCACCAACACCAACACCACGCTGTGTCTCATCACCAACACCAACACCACCCTGAGTCTCAGCACCAACACCAACACCAACACCACGCTGTGTCTCATCACCAACACCAACACCACGCTCTTTCTCAGAACCAACACCAACACCAACACCAACACCACGCTGTGTCTCAGCACCAACACCAACACCATGCTGTGTCTCAGCACCAACACCAACACCACGCTGTGTCTCATCACCAACACCAACACCACGCTGTGTCTCAGCACCAACACCAACACCAACACCACGCTGTGTCTCAGCACCAACACCAACACCACGCTGTGTCCCAGCACCAACAATAAGACCTCGCCCTGTCTCAGCACCAACACCAACACCAACACAACGCTGTGTCTCAGCATCAACACCAACACCATGCTGTGTCTCAGCATCAACACAATCATCACGCTGTGTCTCAGCACCAACACCAACACCAACACCACGCTGTGTCTCAGCACCAACACCAACACCAACACAACGCTGTGTCTCAGCACCAACATCAACACCACGCTGTGTCTCAGCACCAACACCAACACCACGCTGTGTCTCAGCACCAACACCAACACCACGCTGTGTCTCAGCACCAACAATAACAACACGCTGTGTCTCAGCACGAACACCAGCACCAACACCAACACCACGCTGTGTCTCAGCATCAACCCAAACATCACGCTGTGTCTCAGCACCAACACCAACACCAACACCACGCTGTGTCTCAGCACCAACACCAACACAATGCTGTGTCTCAGCACCAACATCAACACCACGCTGTGTCTCAGCACCAACACCAACACCAACACCACGCTGTGTCTCAGCACCAACACCAACACCAGCACCACGCTGTGTCTCAGCACCAACACCAACACCAAAACCACGCTGTGTCTCAGCACCAACACCAACACCACGCTGTGTCTCAGCACCAACACCAACACCAAAACCACGCTGTGTCTCAGCACCAACAGCAACACCAACACAACGCTGTGTCTCAGCACCAACACCAACACCACGCTGTGTCTCAGCACCAACACCAACACCAACACCACGCTGTGTCTCAGCACCAACACCAAAACCACGCTGTGTCTCAGCACCAACTATAACACCACACTGTGTCTCAGCACCAACACCAACACCAACACCACGCTGTGTCTCAGCACCAACACCAACACCACGCTGTGTCTCAGCACCAACACCAACACCACGCTGTGTCTCAGCACCAACCCAAACACCACGCTGTGTCTCAGCACCAACACCAACACCAACACCACGCTGTGTCTCAGCACCAACAATAACACAACGCTGTGTCTCAGCACCAACACCAACACCAACACCACGCTGTGTCTCAGCACCAACAGAAACACGAACACCACGCTGTGTCTCAGCATCAACACCAACACCACGCTGTGTCTCAGCACCAACACGAACACCAACACCAACACCAACACCAACACCACGCTGTGTCTCAGCATCAACACCAACACCAACACCACGCTGTGTCTCAGCACCAACACCAACACCACGCTGTGTCTCAGCACCAACTCCAAAACCAACACCACGATGTGTCTCAGCACCAACAACACCACGCTGTGTCTCAGCACCAACACCAACACCAACACCACGCTGTGTCTAAGCACAAACACCAACACCAACACAACGCTGTGTCTCAGCATCAACACCAGCACCATTCTGTGTCTCAGCATCAACACAAACATCACGCTGTGTCTCAGCACCAACACCAACACCAACACCACGCTGTGTCTCAGCACCAACACCAACACCACGCTGTGTCTCAGCACCAACTATAACACCACGCTGTGTCTCAGCACCAACACCAACACCAACACCACGCTGTTTCTCAGCACCAACACCAACACCACGCTGTGTCTCAGCACCAACACCAACACCACGCTGTGTCTCAGCACCAACCCAAACACCACGCTGTGTCTCAGCACCAACACCAATACCAACACCACACTGTGTCTCACCACAAACACCAACACCAACACCACGCTCTGTCTCAGCACCAACACCAACACCATGCTGTGTCTCAGCACCAAAACCAACACCAACACCACGCTGTGTCTCATCACCAACACCAACACCACCCTGAGTCTCAGCACCAACACCAACACCAACACCACGCTGTGTCTCATCACCAACACCAACACCACGCTCTTTCTCAGAACCAACACCAACACCAACACCAACACCACGCTGTGTCTCAGCACCAACACCAACACCAACACCAACACCAACACCAACAACACGCTGTGTCTCAGCATCAACACCAACACCAACACCACGCTGTGTCTCAGCACCAACACCAACACCACGCTGTGTCTCAGCACCAACACCAAAACCAACACCACGATGTGTCTCAGCACCAACAACTCCACGCTGTGTCTCAGCACCAACACCAACACCAACACCACGCTGTGTCTAAGCACAAACACCAACACCAACACAACGCTGTGTCTCAGCATCAACACCAGCACCATTCTGTGTCTCAGCATCAACACAAACATCACGGTGTGTCTCAGCACCAACACCAACACCAACACCACGCTGTGTCTCACCACAAACACCAACACCAACACCGCGCTCTGTCTCAGCACCAACACCAACACCATGCTGTGTCTCAGGACCAAAACCAACACCAACACCACGCTGTGTCTCAGCACCAACACCAACACCACGCTGTGTCTCAGCACCAACACCAACACCAACACCACGCTGTGTCTCAGCACCTACACCAACACCACACTGTGCCTCAGCACCAACACCAACACCACGCTGTATCTCAACACCAACACCAACACCAACACCACGCTGTGTCTCAGCACCAAAACCAACACCAACACCACGCTGTGTCTCATCACCAACACCAACACCACCCTGAGTCTCAGCACCAACACCAACACCAACACCACGCTGTGTCTCATCACCAACACCAACACCACGCTCTTTCTCAGAACCAACACCAACACCAACATCAACACCACGCTGTGTCTCAGCACCAACACCAACACCATGCTGTGTCTCAGCACCAACACCAACACCACGCTGTGTCTCATCACCAACACCAACACCACGCTGTGTCTCAGCACCAACACCAACACCAACACCACGCTGTGTCTCAGCACCAACACCAACACCACGCTGTGTCCCAGCACCAACAATAAGACCTCGCCCTGTCTCAGCACCAACACCAACACCAACACAACGCTGTGTCTCAGCATCAACACCAACACCATGCTGTGTCTCAGCATCAACACAATCATCACGCTGTGTCTCAGCACCAACACCAACACCAACACCACGCTGTGTCTCAGCACCAACACCAACACCAACACAACGCTGTGTCTCAGCACCAACATCAACACCACGCTGCGTCTCAGCACCAACACCAACACCACGCTGTGTCTCAGCACCAACACCAACACCACGCTGTGTCTCAGCACCAACAATAACAACACGCTGTGTCTCAGCACGAACACCAGCACCAACACCAATACCACGCTGTGTCTCAGCATCAACCCAAACATCACGCTGTGTCTCAGCACCAACACCAACACCAACACCACGCTGTGTCTCAGCACCAACACCAACACAATGCTGTGTCTCAGCACCAACATCAACACCACGCTGTGTCTCAGCAGCAACACCAACACCAACACCACGCTGTGTCTCAGCACCAACACCAACACCAGCACCACGCTGTGTCTCAGCACCAACACCAACACCAAAACCACGCTGTGTCTCAGCACCAACACCAACACCACGCTGTGTCTCAGCACCAACACCAACACCAAAACCACGCTGTGTCTCAGCACCAACAGCAACACCAACACAACGCTGTGTCTCAGCACCAACACCAACACCACGCTGTGTCTCAGCACCAACACCAACACCAACACCACGCTGTGTCTCAGCACCAACACCAACACCACGCTGTGTCTCAGCACCAACTATAACACCACGCTGTGTCTCAGCACCAACACCAACACCAACACCACGCTGTGTCTCAGCACCAACACCAACACCACGCTGTGTCTCAGCACCAACACCAACACCACGCTGTGTCTCAGCACCAACCCAAACACCACGCTGCGTCTCAGCACCAACACCAACACCAACACCACGCTGTGTCTCAGCACCAACAATAACACAACGCTGTGTCTCAGCACCAACACCAACACCAACACCACGCTGTGTCTCAGCACCAACAGAAACACGAACACCACGCTGTGTCTCAGCATCAACACCAACACCACGCTGTGTCTCAGCACCAACACCAACACCAACACCAACACCAACACCAACACCACGCTGTGTCTCAGCATCAACACCAACACCAACACCACGCTGTGTCTCAGCACCAACACCAACACCACGCTGTGTCTCAGCACCAACTCCAAAACCAAAACCACGATGTGTCTCAGCACCAACAACACCACGCTGTGTCTCAGCACCAACACCAACACCAACACCACGCTGTGTCTAAGCACAAACACCAACACCAACACAACGCTGTGTCTCAGCATCAACACCAGCACCATTCTGTGTCTCAGCATCAACACAAACATCACGCTGTGTCTCAGCACCAACACCAACACCAACACCACGCTGTGTCTCAGCACCAACACCAACACCACGCTGTGTCTCATCACCAACTATAACACCACGCTGTGTCTCAGCACCAACACCAACACCAACACCACGCTGTGTCTCAGCACCAACACCAACACCACGCTGTGTCTCAGCACCAACACCAATACCAACACCACGCTGTGTCTCACCACAAACACCAACACCAACACCACGCTCTGTCTCAGCACCAACACCAACACCATGCTGTGTCTCAGCACCAAAACCAACACCAACACCACGCTGTGTCTCATCACCAACACCAACACCACCCTGAGTCTCAGCACCAACACCAACACCAACACCACGCTGTGTCTCATCACCAACACCAACACCACGCTCTTTCTCAGAACCAACACCAACACCAACACCAACACCACGCTGTGTCTCAGCACCAACACCAACACCACGCTGTGTCTCAGCACCAACACCAACACCAACACCACGCTGTGTCTCATCACCAACACCAACACCACGCTGTGTCTCAGCACCAACACCAACACCAACACCACGCTGTGTCTCAGCACCAACACCAACACCACGCTGTGTCCCAGCACCAACAATAAGACCTCGCCCTGTCTCAGCACCAACACCAACACCAACACAACGCTGTGTCTCAGCATCAACACCAACACCATGCTGTGTCTCAGCATCAACACAATCATCACGCTGTGTCTCAGCACCAACACCAACACCAACACCACGCTGTGTCTCAGCACCAACACCAACACCAACACCACGCTGTGTCTCAGCACCAACACCAACACCATGCTGTGTCTCAGCACAAACACCAACACCAAAACCACGCTGTGTCTCAGCACCAACACCAACACCAACACCATGCTGTGTCTCAGCACCAACACCAACACCACGCTGTGTCTCAGCACCAACAATAACACCATGCTGTGTCTCAGCACCAACACCAACACCAACACCACGCTGTGTCTCAGCATCAACACCAACACCAACACCACACTGTGTCTCAGCACCAACACCAACACCACCCTGTTTCTCCGCACCAACACCAACATCACGCTGTGTCTCCGCACCAAAACCAACACCAACACCACGCTGTGTCTCAGCACTAACACTATCAAAACACTGTATCTCAGCACCAACACCAACACCAACACCATGCTCTGTCTCAGCACCAACACCAAAACTGCTCTTTATCTCAGCACCAACACCAACACCACGCTGTATCTCAGCACCAACACCAACACCAAAACCACCTGTGTCTCAGCACCAACATCAACACCAACACCAACCCCGCGCTATGTCTCAGCACTAACACCAACACCACGCTGTGTCTCGGCACTAAAACCAACACCAAACTGTGTCTCAGCACCAACACCAGTACCAACACCACGCTGTGTCTCAGCACCAACACCAACACCACGCTGTGACTCGGCACCAAAACCAACACCAACACCACGCTGTGTCTCAGCACCAACATCAACACCACGCTGTGTCTCAGCACCAACACCAACACCAACACCACCCTGAGTCTCAGCACCAACACCAACACCAACACCACGCTGTGTCTCATCACCAACACCATCACCACGCTCTTTCTCAGCACCAACACCAACACCAACACCAACACCAACACCACGCTGTGTCTGAGCACCAACACCAACACCAACACCATGCTGTGTCTCAGCACAAACACCAACACCAACACAACGCTCTGTCTCAGCATCAACACCAACACCATGCTGTGTCTCAGCATCAACCCAAACATCACGCTGTGTCTCAGCACCAACACCAACACCAACACCACGCTGTGTCTCAGCACCAACACCAACACAACGCTGTGTCTCAGCACCAACATCAACACCACGCTGTGTCTCAGCACCAACACCAACACCAACACCACGCTGTGTCTCAGCACCGACACCAACACCAGCACCACGCTGTGTCTCAGTACCAACACCAACACCAAAACCACGCTGTGTCTCAGCACCAACACCAACGCCACGCTGTGTCTCAGCACCAACACCAACACCAAAACCACGCTGTGTCTCAGCACCAAAGGCAACACCAACACAACGCTGTGTCTCAGCACCAACACCAACACCACGCTGTGTCTCAGCACCAACACCAACACCAACACCACGCTGTGTCTCAGCACCAACACCAACACCACGCTGTGTCTCAGCACCAACTATAACACCACGCTGTGTCTCAGCACCAACACCAACACCAACACCACGCTGTGTCTCAGCACCAACACCAACACCACGCTGTGTCTCAGCACCAACACCAACACCACGCTGTGTCTCAGTACCAACCCCAACACCACGCTGTGTCTCAGCACCAACACCAACACCAACACCACGCTGTGTCTCAGCACCAACAATAACACCACGCTGTGTCTCAGCACCAACACCAACACCAACACCACGCTGTGTCTCAGCACCAACAGAAACACGAACACCACGCTGTGTCTCAGCATCAACACCAACACCACGCTGTGTCTCAGCACCAACACCAACACCAACACCAACACCAACACCAACAACACGCTGTGTCTCAGCATCAACACCAACACCAACACCACGCTGTGTCTCAGCACCAACACCAACACCACGCTGTGTCTCAGCACCAACACCAAAACCAACACCACGATGTGTCTCAGCACCAACAACTCCACGCTGTGTCTCAGCACCAACACCAACACCAACACCACGCTGTGTCTAAGCACAAACACCAACACCAACACAACGCTGTGTCTCAGCATCAACACCAGCACCATTCTGTGTCTCAGCATCAACACAAACATCACGGTGTGTCTCAGCACCAACACCAACACCAACACCACGCTGTGTCTCACCACAAACACCAACACCAACACCACGCTCTGTCTCAGCACCAACACCAACACCATGCTGTGTCTCAGGACCAAAACCAACACCAACACCACGCTGTGTCTCAGCACCAACACCAACACCACGCTGTGTCTCAGCACTAACACCAACACCAACACCACGCTGTGTCTCAGCACCTACACCAACACCACACTGTGCCTCAGCACCAACACCAACACCACGCTGTATCTCAACACCAACACCAACACCAACACCACGCTGTGTCTCAGCACCAAAACCAACACCAACACCACGCTGTGTCTCATCACCAACACCAACACCACCCTGAGTCTCAGCACCAACACCAACACCAACACCACGCTGTGTCTCATCACCAACACCAACACCACGCTCTTTCTCAGAACCAACACCAACACCAACACCAACACCAGGCTGTGTCTCAGCACCAACACCAACACCACGCTGTGTCTCAGCACCAACACCAACACCACGCTGTGTCTCATCACCAACACCAACACCACGCTGTGTCTCAGCACCAACACCAACACCAACACCACGCTGTGTCTCAGCACCAACACCAACACCACGCTGTGTCCCAGCACCAACAATAAGACCTCGCCCTGTCTCAGCACCAACACCAACACCAACACAACGCTGTGTCTCAGCATCAACACCAACACCATGCTGTGTCTCAGCACCAACTATAACACCACGCTGTGTCTCAGCACCAACACCAACACCAACACCACGCTGTGTCTCAGCACCAACACCAACACCACGCTGTGTCTCAGCACCAACACCAACACCACGCTGTGTCTCAGCACCAACCCAAACACCACGCTGTGTCTCAGCACCAACACCAATACCAACACCACGCTGTGTCTCACCACAAACACCAACACCAACACCACGCTCTGTCTCAGCACCAACACCAACACCATGCTGTGTCTCAGCACCAAAACCAACACCAACACCACGCTGTGTCTCATCACCAACACCAACACCACCCTGAGTCTCAGCACCAACACCAACACCAACACCACGCTGTGTCTCATCACCAACACCAACATCACGCTCTTTCTCAGAACCAACACCAACACCAACACCAACACCCACGCTGTGTCTCAGCACCAACACCAACACCACGCTGTGTCTCAGCACCAACACCAACACCAACACCACGCTGTGTCTCATCACCAACACCAACACCACGCTGTGTCTCAGCACCAACACCAACACCAACACCACGCTGTGTCTCAGCACCAACACCAACACCACGCTGTGTCCCAGCACCAACAATAAGACCTCGCCCTGTCTCAGCACCAACACCAACACCAACACAACGCTGTGTCTCAGCATCAACACCAACACCATGCTGTGTCTCAGCATCAACACAATCATCACGCTGTGTCTCAGCACCAACACCAACACCAACACCACGCTGTGTCTCAGCACCAACACCAACACCAACACCACGCTGTGTCTCAGCACCAACACCAACACCATGCTGTGTCTCAGCACCAACACCAACACCAAAACCACGCTGTGTCTCAGCACCAACACCAACACCAACACCATGCTGTGTCTCAGCACCAACACCAACACCACGCTGTGTCTCAGCACCAACAATAACACCATGCTGTGTCTCAGCACCAACACCAACACCAACACCACGCTGTGTCTCAGCATCAACACCAACACCAACACCACACTGTGTCTCAGCACCAACACCAACACCACCCTGTGTCTCCGCACCAACACCAACACCACGCTGTGTCTCCGCACCAAAACCAACACCAACACCACGCTGTGTCTCAGCACTAACACTATCAAAACACTGTATCTCAGCACCAACACCAACACCAACACCATGCTCTGTCTCAGCACCAACACCAAAACCGCTCTTTATCTCAGCACCAACACCAACACCACGCTGTATCTCAGCACCAACACCAACACCAAAACCACCTGTGTCTCAGCACCAACATCAACACCAACACCAACCCCGCACTATGTCTCAGCACTAACACCAACACCACGCTGTGTCTCAGCACCAACACCAACACCAAAACCACGCTGTGTCTCAGCACCAACACCAACACCAACACCATGCTGTGTCTCAGCACCAACACCAACACCACGCTGTGTCTCAGCACCAACAATAACACCATGCTGTGTCTCAGCACCAACACCAACACCAACACCACGCTGTGTCTCAGCATCAACACCAACACCAACACCACACTGTGTCTCAGCACCAACACCAACACCACCCTGTTTCTCCGCACCAACACCAACACCACGCTGTGTCTCCGCACCAAAACCAACACCAACACCACGCTGTGTCTCAGCACTAACACTATCAAAACACTGTATCTCAGCACCAACACCAACACCAACACCATGCTCTGTCTCAGCACCAACACCAAAACTGCTCTTTATCTCAGCACCAACACCAACACCACGCTGTATCTCAGCACCAACACCAACACCAAAACCCCTGTGTCTCAGCACCAACATCAACACCAACACCAACCCCGCGCTATGTCTCAGCACTAACACCAACACCACGCTGTGTCTCGGCACTAAAACCAACACCAAACTGTGTCTCAGCACCAACACCAGTACCAACACCACGCTGTGTCTCAGCACCAACACCAACACCACGCTGTGACTCTGCACCAAAACCAACACCAACACCACGCTGTGTCTCAGCACCAACATCAACACCACGCTGTGTCTCAGCACCAACACCAAAACCAACACCACCCTGAGTCTCAGCACCAACACCAACACCAACACCACGCTGTGTCTCATCACCAACACCATCACCACGCTCTTTCTCAGCACCAACACCAACACCAACACCAACACCAACACCACGCTGTGTCTGAGCACCAACACCAACACCAACACCATGCTGTGTCTCAGCACAAACACCAACACCAACACAACGCTCTGTCTCAGCATCAACACCAACACCATGCTGTGTCTCAGCATCAACCCAAACATCACGCTGTGTCTCAGCACCAACACCAACACCAACACCACGCTGTGTCTCAGCACCAACACCAACACAACGCTGTGTCTCAGCACCAACATCAACACCACGCTGTGTCTCAGCACCAACACCAACACCAACACCACGCTGTGTCTCAGCACCAACACCAACACCAACACCACGCTGTGTCTCAGCACCAACACCAACACCAACACCACGCTGTGTCTCAGCACCAACACCAACACCACGCTGTGTCTCAGCACCAACACCAACACCAACACCACGCTGTGTCTCAGCACCAAACCAACACCAACACCACGCTGTGTCTCAGCACCAACACCAACACCACGCTGTGTCTCAGCACCAACACCAACACCAACACCACGCTGTGTCTCAGCACCAACACCAACACCACGCTGTGTCTCAGCACCAACACAACACCACGCTGTGTCTCAGCACCAACACCAACACCAACACCACGCTGTGTCTCAGCACCAACACCAACACCACGCTGTGTCTCAGCACCAACACCAACACCACGCTGTGTCTCAGCACCAACACCAACACCACGCTGTGTCTCAGCACCAACACCAACACCAACACCACGCTGTGTCTCAGCACCAACACCAACACCACGCTGTGTCTCAGCACCAACACCAACACCAACACCACGCTGTGTCTCAGCACCAACACCAACACCAACACCACGCTGTGTCTCAGCACCAACACCAACACCACGCTGTGTCTCAGCACCAACACCAACACCAACACCAACACCAACACCAACAACACGCTGTGTCTCAGCACCAACACCAACACCAACACCACGCTGTGTCTCAGCACCAACACCAACACCACGCTGTGTCTCAGCACCAACACCAAAACCAACACCACGCTGTGTCTCAGCACCAACAACACCACGCTGTGTCTCAGCACCAACACCTACACCAACACCACGCTGTGTCTCAGCACAAACACCAACACCAACACAACGCTGTGTCTCAGCACCAACACCAACACCACGCTGTGTCTCAGCACCAACACAAACACCACGCTGTGTCTCAGCACCAACACCAACACCAACACCACGCTGTGTCTCAGCACCAACACCAACACCAACACCACGCTGTGTCTCAGCACCAACACCAACACCACGCTGTGTCTCAGCACCAACACCAACACCAACACCACGCTGTGTCTCAGCACCAACACCAACACCACGCTGTGTCTCAGCACCAACACCAACACCAACACCACGCTGTGTCTCAGCACCAACACCAACACCACACTGTGTCTCAGCACCAACACCAACACCACGCTGTGTCTCAGCACCAACACCAACACCAACACCACGCTGTGTCTCAGCACCAAAACCAACACCAACACCACGCTGTGTCTCAGCACCAACACCAACACCACGCTGTGTCTCTGCACCAACACCAACACCAACACCACGCTGTGTCTCAGCACCAACACCAACACCACGCTCTTTCTCAGCACCAACACCAACACCAACACCAACACCACGCTGTGTCTCAGCA